>NC_142627.1:10000000-10311875 GCF_059453375.1 Lepisosteus platostomus | reverse complement strand
TGTACAATGACTACTTTTTTATGCTTTAAAAAAAACTTATTTTTAAAAGAAAAGACAAACAACCCTTTCAACCCTTTTCTGGCAGCCTGTTTTGTTAGTGTGGATCATTTCCGGCTTTCTAGGATTTTTCAGGAAAAAAAACAACTCTTCAGCTCAAGATAGAAATGTCCAAGATAGATGCACTCACTATCCAAGTCCAGTTGCACAAAAATGGGTGGAGAGAGCTACTGAGATCGGAACAAATTTTTCTACAATCGGGGGTTCATTATGAATGTTGGGAGCTCAGGTCCAGGTTTCTGAGAGCAAAAATGACAAACTTTGATCATCATTACTGTATGTAAATTACAGGTAAGTGCTAAAAATTTCAGACAATTAGAAGTGTTCATTTTATACTACGGCTTTGGCTGAATGCAAATTCTGTGACAAAAGGGACAGGTGCTGAGAAAAGGTGGAGAAACTTTTCCCTTGAATAGCAAAACATTACCAACATGGTATACTGTACTTGGACAGTACCACTCCATCTTACAGTAGCAAGAACGAGGGTGAGAATCAAAGTCCTACCTTTTGGGATTTGCAAAGTGACTGATTAAAAAAAACAGAAAACAGGACCTGCCACCTGGGCACTTTTCGTGCACTTGCCGGGGAAGCTGTTCATGAGGCCATTTTTGGGGGATGTGCGACTACAGTTAGCTGCAGAGGGCTTTCATGCAGTGAAGCATCAAAGCCCTGGAGAGATGAGAAAAACGACAAAAGCGGGAGATACCTTTCTCCTCCTGGAAAGGGAAAACGTTCTGGAGAGGAACCGAAGCTACAAGGGTGATGCAAATGAGAAAACACCTGGGCAAAAGCACCATGGGGAAAACGCACACTACAGAAAATGAGAAAAGTTACACAGTGTAAATAGGGAAGGTGGGGGGGTGGATTGTAATTTTTTTTATTGTACACATGGCTGGTGTCTTAATGGCAATGACTTTGGCAACCATCTACGCAGACTGAAAGTAGTCATTTATGTTCAATGGTCAATTTTCTTTTTATTGGGCATTTTAGACATTCCTAAGCTGAACAGTAAGTTCTTGAATTGAAGTGTGTATTTCATTCTTTTCAAAAGTTAAACACATATATAACAGGACAGAAACAAAGCAGTTCACTGAAAGCACAGTTAACTGGAAACAGCTCAGGTGGGGAGCTGCGTCAGCAGGCGTATGCTGCAAAGGAACAAGTCCTAGGTTTATTCCAGGCTGAAAAGAGAAGAAAGGAAACAACGTTTTGGCTGTGGAGCCTTCTTCAGGTTTAAGGGGGTAAGCCTTACACCCGAAGAAGGTTCCACAGCCGAAAATGTGCATTTTCTTTCTTCTCTTTTCAGCACGGAATAAACCTCTTACTTGTCAACTGGAAATGTCACATTTTGTACATATACAGTATGATCAGTTTACCAAACCTGCAACGCATGCTAGAAAATTACAATTCACTGGCTAGTTCCTCTGATCACGAGGTGTGTTCCTAGAAATGAGGCAAACAAAGTGACCCTTTGAGGAAATCATTTACCCAGGACTGCCTCCAGTCAGCCTGTGTCACATGCAAAGCTTCAGAAAGCCTATGGAAGACTCATACCATCTACCCCAGCTCTCACCCCAACACTGCTTAAAGACCAATCAGACAAGAAAAAAAGATCACAGTCACAGTGTTTCAGTGCTGCGTTCCGTTACTTCATCACCTGTAACAGAAGCTGAAAACCACCCCAAATCCATTTTGCCACGTCTGCATTTTTTTAACATTAAACATAACTCTTGCTTAACAAAAGAACTCCGGTGACAAGACTGAAGTTAATTAACCTTGTTATGCAGTATGATTTCAGAGAAACACAGTAAAAAAAAAAATGAAAATGGAAGAGATGGTCATGGCGATGGTGAGGAGAACTCCAGTAGGTACAGCACGGTATGACTCCAGCACAGAGGCTCTGTAGGCAGAGCTGGCTAGTGCTGAGCACCGAGCAGCATCGCTCACTGAGCGAACAGCTCCTACAATCACTGCAGCTCACTGCGGGGAGGCCAGCCGAGCTCGGTAGGTACAGCTTGACCTACCCAGGTTCCTCCGAATCCGAACGTGCACGGTCAGATTTGCCGAAAACGCGAATCGGCCGCTTAATTCAAAACAGGACCTCAGAATCGAGCGAGTAACACAAGATTCCCTTTTTGAGGCTTTCTATTTTATTTAGTCCCCAGAACGACCCACAGATTGAGCCGTTAATCAACGCATAATTTCATATACCTGGTCTCACATCCTAAGTTATAGGTCATTAGGCAGCAGAGTTACCACCTTGTAGCTGTATGTCATTAGACCTGGGAGGCTCAGCCAGCACGGGGATAGGAGAGAGCCAGGGAAAACCAGATGGCTGCTGTAAGGCGAGTTGGGGGACCAGTGGAACGTGCTCGTCCCCAAAATGAGCTTCTCAATATTTGGTAACTAAAGATCCAATGGCACCATTTATAAGAGAAGGGATATTAACCCTGTTGGTTCACTGCTAAATTCCACTCCACATTAAGGTACCAGAGACAAGAGCGGGGTTGTACAATGGTGAAACCATTTCTCACTTCTCCACCTGATCTGCTGTGAAGTGGGGCTGCTCGTGGATAATGGCTGCAGCACATCACCCAGGTGAAGCTACACTTTAGTGGCAGATTAAATGCCACATAAATTAGTGTCTCTCTTTGGCTCCTAAATGGAAATGCACCCTTTAAAAAAATGCCTATTTACAGTAGAAATTTAGATTTGCAAATCTTTTCACCCAGAGCCTTCAACGATGTAAACATTTTGAGATGCAGATAAAAATGAGCTGCACAGTACGAGAAAATATCTGTCTGACGTGTGCGCGGCCTCATTCCAATTACTGCAAAAAACGTGGGGCCTAGAATCACCTGCCTTTCCCACTGTGCAACCTACCCATTTCTCACCTGTATTTTAACAGCGATTACCACCGAGCTGAGGTCTTTATCCAGTTCTTTAAGGACGATCAGCTTCTTCAGGGTGAGACTGCATAACCTGCAAAGAGAGAACAAGGAGAAATTCTAGTGCCATTCACCACGTGTGCAGAGATCCATCAGTGACAAGAACAGGAACGCTGTTCAGCAAACTCCCACCGTTCAGCTGGAAAACTTGCATCAGTCTGCGGAATAATTATGTGCGAGAAGGAAAAATATTTGAAGGCACAGGAAAAAAAGCTGCGCGCTGGCCGTCACAGATCAGTAAACACTTGAAACCAATACCTCCTTCTCTTCTACCCATGTGAACTTCACTTTACACTGCACCCTCTAATGGATTCAAACAGATTCTCTCTCTTCACCTGGTAACACTGCAGCTCTATTATTAGTGGCACTTTCAAGGTGAATCTGTGTGCTCCAGATGGGGGACAAATAAACAAAGGATGTGACATTTTCTCTGAGCAAGGAGTTCAAGTTTATTGTGTGCAGTGAGCATAGCAAAAGCTTAACTGCGCAAGAAAACAGTAAACAGAAAAGTGCTGGACTGGCACCTTGCTCCTTCTCTCTGCCCCTTCGTGACCTCTTCCTGCTTCTCGCCGGGGGAGGGGTGGGGGGGTGTCTAGTCAATTTCCAGTGATCAGTCATGAGTCCGACAAAGCAGGGGATGTGCATGACAAAGTAGCCCAGGCTGAGAAAGCACTAACTCCCCCCCAGACCTAGACAGCACAGAGACCCTTGCTTTTCATTACACGATTTTGAGTGATGGTAGCTTAGGACTGTCCGATAGAAATTCAGTTCAGAGGTTCTCCGATCTCAGAGTTCAGGTTTCATTTCTGCTTTAATAACTCAATGAGGTGTCAACCATGAATCAAACTGTTTAACTTGTATCCACACGGACCTCGCTTGCATGTACAGTATATTTGCATGCAGGAAAACACCTCCCTATTGGTTCCAAAAAGTATTTCTTGAAACAAAGTTAGCAACCTCAAAGAAATGTGTAACCCACTTACAAGATAATGATTACAGCAAATTTTACTCAACATTTTCTGCAGTTAAGCACTCCTGCTATGACAAAATGACTACTATGACTACGGCGCTGTAGCTTGAAGTGTAGTGCGCTGGCCTGTGGTCTCTGGGGATCAGGGTTCAAATCCCCTGACTAATCTGCAGCTGGTGATGGTCTGGGTTCAAGTCCACAAAGTACAGAAACTTTGGGGTGGTGCGTTAGCTCAGTGGCTAAGGATCTGCGCCTGTGGCTGGAAGGTTGCCGGTTTGTATCCCGCGGCCAGCAGAGGAATCCTACTCCGTTGGGCCCCTGAGCAAGGCCCTTAAATCCTCCAGGGGCGCCGTATAAATGGTTGACCCTGTGCTCTGACCCCCAGCTTCTAATACATGAAATTGTATATGGCCAATAAAGTGATCTTATCTTAAAAAAAACAGCAGTCATACTACTGTACCTCCACTGAGGTCAGCCCACTTCCCCGTTCATTTTCTCCCCAGTGCAAAACAAACCTAGAGAAGAAAGAGCTGAAAATGCTTTCAAAAGCAAGGCAATTGCAAGCCTCTGAAAGTCTAAATACGAAAATCAAGAGCTGTATCTTGAGTTGATCAGGTTGCAGTTCCACAGATGTGCGACTGTCAAAGGCAAATTAAGTTTAGCGTGAAAAGAATGCTGGTAATTTCTTCACAGCCTTTGGTTCTGCGTGCATCCATCAAACCTCAAAATAATCTCAGGAACAAAGCCGCTGTCACACTCGACACCCATCCAAGATGACTATGACTCAATCCTCCACCAGATTTCAATTTAATCAATTCGGGAGAAAAAAATCAAATCCGAAGGACAGTAAACAATGAATGGTGCACTAGCCAAGCCAGACAGCTAACAGGCACCATAAATAGAAAATCGATTGCACAAAAGAGATATTTAAAAAATAACAGTTGAACATTGGTTTAAAAATCGAAACCTTTCAGTGTGAGGGCACAAAAATAGCATTTCACAAGTCAGTGCTCATTTCACCTAACCAGGGGACAATTCAACTCAGCAGGGGACAGAAACATTTGCATGCAATTTGCTATTAATCCCACACGTCTTGTGCCAACAGCTCCTCGGCTTCCTGCTTTGTTGAAATGAACATTTTAGATGGCTCTCCACCTTTTCTTATTTCAGAACAAGTCTTGTTTTAACTTTTCCACTGACCACCGAATACAAGAAGCATCGTCACGTGTTGCCCTACGTCTCTCCTACAGCGGTTCCTCTTTGCGCCTCCTGGCGCAGAGCTATTCATTCACAGCACCTGGTCTGTGAGCACAGCAGGCCTGGGAATCTAAAGAGCTGTGATGTGTGGACTGAACAGGGCAGCATCTCCAAGCATGAGCCCTTGAAGGAAAATAAAAAGGGAGGCACAAAGATCTAGATGGGCTTGAGACCCACTGGTGCATCAGGGCACCTCCTACTTTCGATTTTATTTTCTGGGGCATCTTAAAGTTGGGCTTGAGACTTTTGTTTTTGTGGACTCCAGGCACAGTGCATCTGGAGTATTTCTCTCGCAAACAAATTCTCTCACAAATGTTTCCACTTACGTCAACGGACACTTGCTTGTTAGCTAATTTTTGGTGACCTAGTTACAATTCCCTTGGCTGCTTTAACAAAAAAAAAAACAACAAACCTCTAAGTTGGGTTTATTTTCTTAAGCAACCTGGAATGTGGTGCTACTGTGCACCTTTAACAAAATCAGACCTGGACCAACACTTGCATTTGGCTGCAGGTTGTCAATGACATGCCAGCACCAATCAATTCAACTGTTTGAACTACAGATCTAATACAGAACAGTGGTGAGCAGCGTTGTTTTTACCAGCTCAATTACACTGTAACATGTCCAGTTTTGCTGACAGCAACAGTACAAACTCTTCACTAAATTGGACTGTACTACTGTAGATAACTCCTTCCGGTCACTTTTGAAACCCAAGCTTGAGGAGTCCCCTCTCAACGGGTTAATCATTCAGAAAAAGTCACATTGAATCCATTTGTTTTGCACCTCGCATTGGCTGAAAATCACAAAAAACTAGGTCGCAAGTAGCTTATTGGTCCGACTACACAAACCAGGCAGTTTCTGGAGGATACCGGAGAATCTGATTCAGTAACATGGCTGGGCAGTCAGTTCCAGACCTCCACAACCCTTTGTGTAAAGAACTACTTCCTGACTGGAGTCATAAAATGCACACTCCCTCTTAAGTTTCTACTTGTGTCCTTGGATTCCTGTTTCACTCTTTACCCCAAGGCAGCCGTCTGGCTTAACTTTAATATTTGTGTAAAGTGCCCTTGTAATGTCCTCTGTTCTATGAGTAAAGAAACTCACTTCCGTTAACCTCTCTGTGCAGGACCTTCCTTTCAGTCCTTTTCTACACATTTGGTGAACAAAACTGTACACAGTGTTCCGGAACTGTGTAGAACAGCCCTTTCTCCCTGGGAATTCTTTGTGTCAGTTCTTCACAAAGAACTGTTCTAGATATTCTAGAATGCTTGTCAATCCAGGCTATTCATATCTTACAGGAACTCTAGAACTCTATCAGTGCTTAACCTCATTAGTTAGGTACCATCATCCTGCCTGTCAGACTTGTTTCACCCCACTGTCTCACCGATGATCCAACACCCCTGACTACTGTCCTTACATTAGCAGGCAAAGGCAGACTGAAGACAGCTTCACTTCAGGTCTCCTGTTTCCTTATCACAAATACTAGAAAGGTCATCACCACCATGCAGGAGAGATAGCTGGAGGTCTAAATAAATGGTTTGTTCCATTTGGAGATCAATAACTCACCTCAAGACAGGCTGGATGGGCAACTGTCATTCAAGCTACATCCCGCATCAAAATATTAATTTCTCAATTCAAGCTGAAAATGCTAAACCTGGTTTGCATAGCTCAACAGCCCCACACCCAGAATAAAACATTTGAAGCGTTTTTCTGCTCTTCCTCTTCAAAGCGAGCACATTCCCACTGCTTGACACGATCTGCACAGAGTCCAAGGCCATTCTGCCAGGCGTGTACTACAGATTTCTGCCCTACAGGGCTGCGTACCTGTTCCCTTTTTGAGTTAATAAAAAAAGTGGAAGATCAATTTATTTTAAATAGCAGCAATGCAAAAAAAGTCCAAATGTAAAAAGATGTGAGGATCTACACCTGTGGCTAGAAGATTGCCAGTTCAAATCCCACGGCCGGCAGAGGAATCCTACTCCGTGGGGCCCCTGAGCAAGGCCCTTAACCCCAGCTGCCCCAGGGGTGCCGGATGAAGTGCTGACCCTGCGCTCTGACCCCAAGCTTATCTGAGTGCCTGTCTGTCTCATGGAGAGCAAGCTGGAGTATGCGAAAAGACAAATTCCTAACGCAAAAAAATTGTTTATGGCTAATAAAAGTGATCTTATCTTATCCAGAGTCTGAGTACTGAGTTTAAAATCCCCAGTGCTTGTTTCTGTTGCTTCTAATGTAAACCAGGTTCTCAGTTGGAGACCTCTTTTTGGACCTCTAGTGCTGGAGCAGAGTGGCCAGTCTGTTCAATCAGACAGTAACACTCCTGGTGCTGTAAGGCTGCCAGCTGGGTCAGCACAGCCCTGGTTTTCCTTCTGAAGCAACAGCATTTCACAGCAAGCCAGCACGTACTTTCATACTGAAAGGTTCTCTAAAAAAAAGACAGGAACCCTAATCTGGTTTGTCCATCTGGGGAGGATTTAGTTATAAAGATTTTGCATTCAGGCCAGAAAAAAACCCTGTAAATGCACTGTATAATCACAAAAACACTGAAGACATTTTACATCTATGTCCAGTATTTTAAGAAGAAAAAAAAATCTCACGAGGGAATATACATAGGTGAGCCATCTGTTTCCTAGTTGATAAGAAGTGGAAAATAAAAATCCTTTTCAGTCAGTTTATATACAACTTTCATAAACCACTGTGATCTCAGTAGCTTGTATGGATCCAAACAACTGTACTGCCTACTCCACAAATATTTTTACTTCAAAATCATTCAACTTTAGTCTTTTCTTCAAGCTGTTTAATATTCTGCTACTTGCAAGTTGGTTCACACTATGAAAATTAGGACATTCCTTTCTTTGATAAGATCCAATGATATGCATCAAGATCCATTAATGCATAAAATTATTGGTGTCTCAATCCATGGCTTTGATTTGAATTGGGATGCTGAACAGACATTTCAGGTTTACAAAGCAGCACAGTCAAACCCGCCTGCAAATCATGTGATAAACCGAGACTGCTATCTGTCCTCACAAACACCTAAAAACCTTTATGCCAAGAACCAGCCTTTTACTTGGCCTGCATAACATTTTTCCATCTTTCCCAAACAATTCATCACACTTTACGAGAAACCATTTCAAAAAGTTATTGTGCCCTCAGATGTTTGCAAAAAAAAAAACACACTGGAAAACCAAAATCTAAGTTTGAGAGCCTCATCGTTTAATCCACTCTAAGCTTCTATACTTCAACACAGATGTGGACAGCGTGGTTTCAGCAATACCATTCATTCCGGTTCACCATTCATTCCATTTACAGTCTTTTACGTGAGCCATGTACATTTTAAGGCTAGAGCCATCTCATTCTGCAGCACTTTCTCAGGCGTGCTGTCATTTCTTCATGGTAGGGAGGGTAGAATATTTTACTACTTTTCAATTGCTTGCACAGGATGGAACCTGAAGGTCTCCTTGTGCTCGAACAGAAAGAATTCTGACTGTCTGTTAGTAAACTGCCTTCTTCTTTTGCCTTTACGAATACCCTTAAGCTGCAGAGAACATACCCTTCTAATGTTCCTTAATCGTGTTCTCTCTGACCCCTTCAGCTCTGAAGGATGCTGACAGTGTAAAAACTCCCGGTGGGGAGCTGGCGGGCACACCGGTCAAGAGATGTTCTCGAAGAGATGAATGAGCAGAGAAGAGGACCACAGAGCCAGGAGTCCAAGTCAGCCACAAATACACACTCCCTCCCAGGATCCCTCGCTTACGGTACCGTCAGTCACAGAAACCGTCCGCTTCCCAGTCTGCTTTCCGTGATAGATCTCTGATGCTGGGGGAGTCTGGAACGAGCTACTGTATCCTAACTTCCTTTAAGAAACAACTGTACGATATTGTTACAAATGGGGTATTTTACGAAAACGGAGAATAAGCAGGAACTGACCGAGCGGATTAGTCAATAATAAAATAAGTGATCATAACCCCCACTTGTAAATGATATCTCAATTACGAAACACAGAATATACCTGAGCTGCTCGAATAGTCAGCGACATGTGAATTCTTTGTTCTCTGGAAAAGCATTGGTGAAAGGAGTAATTATCCAAGAACACTTTGTTAAGCAAATATTTATTAATGACAACAAGACAAACACTACACTACATGCAACACACAAGTTACGCATAAACATAGTTACTCTTTGTATACAATATGTACAGACAAGGCAATTCAGAGGCCTACGTCTAAATCACCCAGAAAACCTCAGGTTGCTAACAAGTATTGGAAACAATGCCTGCGGTGGCCAAAGTAAGAGATATCCTCCACATCTGCTGAAGGTTGGGCAGTAGGTAGACAAGATCCTGCACTATTTCCTCACTACAATTAACAAAAAGGTCTAATAAAAACTGCCACAAAAAACACCAACGGCCTCACCAACAAAATGCTTCTTCTTGTTCCTTGACTGCCTGGGTGATTTCATGCTACAGGTCACGTAGGCCTGTACTGAAGAATACAAGTCTTTTCACAGCTGAAAAGATGATGCAGCTGCAATGATAATGTAATGGTCTGCAGACACTATCTTTTGGGGAATGATTCTCTCCCAGAAATAAAACATACTAGTGATAAAAGCTGCAGCTGCTTTTGAATACTGTAATGGCGCCAGGTTATCCCTAAGGCACCAATCCATCCAATTAATTTCAATAGCAAAATGTAGCAGAAAATAAAAGATTCTTACAGCACTTCCACACAGCGATGCTCATTTTAAACAGAAGAGGAGAGTTTAGAAAATATTGTAAGCCTAAGAGCTTCGGAGGATTCAGCAGACCAATAATTCACACGAAACCTAGCCTGTCCGTGGAGAACGCCTCTGACGTAAAGGAATGCAATTCTAGAACACGCGTGCAGTGCTGGTACGAGTTCGCTGTAATAATCAGACAAGGATCAATAGACGACTCTACCTGCAGTTCAAATCCAGAGGACGAAAACAGGAAAGTGACTGATGACTTCTAGACTGCAAGAATACACCCCTCTGGAGGAGGAAACCCTCTAGGATTACGTTATTTTATTAGGCTGATTAAAAAACACTTTTCCCTGAGAGACAACTGTGGGCTGCCCCAGCAGCCAGCAACCCTATACAACTGGAAAAAGGGCAACTGAATTACACACTGTGCAATAAACAATTTACAAATATTCTGGAAAGATGCAACATCACATATTAATAGGTATAGATACAGTGTCCTGTAGGACATAAAAGTATCTAATGGCTTATCCCGAGTTATCCTTACTTGAGGCTTATAATGAGTTATCCTAACTCGTAGCTAATTAGACAGCAGTTTTGGCATTTAGTACAGAACGCTTGTTCTTGAGATTAAATTGGTACACACACTAGGAAAGTGCTTAGTAAGCAAATATAATGTCCTACATTTAAGTAACATAAGACTGAAACAGCACAGAAGAGATAAATGATGGAAGTGCTCCGCACAGCACTGTGGCCCAGTGAAACAAGTTGAGCGACCCCCGCAGATGTTAACATGGGGATCCATGTTGCCGCCTTGTGGCCTCCGTCATCACTGTGGGCCGAGGCCAGCTGGACCAGGTCCAGACCGTGGGCGCTTGCGCCTACTCGCTCTCCTGCTGTCTGCTGCAGTGCTCCTACCCTGCTCAAGACCCGAAGACGTTCAAGTGTCAGACGTCCCCTCTAAAGTCACCAGCCAGACTGCGGTGCCCAGGGAGGACTCACTACCATTGCCAAGAGTCTCGGCACACAGTTGCCCATCACACCCCTCTAGGGCCAGCTATTCTTTGCAGAATACCCACACCTAACTCCACCTCTTTTCCCGGCAATAATAAATTCAGTGGCACCCAAGGGGAAACGTGCACTACCTTAAAATAACTCCAGTAGCACCTGCACCCCACCCATCCTGGTTAAAAAAAAAGCCTCCGCTCCTCATTCAACAACTCAGAATCAATGTGATACCTAAGTTGTACAATCACCTGAAAAAAAACCATGCATACTTTCCTATAAGCGCCAGAACAACATTATTGCCTCCCGGAGAATTCCTGTAGATCACAATGACCCACCACGATTATGAAGATCACACAGGTTGATTTATATGTGCCATAATAAAATATTTTTCCAGGTGCTGGCTTAAATGGCTGCTGCCTTCTGTTTGTGCAAGAATCACTTGGGGATAATGGAGATTCAGATTAAACAAGACGTATGGAATAGATATTATGTACTACATGGCTGCTTCCAGGAATTTGGAGATTAGGCGGATCTTGCGAGAACATTGGCGTCCCAGATGTCGGAGCTTCATAGAAGCATATATTTCATGTATCACAACACCAGGTCAGGGCTTCAGACTTTAGTGTTTCTACCTGCTTTACAAACAGGAGATGATTGTTAAAGGCAAGTCGCCTACACAGCAAAACACTCATCTGGCCAGTTTGCTCACCCTCATGGTGCCCAGATGCTGTTTCTGAACAGGCAGCTTGGTTCAGTGGCTCCCGATCGGAAATGTCTACACTCAGGGACGTGGTGACGAAACTAGACACACATCTTGAATATGAAGGAGGTGCAGAGGCTGGGGCGAGCAAAGCAAAACAAGTGTTTTTGTCTGGAAAAAAAAGGAGAAGGCTGGCAGCTCAAACTCACAGCTTCAAATCGAGGATTGAGCACAAAATGCAGAACTAATCCCCAGGAACATCACCAGACTGCTAACTACCTTGTCAAAGGCACACAAGCCTGACGGGATGCCTCAGCGTATGTATACATTTAATACATCAACAGCTTTGGGCACCATGTCTGTATGTCAGATAAGCACTAGAAAATGCCGATATCATTTATAATTCAGGTCATGTGAAATGCATTTGAGAAACAGAACACAGCATTTATGATTAAACCTGTTTGATACTAATGTTTATTTCTGCAAATTATTTTATATTAGAACCAGTTGTAGTCAACCCTGGTTATAGTAAAGCATGTTTTTGCAGGACTCTTTCTCCAATTCATTACCGATTAAGGAATTGATCCTTAACCAATGCAGGTGCTAAAAGTCACTTCAATAATCAAAACTTATATGGACCAAAGACTTGCAACTGAATTGAGTTGCCTACACCTATTTTAAAGCACCAAGAGGTAAAAGCAGTGGGACTGTACAATAGTTACTGTAATTATAAGGCTCATATTTATAATTATACCTCTAGTCAATATGTGGACAACTGTAGCCTTACTAACTAAACCAGTGACACTACTTAGATCAAATGCAATTATCGTTTGCTTGAATTTAAACAAACTGCACGGGAAAAGTACAACCTGTGACTGACTATAAAGTGACAACTTGTCCATGAAGAGTGTACCAACTTGCATACTGATGAGCTCATTATTCACAATGATACATACTACACACCACGACCTTCCAGACTTCGGCACCTGCTGTTGTATGTTAACTTTTAATCACCCCCACAAGCTGCGGTCTGGCAGGATGGAAGCAGACAATGACTGCAGTGTGCTTGTGACTTTTTATATGAAATAAGATTTGATTCATTAGGCTGCCCGAATATGAAAAAAGATGAACAAAATGTGCCATTGTGGCTTTCCATATTAGAAAATGACATTTATTGTGTTATTTCAGTTCAAAGAAATATGGTTCTTAAATGTTAATTTGTTATTAATACACTACGAGGTGTACAGAGCATCCTAACTGGATGCAAAAGAATATCTTATCTTTAGTTGCAACAAAAAGCATTTCAAGCAAATGCATAAAAGAATCAACGTTAATATAACTTGAACTACAATACAGCAAAACTACAAAAAGCTCACAATACTTTGGATGGTGCTCGCGGTAACAGGAAAGTCGTTCCAAGGTTGGCTGTGTTTGATTTTGTAAAGTGAGAAATCTTCACCATGTGACAAAATCCTTCAGTGATTCTGGCACCTACAGCTCTGACAGGTGGTGTTTATTATTTTTTCTTAAAATAAAGAGTGTTCTTCGACATTTCAGCCAATCTTCCACGTCAAGGCTACAGGGCAAGGCCAACAGCTGATAGAGAGCACTAGACAAGGGGAACACGGCTCTGTAGCTTCACAACTCTGCAGAGTGTTGTCGAACGTGCCTCTGTCCTGCCATTTTTATATATCTGATGACTAACTCCCAGGAAGGCAGTGGGCTTCCAGTTTAATCCCACTCTAGCCGTATTAGATCAACGGATAAGGGGGGCTTATCCGAGAAACACAAGGGCTGGATCAACCAGTCTAAAGAAGGATAACACCATAGAGTCTGAATTGAGAGAATCAGGTTTAATTTATACATCGCCAATATACTGAGTGTGAGAATCATAAAATGTATTTCATTTCCTGAAGGTCTACTCTCCTGACTAAACCTAAAAAATACAGGATGTCAGAATGTCATTTTCAGGGCCAACAGGTGGTGTACTGTTGAAGGCAGAACAGGAACACAGCATGGCCCAAGTTCTCAAACCTTTGACATTTCAGCAGGGGAAGATGATCCAAGAAACAGGTGCCGTTGCAACAGATTTTTTGCACACTAGCTGGCAGGAAATACCTCATGGAGCTGCATTTCTGACAATAACACATTCGCTCTTATCCTGCCACCCACCCCAGGCTGCACTGGCTATGACCCGAATGACAATATGGGAGCTGCAATTCAGACACAGTGGCCCTCCTGTCACAGCAACTTCATCATCGCATTTTTTTACCAGTAAAATACACATGCAGTCTGCTCACGTCAGAAACAATAAACTGTCACACAAAATGACAATATATGTTTCTTCCTGTCACATACAATACATATCCGTACCTCTCCAAAACAGACTAATTCACACACTAAGATTTCACATGATGGGGACTTTCTCAATCAAACCTTGCTGTATCCTTTTATTACAGATTACTTTAACACTTCACCCACAGAATCATCTACCAGCATCCTCTACTCTTGTTAAGGAGGCACATGAGGTTATACAGCAGGGGTTCCTAACACTGGTCGAGGGGAACCCCAGTACAGTTAGTCTTATAAGCCACATGTTTTTAAAGATGACCAGCACCCATCAGCTAGTGATGAATCAAGCAAGCAATCTGTTTAACTAAGAGAATTCAGCTCCTTGAAGTCTGAAGAGTACTTCAATTACACAGAGATCTTTCAGAACTAAATATAACAAATCTCCTGTTCATATGATCACGATGGAATTGTTCCCTATATTCAGAAATTAATGGTAAACAACAATCCCTGCTAGTTGAAGGCTCTCCTGGACCAGGATTGGAGACTCTTAAAATAAAAAACACAGCTTAAAACACACCTGAAGAAGGTTCCACAGCCAAATCCTCATTTTCAGCATCGAACAAACCTTTACCTGTTCCTGTGCAGCTTAAAACTACAGCTAATAAAAAATAATGTATAAATGAGAAGCCGCAGAGTGGTAAGCAATGCTGCCTCACAGCACTCGGGCCCTGGGTTAATTTATTAGGACCTGGGGTGCTGTCTGTGTGGAGTTTGCATGTTCTCCCCAAGTTTGCGTGGGTTTCCTCTGGGTGCTCCGGTTTCTCCCCCACGGATACATGGATAACTTCATTGGCTTCTGGGAAAACTGCGAGTGCGTGAGTGTTCCTGCCTGTGTATCTGCCCTGTGATTAACCAGGCAGGGTGTCTCCTGCCTGGAGCCCAGTACTTCCTGGGATATTCTCCAGGCCACTGTGACCCTGAACTGGATAGGCAGTTATGGAAAGTGAAAGTGTGAATTGAAAAAAAAAACATTAAATACTGGGCAGAATGATTTCCTTATGAGCAAACAGCTGGTGTCTATTCTCACTGTAGCCAATTCACAAGTCTGCACCAACAGGATTCAGCGCACATCTTCTAATCTTTCAGGTCAGTAATGACTAGCAGTTTCGTTGAACTAGGGGGCATTTCTTAACCCAAGGAGGAATTCTTCCTCAATCTGAATTTAAAATACTATAAATTATTTCAAAGACAACAACACAATTCTCACTGCCAAACACTACTAAAGAAAAAATTTCTAAAAAAAGGAAAAAGAAAAAACTGCAATGCAAAGGATGTGAGGTCAAGCTTGTTTTCTCAAGACATTCCACGACAGAAAATGAAATGACAGAAAACATCACAGGGCTCTGCAAGCAGGTTAATTGGATTATCTGAAGCCTTGCTTTCACCCTCTTAGCTCCACACTTGTAAAGAAACCAAATCCCAAGATGCACTGAGGCGCCCACCTCAGTGTTCCCAGACAGTGAGCGAGGCGATATGAAGAAAGGCAGAGGAAAAGGCTGGTTTGGAGATGGAGGCCCTCAAGTTCTACCATGCCATGCAAATCTGGGGTGTCACGCAATAGGCCCGCAACACTGAGGTAACTGCAAACAAAAGACTCCCACCTGGAAGAGGAGGCTCCCAGCACGCAGCTCTTTGCAGTAATTTATTATTTATTCAGGCCGTAAAACCAAAGGATGCTTCAAGAGCATCCTCGAGAAACTGGCAAATATAACAAGTACCTGCGCGGAGGCTTCATGACTAAAGCTTTAAAAGGAGCAGATATAAAAGATGGGTATCCATCTCTGAAGCCAAACCTATTAATCTCACATGCCCCCACTGGGACAAAGAACAGCCACTTGGAAGCGAAGCCATATTTTGAGAGCCAGATGAAAGAGACTAACATTTATGGCAAAACAGAGCACCAAAAAATTGCTTTGGGTGTTTTTCAGCAATCTGTTTAACTAAGCGAATTTGGGTCCAGTATCAAGCCCAGCATCAAGAAACTGTGGTTGAAGTTTTACAAATTGCTTTTCAAAAGGGACAAAATAAGAACTTGAGTCACTTAGTGATTGCTACAACCTTTGGGTCAACAACTTGCTAACTTCCAAATAATTTATACAAAGAAGACAAAATGGTCTGTGCACCCAACATGTGCGATTATAATATGTAAAATATAGCAAAACAATGAACTAAGTTACTTTAACCTGGCATAATAAAGTCTCATTCCTATTTTGCATGGGATACCTTGCCTACCCTTTTGAAAATCAGGCTGTTACGATCTACTGTTCAGAAGCACAAATGTGACGCACATTAAAGGCTGCAAGGAAAAACAAAATGTTTTATTTCTACAGGAAAAGTACAGAAAACTAGCCAAGTGGGAGAGAAGATTGAATTACCCACTGTGGCTATAACATTTGTTCTTTAGTTTTTACGTCACAGGACACAGAATTCCTGATTTAGGATATTTTTATTGCACCCACAACAACCACCCCCTAACCCCCAAAGCACCAAATCCAGGCTGTAAATGCAAAATGTGAGCTATTTTCAGCCCAAATCTTAAATATGTACCGTATACTTTTTTTTCTTCCTCCAGCCTCACCACAAAGAGCTACAGCAGCACTTTGCTCTTGTGTAATGGCACTGCCTGTTCTAAGCTCTTACTACGCACATTACCGACTCTGAATAAAGAGGAGAGTTGTTTAAAAGCTGTTCTTTTTGAATATTTCATATAAGTGGCAAAACCCTCCAGGGACAAATCTATTCATGTTTGTCAAGTTTTGTTATTTTTTCACATGAGGTAAAGCTCAAAGCCATAAAGTAAATGAAAAAAAAACAATGGGTGTGAATGTGATACTGTGGAGATGGATACACACAGAAAGACAGGAAAAGGGACTAATAAACAACAAACTGGAGAAAAAAACCTTCTGTAATGCTTGTATGCTGCCTGGTCACTGTAGAAACAATGGCTTTTTAAACAATTTAGTTAAAATTAAAAATTAATAAGTCGATACTGAGTGAGATCAGTAACAGTCATGTTGTGGGGGTGGGAGGGGAGATCGACAAGGACATTTTTCACGCCAAAACAAAATGTTTTTTTTCTTCTTATGGGGCATAAGATTAATCTGGCAGCCCCTTCTTTGTGCAGAATACTGCCAGATGGCTGAATATTTACTGGATTTCATTCTGTGAATGAAATCCTGGTCTGGTACAATAAAAAAAAAAAACCAACAACAAGGAAGCAATTTATTTACATTGAGCTCATACCAGATCAGTGTTCATCAGATTCAAGGTCTAAGTTCCCCCTCAGAGCTTGTAAATGCCCCAGTCACAGCGAAACGTTGCAGGTTCCACTCTTTGCTTATCTGACCGAAGGTGTGACATAAAACGCACAGGTTATACAGATGCCTGTCTACGGCCAGAGACAGTCCATTAAGTCAAATTTAAATGCATGGTGTTCTGGGTTGCTGCCATTTATAGGACTACGAGATAATACAGAAAATGGTAAGAAAGACAACAGAATGAAAAATGTACAAGGCACAATGCAACAACTGGGAGTGGATATCAAGTACAACTCAATTCAGAAGTGAAAAAAAAAGATTCACTCCCATCTTCACTCGTTTGCCTTTGTGCCAGACTAGAACCAGGGACAGCACTGCATGCTTCTGAACACCAACACAACAAGAGGAAAAGTTCAGTGCCACACCGGCTCGATGAGGTCAGGGCAGCAGTGCTGGCAGAGGGCACACAAACCAGATGGCCAAGCGGTGTTATGGATGTTTAGTCACTGGGAGCATTCAAGAAGAGTCCAGATGGGGTCTTAGGACTCTTAAGCTGCGAATAAACAGACTGACCAAATAGTTTCTAAAACAGTCAGGAAAACCAAATATAATTATGCATTTTCTTATTATTGTGGAAGCAAAATCCCACTGGGCACCAACTCTTAAAAACACTCACAATGATACAATAAACAAAATTGTCTCAGGCTGGGGCAGACTACAGTTGTCTTGAGGCAGGAAAATACAGCTCCTGGGGATCTGCAAGTCTCAAATGCAGTGTACAGGCAATGAAGTGAAAGGCAATGAAGTGAAAGGCAATGATACTGTTGGTGCACATAATAATTCAGAGCTATCTGAATTTATCTATCTGTAGATGGAAAGACCATCTTCCATCATGAAGGATGGATCCCACCGATCTGTGCTGCTCTCCACTGTTTCTGCATCCCATAGATCTGTGCTGCTCTCCACTGTGGTTATAGCGCACACAACACCTATAAAGCATTTATTAAAACCAGAGGAAGAAACAAGTTGACCACAAACAGCATAAACAAAATTCTATAAGTCCCACACTCCTCATGTGCTGGCGATGAGTCAGGTGACAATAACATGGGATTCAGGGGAGTAAGTTGTAGTGTTCGTCTGGCCTGTTTGTACTGTCTCCTCATCACACACACCTTCCTGTTCTGACTTCTTTTCCACCATGTATGTTTTCCCCCATTAGCATCAGCCCATTACTGACACTTTCAGGTCTGATTCTGTAGAAATGGTCTCATTCCATGATCTCAAACACCAGCTTGCCTCAGCAATGAAACGGTCCCTTTACTGGAGCAGCTACTGGCTCCCAACAACAGTCGCGGTCAGAAATATTTCTCTCACTTGAGTTTTCAGATTAATGTACTGTTAAATCTTTGACATTGTAGGGGGGAAAAAACACACCCCAGCACTCATCACCTTAAAAAGTCTTCTCAGTTTGAGCACAACCCTTGTCAACATAGTGGGAATCTGTAGGAGGTGAGGATTTACTGAAAGTTGTCCTCGCAGTAAAAGTGCGATATTACAGAGTGTTGTTTCATCAAGGCACTAAAAGCCGATAGGGAAAAACATACCCTACAGCAAGTTTTCAGAACCCAAAAAACCTCATCTTTTCGCCTAAGTGCTGCATATTATTTAGGAAAACGAGATCTAAATGCATCAGAAAGGCAGAACAGATTTTAGTTTTAGAACCGGTCTCCATCTTGCAAGAGTACTGTCCACTTACAGATGTGTAACCTGGTGGGCTATACCAGGTCCCTTTCAAATGGCAAAGATATGCAATGAAGACGATTGTGTGACTTGGAAAGCTCTTTCTGATCATTTTCCCCCCCATCAGGAAACTGGCTAAGAAACATTGCCGAGATTATCCAACATTTCCCTTCCGCTTTAATAATTTCCTCCCTTTAGGGTAATCAAACTCGGTTTCGATTTAAAATGTTAAATCCGCACACGCTGGCAGCAGTGCGGTAGTTTAGTGTTGTACTGGAAGCTGAAACAGAGGAGATGTGAGCTTGGCATTTCATCTCTCCTCACTTCTACATGCCCGTATCTCAGAAAGAAAACCTGTGAATTTCATTATTTTATTTGCTTTGGCAACACTGATTGTGCCCATCGGTCATGCTAATAAAGCACCCTGAATTGAATTGAATTGAAAACACAGGGCCTGGGATGTCTCAAAGCAAGGCACCAGAGAGAATGCTGCAGCTATAACAGGTGTACGAATTCTCTATTTATAGACCAACGTAGTTCCCTTGGTGTCCCTTGACATCACCTGCAGCAAAGCCAGCAGGGATAGTATTGCATGTTGAAAGGCGCGTGGCACACCGCAGTGTAAATGCACAATGATTTTCAGGAACAGTTTACAAACGTATTGTATTACTGCGCCCATTGTACTAGTAACAAGTCCTTTTGTGTAGCAGAGATCATTAATTTATGATGTTGGCTTCCCCCTGCTTGTGGCAGCCAGATAAGAGGAGGAGGTTTGTTTACAGCTGGTCTCAATGAGCTCTCCTGTGTCAACAAGGGAGCAGAGATCCACAGAGAGCAGAGCCGGCTCCCACACTTTCAGTGTCTGCAGAGGGGTGGTCAGGTCCCGCGCACTATGCAAAGATATAAGACTGTACACCGAGAGAGAAAAAAATAAAATCCTTTGAAAGCCAAAGGTTTCGATTTTGAAAAATAAATACATTACCCATCTTAAAAACATAAAAATGGGCTGATTCAAAAAGAACATTACATACTGTAGGGTTGACTGGATACTGTTTTATCCTGCGGCAGGGGTTTAAAAAAGAAGGACTCGTCGGTAACAGTTTAATTCAAATTTCCGGCAGGCTCTCGCATTACCGCAAGGCTACACAATCCCACTGACAATCGGTACATTTCTCTCAACGCGAGCCGTCATCATTTATTCATCCCCCAATACTGCCCCACTTCGCCCAACAGACTCAGTATTTGTGTACGTTCACAAATTGCCAATTACTCTTCGCCCACGCAATCGAACAACTGCAGAGAGCTCCAAAGACTCGGGTGAGACAACCCCCCCCTGGGGCTCTGCGCTTCCAGAATCACGTTTGGTCTACGTGTAATTTGCATCTTTCATCATGAAACAACATGGCAAACGGCTCCGACTGCAACAGTGTTATTAGAATTGTCATTGTTTTGCTTGTCGCTGTTATTCAAAGGGACCAAACCCATTTTAAGCAGCGGGGGGATTTCACTGAAGCAACTGGGGTGCACTTTGCTCAGCTGTGTCACAGCAGCACGCCACCTGGGATTTGAACCTGCAACCTTCCACGTAAGAGTCCTGAAACACTAAGCACTGTTCCATACTGCCACCTGATCAAGATCTAATCACTGTAAAGGGACCGGCATCCCCAAACAAGACAAAGACTTAATAAGTGGAGCGTGGTCAGTGCACTGTGTTAATTTGGGACAATCCAACTATGTACTATGCAGCAGTCCAACAAGTGAATTTGAGCTCCCAGTACTGCACAGCGTCCCAGAAGCTTGAGCAGAGTCAATTACACCATCTGATTTCCTGTCTTACAAATAAAACATAAATAAATCAAGTACTCAGGTGCTCGGTTCATTAGAAGCTGCTTGCAATGCATTAAAAGCACTTTTCTAAATTAATAACCAGAAAACGTCAATGAGCCACGCTGTGCACATGTGGAACTACCTAGCGCTGATGAATAATGCCATCATCCCCAAACAGCACAGTCTTTTCACCGTGATACAGAAGGATGCCCAGCACAAGCTCAGAAACGGTACATTTCACTACAAAGATCAAAGTCATCCCTGACATTCTGAAAGCATTTACTGATCAGATGGAGGGCTAAAATGTATTTTAAAAAACGAATCAGTGCAAAGGTTCAAAGAACACATGGTTTTTGATGGATGGTGAGTGATTTGTCGCCTAAGGTTTTAATCACATTTGAGCAAGAAGTCTGCAGGAAATAATAATAATGTGAAAAATCAACTGTTCTTCATCATTGCTAGTCGCTGGCAGAGTTGGCATAAGATCAAATGTTGCCTAATTGAGTATGTAGAGGACCCCCATGGGGTTTGACTGAATATATTCCTACACCAACCTCACCCCTCGTCAAACCTCACTTCAAGGGCTTTGGGCAAGGAATCAGAGCTAGAGTTAGATCAACGAATATTCATAAATAAATGGGAAGAATTAACAGTAATTAATAAAATACGATATAAAAGGGCAAAATCTCATTTTTAAATAGTAGTGGGGGTAATTAGCGTGGGGTAGGGAGAATACAACCAAAACGCCTGGGGTTAACGATAAAAATCGTTTCTCAAAAAAAAAGAATGTTTCTGAACGCGGACCGAACCTGGGGGTAGTTCACTGACCTGAGCCACAGCGGTCAGACTGTTTCAGGCTTGGACGTGGTAGGGGCCAAGGGGTAACTTGCCCTGGGGAAAGAAAGATACTGAATTGGTTTTGCCTTCTCTGCCTCATAGAGCCTGAGGAACTGCTGGTGACAATGTGAGCGACGATACACTGAGAGATCTATGCTGTACAGGTGTGCTCTCGCACGGCCTGGATAAACACAGTCCAAAACCCAAATCAGGCCGGATGTGAAAAAGCGCTTGCATGACACGTATCCTCATTAAAAGCTTCTATGCCATTGATCCCAACTCCCAGAGCCGAGAAACCTCTGCCAGACTAGCTGGAAAGTGACCTTAAAATCTTTAGTGTATCAAGGCAATGTGACAGTTTAGGGTTACTTAACAAACCGATTCAGTCAATCCATGAAGAACTCGTGGGGATGAAAACCAGAAAACTCCTTTCTCCAGAGCCAAAGGTGCAGACTGCTGCCCTGTGAAGTAAATTACGCATTTGGTTTTTTTTTAAATAAATGTGTGGTTCATGTTAAGAAGCCCAAGTAATCATCATCATTGTAACCGGCTTTCTTACATTGTATTTCAATTGATGACATACTGTACAAGCACATATATATATACACGCGTGTGCGCAAATACTTTAAAACAGAAAACCATAGTTGTGCTTTATGCCTTTTCAGCTCTACAGATCTTTGCCCAGGTGCTACGAGAAACAACAGCAGAACGCCTAATCCTAACCCACACCCCCCTAATTTCAAGCAAGTGGCAAAATTGATCAAAAGTAAAAAAAAAGTCTGATCAAGACTGTAGGCGAATTTAACCTGCTCAGTCACAACAGGCTAGCTGTCAATGAGAGGATTAACCTAAGGGGACTGGTGAAGCCTTAAAACACAAATCTCTACAAATGCACTATGTACAGTAAATACACTGCCCTGTGCACTTGTACCCCTCACTGTCTGCCCTCCCCAGGCCCCAAGACAACACAGCTGAGACCGGATGCACTCAGCAGGTGCTGTAGCCACTCTCAGTACTGCAGGGTGATCTTTACACTGTGGCAGAAGCTTTTCAGAATCTTACTCTCCGGGCTACTCAAACGAGCAGAACACAGCAAGCCTGGCACACCTCTAAAGAAAATATTTCAGTCTATTTTTGCTGCAGGAGGAAACTAGGGGGCATGGTTAAGTGTTTTTACATCACGTACGTGGCAGCACAGTACAATGATCTGACAAGGGTTTAGCCTTTGCACCAATCACAACAGCAGAATGTCTCTTTGCCACAATGGGTGGAACAAAAATCCCATCAATGACAGAAAAAAGAAATAATGGCACGTCAAAGCCCACATTTTCCAAGTCTGTAATAACATGTGCTTTCTTCCCAGCCCCTTTTAACAAAATCTCTAATGCCTCTCCTTGAAGCACACACAAACCTTAAGCCTCATTTGTGTTTCGGATTATGAGTGAAAATCCTCTCTTACGGTCAGTACAAGCAGAGTAAATTACCAGCATATAACATGTTACTGTTTTACGTAACAATAATATAGATGCTTGAAGCTGTAAAATTGAATAATTCTTGTAATTTTAATTTCTTTAATTGAATATGCAATTTCATTTATTTGATAAAATTTAATCAATTTTTCAAAAGAATTACAAGAATTTACTACATTTTTACAAGAATTACAAATGGCCCGACAAAGTTTTACAAAAGTCTGCTAGAATATACATCAGAATTTCACGGTTTGCTACAAGCGAGTGCGTTGCCCACACTCCTTTGTAACAGAAGTCGAGTGACAGGTTTGTTTTGAGGTTATAACCCATTGATGGCCCACCAGGACAATAAACACTCTGGGAATCGATGGGTTCAGACAGCATAGATGGCTTTAATAGGATCACAGAAGGAAGCCGTCAATGTTCAATGGTTCATTAACAGCCAGTCCATCTTAAAATAACCCCCAGAGCTGGAAAATAGCAAATTCTACAAGAGAACATCCATCCATTATCAGAAAGCAGCTTATTCCTTTATTCCTGATAAGGAAGGCAGCAAACTGCAGCCCATCCCTAAACCATGAGGTGCAAAGCAGATCCATGAGAATATACTGTATCTGGCACGATCCCAAAGGAAATAAAATAAACATTGGATGAGACGGTTAAGAAATAAACAGATTTAAAATGCTTTTAGGGTTATTCTGCCTCAGCTCAACCAGAGCTGCTCACTTTAAGGGGGTGATTTTGTTATTTGTGTAGATTTTTTTTTGCCGTTAGCAGAGTATGAAACAAAGCTAGACTTTTAAACTCAAGCTCATTCCGAGCTGCACTCTGTTTTTTTGCCTGTGTGTAGTGAGGGGCAGTCCCGCTGTAAACACATCTAATTTTGGAGTGCTTTTGAGGGTCTAGATGAATTTGCAGGCGTTAGAAAACCTGTGAATGGTCCCACACAGATAGCCAGGCAGGTCGTCTGGATGGTTCATGCAGAATAAGTGCTCTGGTGTTTCCATGTGTAGCTGGGGACCGTGAAACAGAAACATTTTCCAGTTTTCAATTCCTCACTGATATTTATGTGCTCGGTCCCTCTTAAGAATACGAGACACTACTTTCTAATGGTTTGGGTGTGCAGATAACTTTTGCTATTGACGACATGGGTTTTGGTTGATTTGACAGAGAATGACCTTTACCCTTGTTCTGGAAATGAAAAAATTCTCAAAAGCCAAGATGGAGGCATTGATGTATGATCTACCAGGAGACCTAGGGCCCTCCTTTCAGAGTGACCAACAGAAGAAACAACAATCCGATGGAAAGGGGGGGATTGTGTCATAACCTTTGGCGCCTTTGTCAAGTGCAATATCTCTTTCATTAAGCACAAAATAGAAAAAATGACCTTTATGGAGCAAGTCATTCACGTAGCCCTCCAGCGAACAGATTGTTTCTGCTAGGACTGCTCTGGTAGATTGCATATATGGGTGTTGCTAGCAAGGAATTCTTAACCTATGACCCCTGTTCTACATCCCACAGACGCCATCCTGTCTGTTTCTCCAAGTGGCTCCAAACAGTAGCAGATCCTCTGTATTCTACATAATGATTTAAATATGGCCACGGCACCTTTTTAACCATTTGAACCAATTCATCAGGCCTCGGGCACCGCTACAATAACATCCTATGCCTCCGTCAGGGAAAGGCCAGATTGGAGAACCAGAAAGAAAAACCAAACAAAGCTCTTTAGCATTCACATTCCACCGAGTAAAAGACACTCGCTCGTCAAACAAAAAGCTTTCCTGTCTTTCAGCAACGAAGGCTTATCGTTCTCTTCATGCACTTTATCAATGACCACACTGCACAGTACAGTACCAGACCTGGCAAAGCCTGTGTACCAGGGGCTGAGTCATGACTTTCTTTTGTACAAAAAAAAAATTGAGTTCTACACATTCCCCGCCCTTGTCAAATGTTTACGATCTACTGTACTGAGTCAGTTCTGCTGTGGCCAGATCCGACAATGAGCGCAGCCTGGAGCGCAAAACACAAGCGGCCTCTATTCAGCGTATGAGCCCTGCACATCAAGGAGCAGGAAGCCTCTTGGCAGGTCTGGGAGCACTCTACGGTCCTCGTCCAAGGAATGTCAAACGTTTCCCAAGGAAATCATTCCAGCTCCAGGAAACCCTCCAAGAGGAAGCGAGTGGAGAAATCCTCCTGCCGAGAAACGGGGGTTGGGGGGAAAGAGATATGGCGGATGCCTCCCATATCCAGAGAATTGGTATTGCATGGGATTGTCCCTGAGGCATGGGCTGACACTGTGGCCCCACACCCCCAGCTCCCTTGTTAAGAAAAAAACTACATTCCAAAAATCACACTGCACTTGGAAGGGGAGTGGGGGGTTGTTTTAGTACTCCCTCCAATTACAAATAACATCGCATATACTTCCTGCCCTCAAAGGAAAAAAGCAAACCACCTACTACAGATGCAGTAAAAGGAAAAATCCACTTGTGCAGAAAACCACACTAAGGTAAAGGCAACCGTGTGAAGTCAAACCACAAGACTGCTCACAGTGAATAAATCAATGGTGTTCTGCACAGCCAAACAAATCTACTAAGACCGTGCCTTAAGTGCCTGAAAGTATGTCATGGCTATTTACTGTCCAAATAGAAATTACAGATCATCGCTACACCCAGAAGGGGAATGCTTAGAGATCCATGCAGGACATAAAAAAAAAATCAAGAATTTCTGTATGTCATTATACTTCAGCAGCATATTTAACAACAGTGTTAGACAAGACAACACTGGTAGCACCTACACAGCAAGGTGAAACCTTAAGAGTTCTGTACACAGGGAATCGACATGTCTTTTGGGATTTTCAGGATGGCAGAGGACAGGTTAACCCACAAAGACAAGTGATGCACACAGGTACAAAAACAAAAACAAGATCTTATTATGCAACCAGCAACAACGATCAGCCCTTTGTTAAGAGTACACACACCGCCATCTGTTTCTGCATTTGTCCTGTAACACATGAGCATGCGGTCAGGTGAGGGACTCACAAGGGTCGGGTTTTATGCATATTTGGGAGAAAAAAATCCCAATGACTGCAAATTGTAAATACAAAGAGAAACCTGAGCTGTCCAGAGGAAAAAAATTAAAGCATGCTAAATTAGACAAGACTTTCAATGAAATCGCATCACTCTGAAAAGAAAAACTAGAAACAAATTGCAAAAGTCTACATCAACAGACAGAAATGACCGCTGTGCCATGTGGATAGATCTGCAGAGAGGATTAGTAAAGACATGCTTATTATGCAGCATCAGATTGTGTGCTCATCTTCTTTGGGAGTTATGAAATCAGATTACTCAGGCCAGCAGGCTGAGTGGAAAAACATCCAAGGGACTACTTTGAAATCATCCTGTAAAATCAAGTACCTATTTGGACTTTTAATTATTATTTAATTACTATTTTTAAGCACGTGCTGGAATGGTTTCAGGGTCTATGCATAAGCAGTTACTTTGCGTCAAACTGAACAGGGAAAAGGGGACTGGGAATTAAATCGGCACAAAGACAGGCATGAATTAACAACTGGAAAGGAGTAAAGTATTTACGGGACATTAAACCATTAACCGAAGGAGAGGGTTTAGCTCTGTGCTTTTTCATAGAGTCAACTACTACCTGGATCACTTCTTGAAACCAAAACAAATGTAGGACAATGAGAGAAATGATCACAGATTATTCCACGTTCTAAATATAACAACACAAGTTGCTTGTCCTCCCCATCTGGGGCTTCCGGTTAAAACCAACAGGAAAAAAAATACCCTAGATATTTTTTTCCTGTTGGGGAATAAAAAAGAATCCGAGAAGCAAATTGAAATTCAAATGCATTAGCCTCGGGAGTGAAGGAGGCTTTCTTCTATAAAAGAGAGACGTACAACAGAGACCCGAGCATTCTTCGCACCACTGAGATGGTGGAGGCACCTTAAATAAAAACACCCCCGACATCTTTATTTTACATTCAGACAACATTATGCTATTAATCATTACAGCTTTTCTAGGACGAATTAGGAAAGAACAACAACAACAACATAAAAAAAGATAAAGTCAAATGGCGTTTCTGTTTTGTTTCTTGGACTAGATTTTGTTTCCATTGGCTAATTTCCTTCAACTAGATCACGGTTTCCTGCTCGCACTCTTCTGGACCACAGACATTGAACAGTTTTTAACATTACAAGACCTAGTGTTGGGATTTCAAAAGCAAAAAAGAAAAGCGAAATGCTTCCTGCCCTCAAAAACCCAAGCAGCTGGGGAGTGAAGAGGACTGTCCCATACAAACGGGCCCTTGCCATTCATTTGCTCCCAGGTACTGAAGCTAAGTGCAGGGTCTTTAATAATATTATTATTATTATTAATTGCTTACATTTATATAGCGCTTTTCTGGACACTCCACTCAAAGCGCTTTACAGGTAATGGGGTCTCCCCTCCACCACCACCAGTGTGCAGCCCCACCTGGATGATGCGACAGCAGCCATAGTGCGCCAGAACGCTCACCACACACCAGCTATCAGTGGGGAGGAGAGCAGAGTAATGTAGCCAATTTATAGAGGGGGATTGTTAGGAGGCCATGATTGATAAAGGCCGATGGGAAATTTGGCCAAGATGCCGGGGTACACCCCTACTCTTTTCGAGAAACGCCCTGGGTTTTTTAATGACCACAGAGAGTCAGGACCTCGGTTTTACGTCTCATCCGAAGGACGGCACCTGTTTACAGTATAGTGTCCCCGTCACTACACCGGGGCATTAGGACCCACATGAGCCGCAGGGTTAGTGCCCCCTGCTGGCCCCAGTAACACCTCTTCCAGCAGCAACCTTAGTTTTTCCCAGGAGGTCTCCCATCCAGGTACTGACCAGGCTCACACCTGCTGAGCTCCAGTGGGTTGCCAGTTGTGAGTTGCAGGGTTATATGGCTGCTTTAACCAAATGGGAAGCAAAGCATGGGAAGCAAATTGAGGACCTAAGAAAGGTTATAAATGATAGGAGGCCATTCAATACCGTTTGGTAGCGAGTTGGTTTTTGCCCAAAGATCTCACCTGGCTCATTTCCATTGACAGAGCAGCAATATCACCCAATTCTGTGTAAAGAATTTACACAAATTTAAAAGCACCTCCACACAGCTTCCACTGGTGTCCTCGAGCTCGTGTCTCACTGGTAATTCTGATCTCTATTTGTCCAGGTCGTGGCATCCAGACCAGCTGCACTTTATCAATTACAACAGTGCTGCAACCAGTCCACAACATGCAGTGCGAGTTTGTGAAAGCATCGCGGTCACTAGTGACCGACTGCCCCTTAAATCACCAGGGCTGAGTCACTCGTTACAAAGAGCAGCATGAGCGTAATAAGGTTTTGGAAAATTTCCAGGGCATTTAGAATCCTACTGCCAACCCCAACTGAACCTGCAGAAGAAGGACCACGTTCATTGAAGCGCGCACACACACACAAATGCACAGAAGACCCCACAGTCCTGCCATCCCCCAGTTCAGACACCACTGCCTGCTAACCTCCTGAAAGCTGATATAAGATTAGAGATAAGTATAAGATACTTTATTGACCATATTTAATTTCATGCATTAGGAATTTGTCTCTTCCCCTAACCTAGCTTGCTCTCCATGAGACACACAGACAGGGAGAGGGAAACTTGGGGTCAGAGCACAGAGTCAGCCATTTATACAGCACCCCTGGAGCAGTTGGGGTTAAGGGCCTGGCTCAGGGGCCCAATGGAGTAGGATTCCTCTGCCAGCTGCGGGATACGAACCGGTAACCTTCCAGCCACAGGCGCAGATCCTTAGCCACAGTGCCACTGCTCCGCCCTGTAAGGCAACTAACGTTACACTGTCCAAATTCCAGACATGTTGCTCACAGATGCAAAAAGTATCCTTTAGCTTTACACAGCGAGCACAGTCTGCAGTCATACAATGCTACACACACATACAAGCACCGGGGAAAAAATCAGATATGCCTGCGCATAGCACAGAAAGATTGCATGAAAGCACCACTAACAAAAATACTACAGGAGTCTGAAGAGACTTGCCCTGAGCTAGCAGCATTGCCTGTGAACTGCAGCAGTTCACGTTCCAGAGGCCCACTGCATTTTTTCCCCCTCCCAGTGTCACACTAAAACGTGGTTACCACTGTTATGCCTGCAGTATTTCACCTCTGTGGCCCCAATGTTAACCGCTCGATTCGGCTGTAACTTTGTACTTCATCACGAGAAATGCAAATCGGCAAAGATGACTGCTGCGACAAAAACTGCCGAATCAGCTCTCAAGGGGAGGGAAAACAGGCCAGGAAAATCCTTAGCGGGAGAAAATGCCGACCACTTTTACACACCGTTCAATCACTTTCAACTCTTTCAAGTTTAATGAAAAGTTAAACACTTCTACCTTTTTAAAAAACACATTTATGCTTATACTGTGTGGAGCCAAACAAGCAGAAGTAATGCTCTAAAAGGGTCTGCAATGCTACCCTCCAGACAACACCCATCACCGATGTGCTGCACCAGCAAAGCAGAGTTAAGTGGACAATGTCTCCTTTCAGAAGTTATTTGCCCAGTAGCTAGGCTGCTCGAGGGAGCTGGAATCAGAACTGCTGTACAGCAAATATGATTTTAAACTGCGGGTGTTTGGAGCACTAATTACAATACTCTGGCAGCAGCTATCTAAAACAACCAGACTGCAATGAAGCTGCCAATACAGTGCCTTTAAAAAAAAATCAAACATGAGACAAGCACAGAGCTTCAGTTTTTCCACAGGAAGTATGGTTGAGCCGTATGGTACAGTACGCATCAGTGTCTTCTCAGGGATTCCACAAAGCATAAAATTTCATTCTGGCTTGCGTTAAAAGATGAAATCAGGGCACTTCTCAAATGCCCATTGGAGGAAAGACCCCAGTCAGCTCAAGAGCTTACCCTAGACTGGGCAAGGGAATGCACACAATACCAAGCCATTAACTTCCAACATTCAGATAATAATTCGGAAGATAATGGATTAATGCATATCCATCACTGATCTCGATAAAGGAGAATATTAATGGAACCAGCCCACAGAGTTCAGAATACTTAATAATATAGTTCTAGTTTCCTTTAAAAAAAAATGTTATTCCAGTGCAGGGTGTTACTGCAATTATTTAACTGCACTTGTGCACATTTCTTTTTCTGGCTGTTTAGCAGCACTGTAGTTGAGGTACAGTAGTAGAAACAGGAAAACACACCAAACATTATTACTGACGCCGACGAACAAAGTCCCGATGACGCACCATGAACAACTGGCAGAGAAGGAAGACTGCTCTAGATGGTGATCTTTCTCTGCACAGACAAAGCTGAGGATTTCAGAACCCCTGCAGTTCAATTCCTCAGCTGTTGGCTGTGGAATGAAACCTAGACGCCTCTGGTCCCAGGAGGTCTGGCCTACTCTGACAGACAGCATCAGAAGGCTCTTGTGGTGCAGGGCCCAGGCCTTCTTCAGGACAACTGAAAGGATCTACAAAAGAGGTCAGGAGTAAAGTTGTCTGGAGGCCAACCTCCCATCGAAAAACTGCAGAAACACGAGCAAACACACCTACAGCTGCGAAATAAAAAGAGGCAAGCGTTTCTGCAAGCTGGGGTTAATTTACTACAGAGTCAGTGCTTTTTTCTGCCGAAAAGGAATTTTAAGAAGTTTATCCTGCTGGTCTCTTTGACTCTTCAGCGACATTTACAATACATTAGTCAGCTATTTATTCCAGAAACAAAAGCAGCCTTTAACTATAAACACTGGTCTGGACAAGGCAGTAGAATGCAGTTTATATTGTAGAGGCTGCTGAACCAAAAACAAGCAGCGCATTACTACCTTCAGAAAAGCAGTTGGTTTTTATGGATTAGTAACTGCTTCTCCTTCAAAAAGCAATGATTTTAGTTGGATAAAAGTTAAACAGAATGAGATCCATACAAGTAAACTCTATACTACCATCATGAATCTATGTTGATATACCTTATTATAAATATCTTCACGCCCACTTGTTTGTGACTTGACATGTCACAAACATTTTAGCATCATCCAAAAACCCACTATAATGTCTTAATTTCTGCCCGTTTATGACATTTGGCAGCAAGAAGTGCAACACTGAAGAAAATGGCTGACAAAGTTATGTTAATTGAAGCACGTCTAAAAAATGAATTACCTGGAGTGAGGACGAAGACAGATAAGCAGACTGGTAAAATTCACAGTACTGGCTGTAATCAAAATGGAAATATAATACATAAATCTTCCTTTTGATTACTAGAATACTAGGTAGCAATACATTTTTCCCCCTACATGACACTTTCAGAAAGGGGCTCTTTCTTTCTTTTTACTTCAAATTCAAATACTCGGAAAGCAGCACTTGGGGAACGAAAAAAAAGCGCCTGCAAACGAACATGTCAGATCCAGAGCTTCAAGCCCTGCGCTTTGCGGTTTGTTTATACTGTGCCAAATAAGCAAATCCAGAGCAGGCACAGCAGAGGAATGCAAACAATGTCTCCAAAAAAAAAAAAAGAGCTGAGCTGCTCAAAAGGAAGAGGACACATTTCAGTAGCGCTGTCCTCTCCCGTCAGAACAGTCTCCCCAAAACCAGAATCTTACAGCCCGAATGTGAACCGCAGCCCCCAGGACTATCACAGTGATGCAACTCTACTCCCATCAATACAAAGGCGTGTTTTCAAGCCGTGTTTACACCGCCTGGCTGTCAGAGAGCTTTCAACGGGGGCTGCACAGCTGAGCACGCGTTACAGCCCTCTGCACAGCCCCTGCGAGCTTACAGGCAGAAACAATAAAGGACTTTTCTGCAAGAGAATGCAACTGATCTACCCTTCTCTACTGAAACTAGCCCCTTCAGACCCTCGTCAACATTTCTGTCTCCATTAGGACTTCAGGCATCCCTCTTGATGGGTATTCCATGCAAAGTCTCTTCTTTTTTAACAGTGAAGTCAAAAACCTCCCAGAAAATAAAATCAGGATTTGGCACACACAAAGAACCTCACTGGATGTTTATGGCTGGGAATACTTTGCACTGAAATTTAACTGGCCTTCTGATGTGCCGTTGCTGAAGTTGGAACCTCACACAAAGGCACTATAGAAAGAGCTCGGGGATAATGAATCTGCGGCCATGTGATTCAGGCACCCCACTCTCTGCATTCCCGCCCAACTTACACACAGCAAGCCAGTTCCAGGACAACTCAGGCTGGCAAAGCCCAGGGGGATCCAGGCATTCATGCACTTCTGTAGGGAAGTGTTTCAGAAAGAGCAGCTCCCTCCGAAGAATCTCTGCCAGTGCTGGGAGCATGGTCTCACACGGAAGAAAAATGTGCACATGTGCTCAGGGCATCGCTGGGACAGCTGTGGGAAGGAACTGAACCCCAAAACTTGCCAGTTACAGGAGGGAGCCAGTACAGCTGATCCCATGCTGTAGCAAATCCAGATGATTTTGGAGATAGCTAATCAAATTATATCAGTGGAATGCATTTCCTTGTCCATTTTATTAACGAGGTTCAGTTGCAAAGCTTTAGTTCCACTCTATCAGTTGATCTGCATTATTGCTTCAGCCAGGAGGTGAACATGTGGTTCTGATTTGTGCTTCACTTCCGCAAGTCCCTGGTTAAAGTGCCCCTGCAGAAAACACCTCAGTACCCCTGGCCTTCATTCAGGAACAAGATTCTGACCGGCCCCTAAGGATTCTCTTTCTCCAACTGGAATTTATGGGGATCTACGTTCAAAAACGTGTCAGTAAAAGCGTGTTCACAGCACTTCATTAAAGAACAAAAAAGATTGAACGCACAGCAAAACCCAACAGAAGTAGGAAAAGGTTCATGTGAGGAATAGATTCACGAAAAGGCTACCACACAACAGGCTGACCTGCTCCCCCAATTTCCCCCACATATTCCTACAGAACGGAGAGGTTTTCCCCGATTCGGACAATAAGTAAGACGCCCACTCCTGGAACAGAATCCATATCTCCCGGTTGTCTTCGCCGGACATTCCTAGGGTAATACAGGGAATTCAGCCAGAACCTTCAGTCATAAAATACATGATCCGGAATTCAATGGGCTAAGAGGCAATAACGACAGAAAGCCTGGCACCACATGTTGGTAACAACTTCCTCCCTCCCTCCACAGGGCAAAGTTCAAAACCTTGTCTTTGGTTTGCCAACCAAGAGTAAGATATAGCACCACTTTTGTATGCTTCTTCCCTTTATTTTTTAATTTTCAATCAAAGTTCACATGCCATCCATCATTAAAGAGCAATACGATTAAGAGAACAACAGAAAAACCCCACCATGGAAGGAAACGGTGTATGATGTCATAAAGAAACAGTTACAACGAGATCTCCAGTCATCAATTGTCCTCTAGCTCTCTTGTAACTGCCGTCCCGACAGGATCTAATCCCAGGCCTCGGGAGAAAAAGAAATCGCTGGAATGGTGTTCACATTGTCGACAGGAAAGAGGACTTGAGCTCCAGCTCTACGAGCTACCACAGAATCAGAAAGCAGCCAGCAGACTGTCAATTCTGTGCAGCATTTCCATCGGTCCCACCCACTCCAGAGACTGTGGTGAAACTGATGTCCTGGAAATTGTCTATCCGATCCTGGGGACTTGATGAACCAATCCACAGCTGTCTACAAAAAGCAGTTCAATCCAAGCCAAAGTCTGAAGTTCTTGTATCTGCCCCGTTGATTCTAAAGCAGTCCCATGATATGGGAGAGAACAACTGAATCTTTCATTGTGTATCGTTTTGGGGGTACTTCATCGTGCTGCTGTTTAAAGAAACATAAAAGGCTCAGGAAGATGCTCACTGTAAACACACCTCTGAAACTCTGGAGATACCTTCAAGACTGTATGATAACGGGACCTTGGCAAAGCAAAAGTAAGACAAGCTTGAGGGCAGACATACTCTAGGTTAAAATACAGTTTACAAATATTGTTCAAACAGTTCTAAGATTTATTCCAGCCTACACATCAAGGGGAAGACCTGCCAATAATGTAACCACCAATTACCACCCATTCAACTCAAGCTAAACGTATTGATTCACACTCCTGTCTACCTCATCAAAACTATCACTTTCAAAGGCTGACCACATCTCACACAGGTGAGTTTGAGCAATGGCTGATTGGCTAATAGGTCTCACCTTGATGAAGAGTGGAGAACAATTTAAAACTATTTCTGCACTGTTTGTAAAATGCACCTGAAAGCACCACTGCTCGAGGGCACACATTCTGCATGGAGGTGGTTAGGAAAGTAATCAGGTGATCATATCATGCAGAGGCGGCCACAATCCAGCAGGTTTTATATTTCACTCTTAGTTTCTAAACACATTTTGACCATATTAAATTGGTTGGAAATCACAGGAAATTATTTAGTTAAATTAAATTGACTGATTAGACCAATCAAAACCCTCACGTCCCCGGTCTTTACAAACTGGTGATTTAAGGTTGACTTGAAAGAACTGCCGGACTGTGCCTCCCTAGGAACAGGACTGACCACTTCCGAAGGACAGCAAATGTACCCGAGGCACAAGACAGGAGTTGTTAATCCACTAGAAGGATGTAAGACTGGCACCGACTGGTGTGATTTATGCAGAAGTCCCATGGCTCAGATCTGTGAAGGAGCTCAAATCAGAGAGCAGGCTCAGCTCTATGGACCAGATGTCTCCAATTTGGTATGTTTCATTACCCCTCGGCATTTCCCCTGGAGCAGCCAGGAGCTGTGCCACATGCGCTTTCCCCCGAAACGTGCTGATCATGATCATGGTCCAGCAGACCATGGGCTGACTCTCCACCGGTTGGCACCAACATTCCCGCCAGGCACAGTGGGGCTGACTGAATTTCCCGACTCATGTGGTTCTGCATGGGGAGGACTACGTGTGGCAGTCCTCATTCTCCCTGTGCAGGACAGGAATTGTTGCCAGAATGTCAAAGTCTCAGCTGGCACTTCCAGACTGAGTAGGTGTGCTCCACCTTTGTGCCGTGTTGCCCTGCCATGGCAAATCTTAGGAAGAGGTAAAGGTTTATTCCATGCTGAAAGGAGGACTAAGAAATGGCTCCCCGAAACTCTGTGTCCCTTTTCCTTTCGGCATGGAATAAACCTTTACCTGTTCCTTTGCAGCCTATGCAGCTCCCTACTTGAACTTCTATGGCAAATCTTTGCTAATCAAAGTCATGTGCACAACCTGGGTAAATTAAGCAATTAATGATGAATTAATTGCAAAACATGCTGGAAGATTCAGAGTTCTATAAAATGCCAAGATTGACTGTCCCCTGGTACAGAGGAACAGCCGCACGGATGAATCAGCAATCCATGGGAAGAATCAAAGAAACTGATCTATCCACCTGGCGAGAAAAGAAGGCATTTAAGGTTCTATTTTTTTGCTCCTAATCCAAAGTTAAAAATGGAGTAATAGATTAGTTTTCGATGGACTGTGCAGCTGGAATAACACAACTCCTGAAACAGAAGACTTAAACCATCCCCAGGCCGTACTTTTTTCATGTCTTCCTGAGAACTGAATCTGAATAATTGTTTTATACAGCTCTGCAATACACATGCTCTTTACTTGGTTGTAAGTTCTTGGCAGTTCCATTTTCTTTTCCGTCCCCTGATGGGTTCAAACGAAGTGGGTTTCACTCCGATCTTAACTCAAATAAACATCCACAATATAAATTCAAGAGGACACAAAGCAGTTAGCTACAGCGTTCACACCCACAACGTCCTTGAGCAGGACTGAAATGCATGAGGTAAACCACACAGTAAAGTATATCTAAATAGCATAAGATCAAGCAAAAGAAAACATCTGTTCAAGCTGGTACAGCTGTGCAATTGCACTAAATAACTCGCACAAAGGAATCTGGCTACAGTTCCTTCTGTAAGAAGAACATCTAATATCATGGCAACCTAGTGCAAAGGTGACTCAGCAGCAGCAAGACGAGTCAGCAAAATCTGACATGACTAAACATTGACAGTAACCTGAAGAAATGCGTCAATGAGGAAACCCATCGGTGTACCAAAGGAAGAGGCTAGACGAAACATTTTCCACAAAAATTGCCCCAACACAATAGCACACAGTGCTGCAAAACATGTTAGGGAAAAGAGTTTTGGATTCCAAAAGACAATGAGCTCTTTAAACCTACGGTGCTTGAACAAATAGAAACGAATTGTTAGAACAGATAGGCTGCTTTCCCTCTCTCTGATTTCTCTTAATACCTTATAAAAAATTAAATCTATTAGTTTGCGAAACAAGTTTTAACTGTAAATATCCTCAAAAGAAAATGCAAGATGCCTTAAACCACCCAGCATATTAATATTCCTTGGACTTTCTCCAAAACCAAACAGCCAGATGTTGCACAATTGCAAACCCTTCGTGTTTTTCAAACAAAGGTCATAAGATTTTGGCTGAAAATGGCATTCAGACGTTTTGCTTAAGAAGACCATCAAGGCGTTTTGGAAACCACGTTTCGTAGCTTAAATCCCAAGGAATCATTCTGAGAAAACTGGAAAGCCCATGTACTGATCCGCACCCCACCCACCCTTCTCCAGGGGTCAAATGCCGCAACTTTCAGTGCAGAACTGTCCTCCGAACTCGCATGACAGAGAAATCACCACTTGCAATATTACAGGCTCCTACGCTTTGTAAAGAAGGTTTTACATGAATGCATTAAACATACCCACTTCAAAACAAGGAAAAAGAATTAAGCTGGCTGCAGGGAGCTTTCTGCCAGAATACAATTTTCTCTTCCGCTTTACATAAAAAAGATTCAGGAGGTCTTCCTATTTAATGGATTCTGGACCCAGGAACAAGCTTTAGCTGCAGTGAGAAACGTTAGCTGTTTTACAAGACATACAGGGGTGCCTGTTAGAGCTGGCCATCCTAATTAATTCATAAATTTCTTCTGACATGCCATGAAATTCTTCTACTCCGAAATGACCAAAATCATTTTCTAAAAACGGCAGATCTTCTAACCAACTGGAAAGCTGGGGCTTTAAGAAATGAAAGAACACACATCTGAATTTTGAACACATCCTCATTTACTGCTAGTCAGTCATTGAGGTAAATGGCTGTCAAATACCTACAGTACAATGAATAAAATCCACACTTGAATTAACAATCTCATTTATGGAATTACTTATTGCACATTAGATTCAAAAATACAGTAGCGTGTCAAGGATAAAAGTTTTATCCAAAACATTACAAAATGACATCTTACAGAGCATGCATTTTGATCTGCTTTCATAAGGTTATTAAAAAGGAATCTGAATCCTGGCTCCCTGGTCTTCAGCTTTAATCACCCAGGACTTCCATGACAAAAAAGCCTCCTCCTTACAGATTTCTACTACCAGAGCGTCTGTTTTCAAAACTTATTTTGCACTAATTTTACAAATTTCCTTGTACAACATATTACTTTAAACCAGTCAATCAGAGGTTGCTTTGAAATTTGAAGAACCACAGAAATAATCAAAGTGTTTGAAGAACATTCGCCACTTATTTTGGAAAGAAGCAAATTCTTACAAATTGCCATTACACTGCTATAGCCCCTATATAAACTGCTGGAAGCAGACATGATATCGCATAGCTTAAAATTCACCATTGCAAACCCTTCGTGTTTTTCCAAAAGGTCATTAAATTTTGGCTGGTAATGGCATTCAGATGTCTTTTCAAATCCAATCAACTGTGTGATTTGATTGGCAAGCCTAGATAACTTTTTCTGGTCATTTCCCTATGCAATATCATATCTTTCCCCACCTGACCACTTATGAGCGATTTTGTCAGCCTCACAAGTCCACACAGGAATGGCTGCCTTTTAGCATTGGAAACGTATCGGAGAGAGACAATCACAGGCAGGATACTTGAGTCGGAGTGTCGAGCCAACTGTCACGTGAAGGAGTAACCAGTTCTTCCACAGAACAAATAAGATGGGTAGTTTTCAAAGCTATTGGCGCCAGAGGGAAAACAAAAACTGCTCCCCATTTTCTGAAAACAACTGCAAAACTTTAAGTGTGAAAAACTCAGCTAAAAAGCAGAAGAAATATGAAACTCATTAGAAATCAGTAGGAGCTGGAAGATCTGAACCAGTTTCACAAGAGCGCAAAGCTGTTAGAGATCCATACCACCATGGTGAAGAATCAATCTCAATTACCAGACAGCACAGATTTCTCTCCGAATTATGGGAAAGATGGCAGAGAAAACTGGGGCCACAGATACAGGAACCATCAAAGCTCGGAGTGATATTAAGCCTTTACACAGACAGTACGTTTGACTCAGTCGCTAATGAGAACATTTATCGGCATGAGGTCTCACTCATAAAGCAAGGAGCAATCTATAATTTCTCAAGCATCTCACCGAGAGAAGTACTTCTGTTTGTCTTTTAATGGCATAGGGAAAAAAAAACCCAACTGTGCTCAGACCCATTCCAATTAAACTCTGATCAAATGTAATGAATAATTGATACTGTGTAACATTCCTAATTGATTTGAACTTGAAATAAATTATTTAATAAAGATTTATGGCCACCTATTTTTAAACACTGGCCCTCATATTAAACAAGAAATGAGGAGCTCTCCAGACGTCAGTGCACTAGAAGCCTCTGAACTTTATACCCGTCCTTTGCAAAAGCCTATTCAAATCTGAATACATTTACTCATCATCTATTCCTTCTTCACCAAGTTTGAGTCATAAACAGGTGTAAAGCTATTGCCTGAGCAGCTCTTACCAACACACATAAGGAAAACGTACAGCACAAATCAGCTCTTTTATCACTAGCTAGCAGTTCATCTGAGAATTCAGGTATCCTGCAGAAGACAGTTTACATTAAAAAAAAACATACAACTTGTATTGCATGGCAATATCACTCAGAAGCGGCCCTCATTACTCCCAAAACAATACATTCATCAACTCATTCTCATGCCTCTGGATGCACTCTACAAACATACATTAGACAGCAAGACAAAGCAAAACTGAACCACTAATGTGAAACAATGAGCTTGCAGTCAGTAGGAGCTCTCAAGATGATGAGACTATATCTGAAGAGAGACGTTACAATTCTGTCAGACGTCAAAATACGTGATTTACTGTCGCTACACTCAGAAGAAGTACACTTGTGCAATGGGGGGCTGTCAGAGACTGACCTGTAATATCGCCATCAAACAGATTGGGGTCATGAATGATTCCTACGACAAAGTTGCAGAAAATCTCTCCCACACACACACAAACTGTCCTAAAGCTTTGGGGCTGTGAATGCATTCAGCTAAAGATTCAAACGTTTATTTGACATTTTGAGAAATAAAACCAAATAAATTGCATCACAGGGCAACACCGGACGAAGATGTAAAAATATTAGCATGCTGAATATCGGTGATCATTTCTACAGCTACCATTTATTTTCTAGGGTTAACTCTAGGCTGTACAAAGCATTCTTTGAAATATACAAACCTTTAGATCTCAAACACATTAAAAAGGTATCTAGTATGCACTGAAAAATAGCTAAACCATTCCAAGCAGACCATGAAAACAGCTAATTGCACTAAGGCACTAAACACTATATAGAAACTAAATGAAAACAGCAAATTGCATTTATTATCATCCATTTAATACAAATACATACTATATGTTGGGAAGATCGCAAGGAAAATAGTTTTTTCCGTCTTAAAATCACCTCGATATGATTAAAAAAACTGTCCAGCACGTTCAAGACGCCTATAGTTTTCTATAGCTCAGGTCTCAATCTAAGAGATCCGGCTAACCAATTTTAAATAAAAGTCTGGTCGACCTCTGCAAACACTTTATAAGTGTAACATCAAAAGATTCTTCACAGCTCATGATTTTATAGACGCCTGAGAGACAGAAGTAATCTACATCGTGGGATGAAACATTTTATTACTTTTATCCTGACATTATCGCGTTGAACTCTATTTCAGTACGGGCATTCAAAATTTCACAACACGTTTCTGCTATTCAAGCGATTTTATTACAGATAGAGGAGCACCAGTGAATTGGAATTCCTAACGTTGTCTCAAAACAAAAACAAAAAACCGCAAACAAATATTTTGACAGCAAATTAGTCACAAAGCGATACTGGAATAACCCGGTCACTTCACACATCCTTAATGGCTATAACCAGCAGTATGACCGAAATCTCTCATGCGCCTGCTTCGATCATATCTCCTAAATGAACCAAGTAATATGGAATTTTATAGTTACTTAGGTTAAACAGAAGCCTGGCTCTATTAGCTACAAACAAGCCATTGCAAATGAAAGCCTAAAAATTGAGCGTTAATACCCTGGCAAGATACAAATCAGCTATAATCACAAAAATAACATTCAGTTTTATAACAATATAAATGGTCTTACAATTTACAAGATTTATTCCACACTCGAATAAAAAGAACACAACATCTATTGAGTTTTCAGCAAAATGCAACAACAACAACAACAACAACAAAAAAACAGGGGTAAGGCAGCCCTAGAAATGTAGTGTATATGTACTTACACCCAACCCCGCAGTTACACACTCATTCACAATTTCAGCTTTCAATATACGGTCTAGTACCTAAAGCTTAAAGTTGCACCTGAGCGATCGCTGATGCTCTCATAAAAATCATCCCCTTTATTCACTGCGACTTTAAAAAAAAAAAATAAAGTACCAACAAAACTGAGTGGTTTTTCAATGCCAGAGCCCGTGGACCTTGTAACATTTATCGGGTCAGTAACTCAAAGCATCTCGGTGTGTATCTGCCAACGCTACAAGCCCAGGGAGAGGGTGTGAATGCCCACTACTTGCGGACCAGTCACTCCTGTCGTGCCGTGACATGCAGTTCACAAAGGTCTTTAAAAAAAGAGAGCGACGGACAGTTTTTAAAACCGACATCCCAACGACTGCGTTACTAAAAAAAAAAGGCCCCGATACAAAAAAAAATGTGCGATGCATGCTTGATCGCTTACACTCAATCTGTTACGCAGCTACTGTAGAGAGAACAAACACGGGGATGACAGGGGGATTATGGATGTCACAGAAAGCGGGGTGTTCAGCTACACAAATCGGTTGCCGTTTTCCCCCAACTGCACATGCACATTTTTTTTCCCCCCCCAGCAAAACCAGCCCGAATGGCACTGGTCTTGATCTTCACCCAGCCTTAGACCCCGGAGACCCAAGCATGAGACAAATAATAATAAAAAATCAAATCAAATCAGATCTCTCCGGGCTGTTGTGTGTACCTCGGAACGCAGCTCGGGGAAGAGCGGTCTATCTCCCAGGTTGCAAAGAGGTTCATGGGAACGGGCATCGGGCCGGAGCTCCCAGAGCCCGAGCCGCCGGCTGCCGCTGCCGCTGCCGCAGCCGCCCCGGGTCCGGCCGGGGTGGCCGCCACCGCTGGCCCGCCGCCGCCGCCACTGCCTGGGTTCAGGAAGGCGGCCCGAACCCCTCCTCTCTCCACAGCCGCCGCCATCATCGCCTCTCCCGGGTAGCAGCTGAAGCCGTCTGTCTGGCGCTGGTGCTCGCTCGCTCGCCGCTCCCAGCGACTCTGCCCGCTCCTTCAATGAAACAACACATCCAGGACCGGAGAGCTCAGGCTTTCAAGAGGCACTCATGGGCGGGGCCACGGAGCGACCAGAGACGGGAGGGAAGGCAGTTTTGCTGAAGTACGCCAGGGGGAGCGATTGAACAGCAACAAGAAACAAAACGCGGTTGCAAATGAGGAGACTTCCGATCTATAGCCCGCTTGGTAGTCAGCGACTTGACCTCATCCAGCTGTTTCTTTAAAGAAGCCAAGGGCATCGGCTTCAGCAGCACGTCTGGTTAGCTTGTTCTGTAATCCAACAACCATTTGCATAATTAAAAAATGGAATGCCTTTTCTCCAAATTTTCCCAGTTAATTAAAGATTCCCAACAAGAGGGGACCACTTTCTCCTATCTCCACTTCTTGAAAGATGCGACTTATTCGTCTTCGAGAACACAGCTGGGAAGTGTGTTGCAGAAAATCTCAACCTTTTGTGTAAAAAAGGACCTCCTGATTTCAGTTTTCAATGCACTCCCACGTAATGTAGTTTCCACTTGTGCTCTCTGGTTATTTTTCACTGTTTATTCTGAAAAATACGATTGGTTGACTTTATCACTGCCTTGAAGATGTTGGATACCCGTATCAGGTCCCCTCGTAATCTTCTCTGTTAAAGGTTAAAACGTTCCCCTCCAGCTACTGTATAGTGACCATACTCATTCACATCAAAAACACCGGATTTAGCAAGCAGCCCATTAATAGTAAATTTACTTAACTCCTGAAAAGTGCTCTTTAGTCTGTTTAAAATTACCTAATTACAAAAAAACACTCCTAATTACGTTATTATCTAGGTTTTGTGTAAGGCATTTCACGGGCTTCAGTGTGGTTGGTGATCTGTACCTACAGTAGGTGACTTCCCGTCTTACTGAAAATTATTGAAATCGTCTGTGTTGGGGAAAGTTATGAGCATTTCCTGTTCAAATAAGGTGCTAGACATTCCTGCTGAGCACTCTGCAAGCTTTTTGTTGGGAAAAGTTTGATGAATTGAACAGGAAACCGCATAAACGCTGTTAGCAAATATGATGATGACACACTGAGTAGTAAGGTAAACCCAATGGATTTTTGTACATTGCTGATAGAACGACTGACTCAGCAGGACCAGGCCTGTCAAACACTTAGTCAAACTCACATATCATTCGTCACTATAACAGATCAAAGGAGCTTAAACATTTACAGTCTCTCAAACAAAGAATGGAGAGTGTACCTCATATCACATGTTGCAGTTATATATATGGCTGTAATTTTAATCTCAAAATAACTGAAAAAAAACACCACCACCAATGTTCTAAATGATCAGATCTGAAGAGTAAGCAAAAACCTAATAAGGGAAAATAAAGCACAAAGTTGACTATTTCACTTCTGAGTCAAAGGGGACATTTTTAACTGATTTCATATCAAAAGCCCTTTTGACTGATGTTTGGAAATGAAAAGCCATTAATTTTTTTAATCAGTTTTATTAATGCATTATTTTAAGATTGAGCTCATTCAATTTCATTCAAACCTTTAAACCAGTAGAGCACTGCAGCACAGATTTCTGTACTAAACTGCAGGCGTCGTTTCCTATATTTATATACCAGGAGACGCATGACTACAGTGTACAAGGTAGTTAGGTGAGTACACAAGATCCACCTTTCTTCATTGGATCCAGATATTCTCCTTAAAATTGTGTGTGACGGACCTTCTGAGGCATAAGGATTCTTTTAATCCTGTTTTTTGTTTCTATATGCTCATGTAGCTCCTTCCCTCTCTGCTCTGTTTTAATGGAATTTATTATGGGTAATAAAGTTCCCATTTGCCAGTTGGTTTTCCACAGAACGGTCTTTTGAGGAACTCTATATAATCAGCAAAATGACAGGTCCTCACTTGCCTCCACTCTCGTCATGCAAGAAAAAATGCAAACATCTTTCTTTGTCAGATACACTCCTCTTTTCATGACGTTTTCTGGTTACTAAACCAACAACTTTCCTATAAATCAGACCACGACATTTAATGTAACAGCTAGTGATTGTACATGTCTATTTCTCACAGCCTGCCAATGGATTTTCTTTGTCTCTGAAACTGTTCATCTTAAGCCCATATGCCTTGTATCTTAGTTGACTGGGTATCTCAGGCAATCTTACAATCTGTATTACATATGCTCTCCCATTAATCCTCTTGTGAAATATCCTGCAAGTACAAGTCCGATGCAGGAAAGTAAATCACAGGCAGGTACATGACAGGTGAAGTAGAGTAACTGTTTCATGATTGCTCGCTTGTCTTTTCTGGTGGAACACGTGCTTACATTTTTCAGTTGCACCCTGTCCCCACAGCACATCCCATCTGTCCCACAGAGCCATGTCAGTGTAGTCAGGAGAGTCTCAGGTCATACGATAGCTGCTGTACAAGACATCACACACCTGTTTGCACTAGTGTTCAAGGGAGGAGGGAGCTTGCTTTTAGCTTTTTTCATAGAAAAATAGTGTAGAATAGTGTAGGAGAATTGTGTACTTGTGTTTTTTTACTCACTGTATATGGAGCCTTTTCTTTCCCATTACCCTTTGCTCTCCTGTAACCACGACTGATAAGAAACACAGCAGAGGAAAGGAATCAAAGTAAGAAAATTTTTTCTGGCAATAACACCTTATTGACCCTAGGTCACCAATGGGGAATCATGGGCTTTCTTTTAAACTAAGCCTTATTGTCTCTATGGCTACTTCCAAAGGTGAAAAGAAAGGAGAGCTGTTATCGGATGAAAAGAAAAGGGCTCAGGTCAGTGCAGAAAGCTGTTCTGAGTTTCCTCTCGCTGTCCAGTAAGTAGTGAAATAAGTGATGAGTGACTGAAATGTAACAAACAGGACAGTAGACTGAAATGAGTTTTCTGACAGACTATATCATTTTTATTTCTTTTCATAAATTGCTTTTACTGCTTTCAAATCTCACCTTGCTAAGATTGCTGGGGTTCAGTTTAGATATACCTAGGGCAAATAAATTTCCGAAGCTCCGTTCACATTTTCATCAGCCCGTTTTTCATTTTTATGTCTTACTTGCCGAGTAAAAGTGGTTTTCTTTCAGATATATTCTAATAAAGTTCAAGTCACACAAGGTGTATAAATGAATGGTTAAAAAAATCAACATTGATACAATTACGCTTTTGCAGTTAAACTAAATGTTAACTTGTGATGTAAAATTTACACTCATAATTCTAGCTAGATGTGTATCCATTTCATTTACATTCAAGCATTTAAAAAAGCATTACAAGGATTCAGTACGTTTTCAGTAAAAGCAACCGATGGAATAGGCACCCTGCTGTCCATTAATAATAATATCCTGAGCCTATAATAATAATGAGAAAAAAAGAATAAGAATGTTCATTTACTGCTTTTCATGCCGAAAGATCCCAGAGGATATTACACTCTACATAAAACAATATGCTGATGTACAATACTGTATTGCACGTTTTGCTAGATGCATTATGCACTTTTATTGTATTCAAACAAGGCTTATCTGGATCTAATGAAGCAGTGAAATCCAACCTACTGCCCAATTTGAACTTTCTGTCACACTGTGCTGCATTCCTAATGTGATCCCAGGTTTCGGTGCTGTCAGCCAGTCCATTATGGGTCTTCACTGATGCCAACATAAAAAGATGATTAAATGCTATTCTGGTGAGTTTTCCATTACTTACAGTAACTGCCCTTTGAGAGTGCATTTTTGACAATGGGGTATTCGAAACATTTAAAGGCTCGACAATAGAAGCTACTATGGATTTTTAAATAACTGGTTAGTAGGGACGGCATTCTAGCTCTTGTGTGCCACATCATACACAGCTCGGTGGTGAGGGAGGATGGGGCTGTAAAAAAGATATAAGACTTCCTGTAAAAACTGTCCACGAAGCTGGCGGTTTAAGACCAGTCATCTGTATCTCAGTATTTACTGCTGCTAAAGCCACTGTAGCCAGCATCAAATAAAGTATAAATAATTACTCATGAAATGTTAATAGTGTTATATTTCGGATAAAGCCTGACTACGCTACCAATAGTCTGTAACAGGTACAAAAACTCTAATGTTACGGTGATTTGTAAGAATGATCTGATTAGGTCTGATCCCGTCCAATGATTATATTGCCTGGCACCCTGTTTTTTTAGATTCGACTCCTGGGGGATGTTTAGCTCCCGTCTCTCTCACGTAAGGAAGATTGGTTAGCGGTTAGTGTGAGAGAATGAAAGGGCGCCATCTGTCGGTGGCTCAGTGTATATGCGAGAGAGTGTGTGTGTGTGGTGGGTGTTTGCGGTTTCGTGTAGACTTGAGTGCACTGAGTGTAGATTGAGCTTCAGAATGTGATAGACCTGTCAGCTCAGGGAATTCTCAGAGATGCTGCTGTGATTTTATCCTCACGCAGGCAAAGGGTTTTAAAAGTGGTAGTGGGATGTACGGTAATTATCGCCAATGTTCTTCAGACTGGAGACTGCCGCTCTGCCCAACATTGCCTTTAATAACGCAACGCAGGTGTGTCAGACAGTGGTCTCGATTTTGCTGGGGGAAGGATCCTGTTTCACGGAAACCTCTAGCAATAGTTTACCATATTAACCAAATTCGGCACATAAATAAAAATGCAAGATCCCTCAGTTTAATTAACTTTAACAAAGACCCAGGGGACCCTAAATTCTCAATAGCTCCCTCTTGTGGTACAACATGGCGCTGAAACGGTGATGAACAGAACCGATGGTGATAAAATGATGGGCGGGTCCTTCAAGAGAACCAGGACTGATTCCAATAGTTAACAGCTCTGTTCAAGATGCTGAGGCTACAGAACTCTACACGGACTAACTTTCCTTCTTTAAAATATGCGAAAAGCAGTGCTGTGTTTCAGGCTGTGAGAGAAAGGGTTTATTTTAATGTCCAAAACGAACCATGTACTGTAATATGTAATTTAAGAAAAGAAGACATTTAAGACACTTCAAATGGAGCCATAGAATTTCACTCTCCATATCTGTTGGACTGCAGCAACTGCAACAAATTCAATTATGTTTCCTACAAAGAAGCTGAGCTAGACAATATAGTTCAGATATACACGTATTCCAAGAATGTTTTTTTAAAGTTTTGAATCGTTGACACATTATTAGAAAAACCACACTATATCTGCGTGAGGAATAGCCACTATAGAGCAGGAGAGAGGAGGCTGTAATGACAATAGGACCAGCACTAGGTGGCGCGCACAGTCGCCGCTAGCAGAAACGCTCGAAAATTGCAGTGGTGCGATTGCTGATGGTTTGAAATGTGAATACACGCACGCCTGGGTTTGTATATTCGGTAATGTGTGTGAGCAGTTCATGCTTTCCAAACAGCATGGCTGTCTCGTAATGTAGCCAGAGCTCAGAGAAGGCTAGATTTTCTTTGGTTTTCTGTATAGTCTTCTGTGTCAATATTTCAGTTTTAATATAGCCGTTCTGATAAGCCTCTGTTTCCTACTGTACCTGAGTGAGTGGTGGGGTGTTTCACGATTTGAAGGTTCCTAACCGTGTTTCTGCAGAGCTCATCTCTCCGTTTTCCCTCTTATCTTGATAATACTCATTTTATCTTTCTGCCTTACAAGGCATTAAAAAAACAAGGTTGAAATTAAATCTTATCATTCCCCCCCTGTAAACTGTCTGTAAACAGAGTGGTTATTACATAATTTATGAGCCCAGGCTTAATTTGAGGGTCGTTCCCCTGGCTGTATCCTGTCAAACAGCCTAACATTACTCAGCAAAGTTGCTTCAAAATATATTTTTTATGTTATTTATACATTTCAAGTCAGACAGAAACTTTAAAACAACGTTTATAATAAATCACTTGCATTCACAGTAATTGGCCATTATCCAGCCTAATAAATATTCATAGAGTAGCAGGATCAGACTGCATTTTTTTTCTTGTTTTCTGTCATTAAAATAAAAAATGTAATTCAAGTGCCAAAGTGATGGATCAACACCTCCTATGTATATTCCCCCTGGCTTCTTCTTACCCCTTCGTTGCCTTGGCAACAGCGTATGACCCGGTGACCTGCCTGGCTTCCTCGATGGGTCACCTGACCCCTCAGAACTGCCCACTGAAAGGAGCCTTCCATTGACAAAGCAACAGCCAGAGTGCTCTGTCACTGGAAAAAGCTGTTGAGTTGCATTATGAAGTGTAGTTAGTAGAGCTCATCAGAAGTGTGTTTAATGAAGACAGGTCTCGGGATTTATACCGCCACAATCCAAAACTGACAGTTGTAGTACAGTACAAATGCGTTGGAGAAGAAAATGCTCCTGCCTGACATCTTAATGACACTAGCTGCTCACTGTGTCATTAATTTTTCTTTTCAGCTGTGTTTGCTTAGTAAATCGATCAAGGGACGAGCGCTTGTTTATTATGCTAAGCACTAAATTAGACGAGCGATGTCATCATCAAAGCACAACACGCATGCTAATATCTGTCGGCAGAGTAAAGTGTTTGTTTGCAATGCGCCTGATGAAGAGCGGCGTGCTTAAGTGGCCCCGCAAAGCTGTGCTCTCACCCGCCCACTCTGGGCTGTTAATAAGCCTCGGGCCTGAGAGCAGCCGTGGTGTTTACTGAGCAAACGCTGCAGGTGTGCATCAGGGAACAGGTCCGGGGAAATGTAAACCCCTCTAAAGCCATGTGCAAATCAGCCTGAAAATAGATCATTTGTAATAGACGGGCAAACGCCTCCAGCTTAGTGCCTGATCGAAGTATTCAACATCCTCAAGGGCCCTGACAAAGCCACCCCTGGACTTCTTCAGGATCAACAGTGAGACGCTATCCAGGAAGCAGCACAAAGGGGGACTTCGTTGAGCAGTGGGTTGTGGGAGAATGAAACAAGCTGCCCAGCTACGCTGTTGAAGCTGGTGGTCTGGTTTCCTTCAAGAAACAGCTGGATGAGCTCCTGAGATCAATTAACTACTAAGTACGAAAGAAGCCGAATGGCCTCCTCTCCTTTATATCTTTCTTATGTTTGTATGCTGGGTAGGAAGAGCAGCTGGAACTTCTTACACAATACCTTCTAAAACTAGGGACGCACAAAGTGCCGTGGAGGTTTCTGGACAGAATCACAGTGAGGTTATGTCCTTTTGGGATTTAAACAATGTTAGACTGTCCTGGAGAAATATCATGTTATATACTGTACAGTATATATACAGCTTACAGTTTGCATTCTGTATATGGCTATGTATAAGGTTATCTAGGCAATTATTGCACACATTGTGCATAAAATGCATGTTGTTGATATCCACTGATTATACAGATTATGTGTCAGTTTTCTTTCTCAGATACATGTAAAACATGGAATAGACCAGCCATTCCTAGCCCAGGAGCCGTTGTTTTCATTCCTGCTGAGCCCCAGACTTTCAGTGCTGACTGATGGTCAGATCTCAGTGTCAGAAATATTTGACAGAAAGTTTACTGTTTCCAAAAACTTGAGCACACAGAACTCCATGCTGGGACATTTCTCCTACGCTTGCTTGCTGTTATTTATGCCTAAACAGCGTTTACTAGCTGATCTGTGTTTGATGGCCAGACACAGGTGGGAAAGTCACTGTAACACACACACCCACAGGGACTCCAGCTGGTTACATTGCAGGCAGCATGTCTGAATGAGGGCAGTTCTGGCTCTTGGAAATTGGTCCAGGGTTGATACCAATCACAAATCCCATTTGATCCCTTTAGAGCTTCAAGCAGATTTCTAAAATGACCCACACAGGAAACTGAAATCAATTAGCCTGTGATCGAGAGCTCTTTTGGAGCAAAAACAAGAAGAGACAGCGTTCCTACAGGACCAGGGCCGGGAACTTCTGGATTAGAGTAATAATGTAATAAAGCTATCAAAATGCAGATACTAAAATTACAATGGACCAGGCACAAAGCAAGAACACCTTGCCAAGGAGGGTCCCAAGCATTAAAAAACAACCAAGAAGTAGGAAGGCATGATGAATTAGTGTCACCCATGACAGTAGTTCTGTGTTGTGCCTGCTGGGGTAGGCCCTTGGTCACCATGGCTTTCTAAGGATGAAGTACACGTAGTTACTGAAAATGGATGGATAAGAGGAAAGGTTTCACATTCGATCTCATCCAGGATTATCATGACAAAAACAAATAAAATAGGAAGCTGCTATAAGGTAATAAGTGCTGTGTTATTCACTCGGCCCAGAGCTAGAACTTCAGCACATAACATGTCTACACTGCACTGTGCTTTGGGATTTTAATAATAATAATAATAATAATAATAATAATAATAATAATAATAATAATAATAATAAACTTTATTTTATATAGCACATTTAAAGGTGGTTTCTCAAAGCGCTTTAAAGAATGAGAACAACAATAAATAAAAAGAATACACAAGATAAAACACAATTACAATACAGAGAGGAGACCGTGGATGTGGTACTAGGAAAAGAAGAGGGGTGAAGAATGGAACCAGTTAAGTAAAGGCTCTTCTAAAGAAGAAGGTTTTGAGTCTGGATTTGAAGGAGTTTAGAGAAGGTGACTCTCTGATATCCTTGGGCAGAGAGTTCCAGAGCTTTGGGGCATAACAGGAGAAGGCCCTGTCACCCATACAGTGTAGACGGGCTTGGGGGACAGTAAGGAGGGCAGAATTAAAAGAGCGAAGGTTGCGAGGTGGGGAGTAGGGCGATAATAGTTCAGACAGGTACTGAGGTGCCAACCATGCAGAGCCTTATAGGTGAACATGAGGTTTTTAAATTCCAAACGGAATTTGACAGGAAGCCAGCGCAAGGACTCCAGGATAGGAGTAATATGATCACTTGCCCTAGACCTGGTCAGGATCCTGGCTGCTGAATTTTGTACATACTGCAGTTTGTTCAGAGTGGAATTAGATACCCCAGCAAGTAGAGCATTACAGTAGTCAATTTGAGAGAACATAAATATGTTGATCAGCTTTTCAGCCACAGTTAGTGACAGTATAGGGTGTAGTCTAGCAATTTTGATAGGAGATTTCCTCTTGGGTGTCTGAATAACAACCTATACAGAGAACAAGTGTTAATCAGTGGAGGGTAATTACAGCAGGTCTTGATTGTTCATGAGGAATGCCATACTCTTTGCAGTTGTACTACTGTAGCTCTCTGTGAAATTATCGTTGATATACAGTATTACAATCTCCAGGATTTATCGCCCTCTGGTGGCACAATAAAAATACTGTGTTGCTGTGTTCTGTTCAGACAGATCAAAATCCTACAGTCATCCAAACCTTATGGCAGTACAACTTTTGTAACAGAAATCCTCCAGTAACCTTAAAAACAATAAAAATACCAAAAAAACCTGATTAATTTAGATGTACCATTGATGGAAAAATAGAATGCTTTTTCACTAAATGCTTTCTCCCTCAATATATAATATTTTTTTAGCCAAAAAATTTGAGCCAAAATTGTACACAATTTTTAAAAGTTTATTAATGCATTGCTCAATTTCCAACATTAAATAGGCTTATTTATATTCAATTCTCTTAGCTGTATATACCAACATTTTACTGCTTCCACACTATCATCCCACAGATAAAAATCAGGTTTCAAAATAAACACATTAGTATTATAAGTGGGCTCTTCCAGCTTGGTGTTTACCATTTTATATTTATAGCTTTACTACTTGGATCCAATGTTTTGCACTTGTCCACATTAAATATCATCTGCCAGGTGTTTTTACCCTCTTGAATTTTGTCTAATTCTTTTTGCATTTAATTTGCAGCTTCCAGAGTGTTTTCTGCTTTTGCAGTGTTTAGAGAGAAGGACGAGTATGTGATAGTTTTTCAGTGACTTAATCCATTGTTCTGTTCCTTTCTTCAGCCTCCTCTGTATCTTTGTGTACATGAAGCCAGCAGTAATACCCAGTTTTACACTGGTATTCTGTAACAGAACTTTAAATCGAAGACTATCACATTGCAAAGGCAGCTGAAGTTACAGATTGTCATTGTTATTACAATATATGGCTGTGCTATATCCAGACAAAGAAAAGGAGTTTTGCTTTTGACTGCTTGCTCACATTCTAAAAACTGGATTCATTTCATGAATAACATCTGTGATAATTGGTTTCCTTGTTTGCATTGTGTCTGCGCTATTTTTCCAGCTGCAACAACAACAAAAGAAGCGAATTGTTTGAAGAAGGCATTGTTTTTTGAACGAATATTCATATTGTTTAATCCAATTAATAACCCAGGTGCATGATATTTCTGAGCTCTTCTTTGAAAAGAAAAACAACCACGAATGACAGTGAACTAAAATGTGGGTGAATGTATTGCCAAGCCTTTAGACACTCTTGGTAGTATTTCCCTGACTAAACTAAGCTTTCATGTATTCTGAAGATATCAATGAATTGGGCTTCCTGGCTACAGATCTGTGGGAGGTCTCGTCTATTTTGTTGTGACTCGCTATGACTTGCAGCGCTGCTAGAGCTCTTAGGAGGGCTCAATAAGTCTACAGTCTAACATAAGCGACAAGACTACTCAGTAGCAGTCAAGTTTAGTCTGCCTCCAGCTTTGAAAAAGAAGATTTACAAAGCTTCAGAGTATGAGACTCCATAAAGCCAGGAGCTCATAAACAAGTCTATTTCTTATAACTTGCATTTCTTGATTTGAGCAAAACAAAGTGTTGGCTGTAGTGTGCAAAAGTATCAGAACACTTCAAGATGTTATTTATGGAGTTTCTTGCACATGCCGATGTGCATGACAATACAGACTACTTCATTCTCTAAAGTTCATGCTACAGTACGCAAAACTGCTCATTGCACAGGCCCTCCTTTCTGTCCTGCACTCCAGCAAGCGGCTAGTTGAAAATCTCTCCTTTGCTAAAGTTTCATCAAGTATGTGCAAATACTTCTAACAAAGAATCCTGCCACCTTCTAATGAGATGGTCTGTCTGTTAGGTTTTTAAAAGAACTGTCTTGATCACATAGTGTGATAAATTATCCAACTAATGTCTCATTATGACAATTTACTGCAGGCAGATCAAGGCCCAGCCTGACTGATGAATGGCAGCGCCGACTTGGCTCAGTAATTCATCATGCAAGGGTGAAAGCTGTAAATATCTGATTAGGTTTTAATAATTCACCTCCCCAAGACTCTAATGTGTTATTTCTTAATCACGTATGACATACGTAAACACAATCCATCTTTAAGTTGGCAAATCAAGTGAAAACACGGGCCATAACTCTTGTCAAGTTTTCTTAGACTTTTAAGATTGAACAATTTACAGTACAACATAAGAAAAAAACTTTCTTTTTAATTTATTAATCTATCTTATGATTAAGACCATAATCATAAGATAGGTTAATGGGGCGGAGCGGTGACACTGTGGCTCAGGATCTGCGCCTGTGGCTGGAAGGTTGCCAGTTCATATCCCGCAGTCGGCAGAGGAATCCTACTCCATCGGGCCCCTGAGTAAGGTCCTTAACCCCAACTGCTCCGGGGGCACTGTACAATGGCTGACCCTGAACTCTGACCCCATGCTCTCCCCCTGTCTGTGTGTCTTATGGAGAGCAAGCTGGGGTATGCGAAAAGACAAATTCCTAATGCAAGAAATTGTAAAGGGTTAATAAAGTGATATTATTATTATTATTAGTAGTAGTAGTAGTAGTATCATCTTAAAATAACTATTTTCAATAGGGTACAATATCAAATTCGGATTTATGTTGTAATGAACAATATTGTTTTCATGTTAAATTATTTTAGGTGTACAGTATGTGCTGCTATAAAGTTACGTGCACTGCGATTAGATACAAAACTAGATTTGGTACAAGGCCTTAAAGTTGTCTAACAAGGATGTGCAGTACTAGATAAGGTCCTTAAGGAATAGAAAAAGACAAGGGCTCAGCTGACAACAAAGCTGGCAGAATGCTGAGGTGTCGTTGTTCATCCATCAACAGGACGAAGGTCACTATTGAAACTGGGCCAATTTGAACCGCGCGCAGTAAGTCAACTGCAAGAAAGGAAAGGCGGAACAAGACTAAAAGGATACAATTTACACAAGAACACAGAAATTGGAATATGAAACAATGGTCAAAGGTGCTTTGGATTGACAGGTCAAGGTTTTAGATAGCTTTGATGGAATTGAAGATAGATAGAGCCCGGTTTACATCCAGCAAGGTGAAAGGTCCATTTAAGTTTGGGGGTGTGTATCCTCAAGTGGTGTTGGAAAATTGTTAGTACATTGACTGCAGCACGGTCCTCAGAAATCTGAATCCACCATGCCGTCCTCAGTTGTGTAAGTCCAAACTTCATCTTAATGTAAAATAATAATCTAAAAATGATCTAAAAATTTGCAAAAGAGAGGATGCAAGAGTCCCTTGGCACACGGAGGCCAGCTCAGAGCACAGATTTCAATATCATTGAAGCCATCTGGGTCTGTCTGGACAAAGAAGAAATATAAAAGAATCCTGGAGACTTAAATGATCTGTGAAGAAGCAAGCAACATCATGCTACAGGAGTTTATAACAGTATCATTTGCAATTCCCTCTTAAAGGCAGAGGCTAGACATACTAGCTGTTCCTTTATGTTCAGACATAAGAAATTGTTCTTGTTCATTAAGGCGTTTATACAGTTTCATTTTCCTTCCACAGTGGAACAGAAGATTGCAAAACTTCTTGCTCAGGACATATCTTGCCCCTCCAAAGAAATAGAGCCTGACAAATATGGTGAATTTCTGAAAACATCAGCCACCCAATTTTGTGATTCAGATATTGTACACAACCAGACACTTTTCACATGACAAAGTAACAAGTCACTTGGACTTCTGGTAACCAGGGAAAGTGGTCAGACAAGCAGAGTTCTTGGATGACTTGACAAGTGTGCTGATGGCATGGGAAAAGTGCAGACACAGTTTATTCTTCAGAGCATTTTGTTTGAGAGGATGCATAAGTAGCTGTAAATTCATACAGTACACCATGAAGTGATGAGTGTAATCAAGCTTGCTTCAGGGGTACTTTGTGCTGGAATGTCTAAACGAACTGTTGCAAACCATTTTAAATGTTACAGAAATAGTTACTATACTGCTGAGGTGTAGTACCAATCATATTTTCAGCTTTAGGTAAGCTTGGATCTTTTCAATGTGTACATTTTGTGTGCAGAAAATAGAATAAGAAAACACTTTTCTGGCTAACTTTTATGCCTGGTAATTACTGTACCTTACTGTAGCTGGGGTAGAGCTTTTCTATTGAAAGTGATACTGTTAATTAAAATTAATTTTATTTTGTGTTGTGCGGATTAACTGCATAATTAAAACAGAAATTAGCAGGTCTTAACACTATGTTATTAGGAGAAGAATATATTTCGTTCTTTTGTAAGATCTGGGGAACTGGGACACAGTAAAATGAAAGCTTAAAACAGTGTGGCATCTGCTCTTTAATTACAGCAAAAGAACAAGGCACAGTCTTAAAGCAGCTGCAGTATTCTCATCATACTCCAGCCAAATCCCAACCTGCCAGTCAAGGGGGGGAGGTGACTGTTCATATAATTCCCACCCCAAGTTCCAAGGTTAACTAAATAGTCAACCCCACAATCCATCTGATTGGTCTGTGGCCACTCCAGTATGTTAAATCAAGATTTGGGTGATCAAGAATTGGGTTAAACTAAACACACTGGCACCACACCTTTAGATGAAAAGACTGGTGTTTCATTATGGTTTTCTTTGCAGCAGAAACAAACTGAGCATCAAAAGAAACTTACCACTTGTAAGTGCAGCAAATTCCCAAAAGTGATCACCAAGCAAATGACAGTCATTTGTGTTACAGTTGAATCTGACATTTTATTGAGCAGGCATGATATAGGTTATTTCAGTATGATGATTACTACAGGTACATGTCATCAACAGCTGTGAGAGACACAGGCTAGTAGTGTTTGCAGCCAATACTGGAAGCAGTACAAGCTGGACATCTGCTTTCAACCAGGTTACAGATGAAATCTTATGCGATTCTGTCCCATTACTCTTGTACAGCCTGGGCAAGCATGAGTCTGTTCACTAGTCTCTGAGTCCTAGTTACCAGAGCCTGTTTCAACCCATTCTAGAAATGTTTAAGATAGTTTAGAACGGGATCATAGGCCTTCTGCAGCATACCTGTGACCTTTTAACATTCCCATCTTGCAAGAAAGCCATTGTTATAAGAATGTGTTTGTCCTGCTGGGACATCAGCTCTTTCACTAATGAGTCCATTTAGTGCTCATGCAAAGTCACCCAGTAGGTTGAATGAATGATCAATTAACCAAAATGATGCCAAAAACATATCCCATTCAGCCAATACCCCAGAAATGTTTTTAGTTTATTTTCAAGTGTACAAACTGCTAGGTCCACCTTCATTTGTTGTTTCAGTTCTTGTACAGTACATCTTATACTGTAAAGGAACAAGAAATAGGTTTATTCCATGCTGAAAAAAAGAAGAAAGAGAACACAACGTTTCGGCCGTGGAGCCTTCTTCAGGTGTGTAGAAGGAGCCTTCTTCAGGTGTGTAGTGGAGCCTTCTTCAGGTGTGACACACCTGAAGAAGGCTCCACGGCCGAAACGTTGTGTTCTCTTTCTTCTTTTTTTCAGCATGGAATAAACCTATTACTTGTTCCTTTGCAGCCTACGCATGCTGACGCAGCTACCCACCTGAATCTTATACTGTAGCTCAACAGAGCAATTGGCCCATTCATCCACAGTTTGTGTTTTGGGGCAGAACACAGAAGTGATCCCTAATGCTCATAACACATCACTATGATATAAAAATCTTCCTCTTTTCTGTACTAAGAGAGGCTTATTGTAAAATGCTGGCCTGAATATTTCAGAACCCGGTACAAAAGAGTCAAAAACCAGCACTGAAGTACAGTAGCTGCCTGTGTTCCTTGTTATCTTTATTTAAACACTACTGTACTACTGTTTACAAAAGACTAGATTGCTTTGTTCTTTTTCTCTGTTTTATCTTATGGGTAGATCTTCACAGATACTGAAAATAAAAAGCCCAGCGGACATTTGCATGCATGTGAGTACTGAACTAAAACAAATTTATGAATGCATGTTGAATGTGTCCTTTAGGGTATAAACCTGGACACTTGTTATTTACAGTAGATTTTCAGCATCCATTACAGATGTAATAGGAGCAGAATAATCTGGAGTATTGTGACATGGCTTTTCTAGTATAGTGAACATGGAGTATAAGCAGATACAACACCAGTGGTCATTACTGTTTTCTCCTGTGCTTAGAGCTCTTCTATATTCTTATAATAAAATTGACAAGAAAATCTCTTGAAATTATTGTTTGTGGATTGTTTGAGCCTCATACAGAGGAATCTTATACCAAAACACTCTGCCTTTATGGTTTCTTTTATGCATGCACACTACTGTATATGAATGCTGTAAATAAAATGATGTGCATGTCCACCTCTAAGAGTTCATTCCTTAAGGCCACTTTTAATGTGTTCATACTGTCACGCCCTCTGCAGCCAGAGGGCGCTCCTTCTCTGTCCTGTCCCTAGTTTCCGGTCTGCTGTCCTTCCTGTCCCTCTCTTTCCCTTGGGCTATATATTTCCGGGTCTTGCACTCTGTCCTCGCTCAGCATTGATGTTCGGATGTCCTGAGACCCGCCTAGCACCAGGGCGCCCCACGTCCGCTCCCTAAGGGCATAGGTTTCTATACGGCATTCCTGAACTCTTTGCACTAATGAGCCCGGGCCTTTTTCCCGTCTCGCCGCTACGCATATGGGTCTTTTTCCGCTCTCCTGCTCCCCGCGGTTAGTCCCTTTGGACGTCTGTGACACATACTGTATATATTCATTTAATTTAGTGTCATAAAATTGAAAAAGGCTTTTTTGGACTTTGTTTTTTCTATTCATAAGACATCTGAAATGTAGGTAGTAAATTGTCAAGAACATTAATAAATGTTCTGTCAATTAATAAATCAATAATTACTATAGCGCCCATTGTAACAGTATGCCACAAGGTGCCAATAAAGAATTACATGCGTTAATTATGTTTTTGGTACATATTTTAGTTAGATAAACAAATTTCATTTAGAAAATAAATATTTCACATCTCAAATGGTGTGTTTTTAGGGAATGTTGTGTACTGTACTAAGTACACCACTTATGTTATCATTGCATTTTACTTTTGTTCCACAAATCTTTAACTTATTTGTAGCTAAAAATAAATGTACTGATACTTTTAAAAAAAGTTGGTTTGTAAAAGAAGTGTGGCAAATGTTTTCCATTTCCAAGAAACAGTGGGCTACGCAGAAATGCATGAACTGTACACAAAGAACAGCACTTCATAATATGGCCACTTGGTGGAGATGTTAACCAGCTGTTGTGTAATGTGAGTTTCAGATGGAGAAGCTCTCGCTTTATAGTGGAATAAAAATTAATACTTTGTCTGCTGGATGAAGTTCCTGAGATAATGTGCCGCATTTAACCGGCGATCAAAACAATCATCTGTAACGATAACACAATGCATATAGTGTATGTTATTAATCCAATAACACAATCCATCTGTAATGATCAAATAAATGTCTGTGAAAACTTCCATGCTTTCCTTATCACTGAGCCTACATAAAAACACAACAAAGATAACAAACCGCAGAAGGCCCTTCAACCCTTTCAACCTGTGGATAGTCAGTAACTAATCCAAGGATCTCACTCAGCTTCAACATCATGTTTCTACAACACCATGGCTGGGCAGCTTGTTCCAGATTCCTGCAACCATTTCTGTTAGGAGGGCCTCCTGTGCTCAGAGTTCAACGCACTTTAAAACCCCACCTTTTCCCTCTCTTGCCCTCCGATTTGCATTTCAGCAACTTTGTCAGAGGATCCTGCTAATCAGCTTTTGATAATAGAAATCGTAATAATGATAATAATGTCAATTTTTATTGGTTTCAGGACTTGTCTTTGACTGTTCTCATCTAATGTGCTCCTACTGTACTAAAATGTTTATTTCTGATTAGTTACTTTTTGTATCTTATGATCCATTTCACTTCTTCCTTGGTTGATTGATGGCCCATTCTTTTTGCTAGATGGTCATGTTATTGTTATATTGTTATGTTATGCCCTTACTGTGCAAAATAAAATACACAATGTTTAGCATGGGGTCTCGAGATTTTCAGGCAATGGATTTGCCTGGTTGGGAGTATAAAACTTACAATAGGTGTAGGTTGTGTCACTTTGACACCTTCTGTTGAGCAGGAAGAGGAAAAGGAAAGTGAAGACAAAGTATGAGTCAAAGTCAAAGCCTTGAAAAATCCGGCAGTGAACATCTGGGCTACAGAAAACAGATATGAGATTTCAGCTGAATGCCATCAGGAGACAGAAGACAAAGTGGTGCTACGTCAATAGAGAAAAAGTCTTAAAAGCCAGCAGAAGCTACACTTGACACATGGTGCAAACCCAATTTATAGGAATTTGCGTCATCTGTCCAATTAGGAAGACACATGGCATATCAACTTTTGTGATCAAGGGGGTGATGCTGAAATTAAAGATCTTAGTGGAACATGAACATGATAGAACTAGAGCAGAGAAGTTCTTTGCCAGAGGGGTACTTGAGTTGATAATGGCATCATGAGTGTTCATCTCTTCCTTTCTGAAGTTAACCTCCTTGACTCATGAAGTTTTTTAACTTGGCAAGATTACAGCTACTGCTCAATATCTGCGAAAAGAAAATTACATTGGATTGGTGCAATTCAAGTAGGTCAGACTGTGTTAAATTTTATCTCTCTCATATGGCTCAATACCCCTCGTTTGACAATACAATTTCATTGGACCTGTGATTTTGTTTCCCTTCCAGACACAAAATAATAATAGCATATTCGTATATTGATGCAGAAAAACAATGTCACACCTAGGTCAGAATTAATAATCAAGATGGGAAAGGTATATGTAAAAAAAAAAATCACAAAAAATGTGAAACGCAAAAACTGAAATCAAAGAATCATGATAGGATTCCAGTATGGAATTTGGCACACTGTCAAAATGAAAATCCTATAGAGTATCTGGTATGAGTTCACTGAGAATTAACACAAGCCAGCCCACCTCCTGACACGGATAATACAGACTCTGGATAGACTGCTGTGGGTGGTTCAATGAGCAATATTTCATTCACATATTCTGGGGCAATTTATGAACCAAAAAGGGTCAACAGAATGGTAGCTTGAAGCTGGAAAAGGCTGGCACAGATTTCACAGTGTTTGTGCAGCCAGTCTGTATTTATTGTATCTGAAAACAGCAATGAAAAAGAAGCCTTAGGCATTCTACCATAAAGAATGCACAAGCAGGACAATCAGGGTTATCTCGAGGGTAAGGAATGACGATCTTACAACAGCGAAATGTGTAAAATCGAGTTTGAATGCATTTCTAAAAGTCTTACTGAGCTGGCAAAATCTTAAGTGTTAGCAAATGACATCACTGCTAGGATCTAACGGAACATAACTGACTGTAAAGGAGTCAGGTTTAGGTATCAACTAATATAGGTAAAGCAGGAAAAGAAAATGCATTCCTGCTGGCCACAAGCTGCTGTCAGACAGCTTTAGGAGTCAAATAAAATTGCTGTAAAAGTATACTGTAAATAAAAGTGAATAGGAGCCTGCAGATACTGTACCTCAGAGTATTAAAGACAGTAACTGCTTTAAATGAAGTCCTCTGGGGGCTGTGTGAGCAGTGTACCGATCATTTATTGTCTTTGTCTTGTTAATGTCCGTTTCATTTATGTTGGTTATATCATTTTTTAACTTTCAAAAACCTTTTAAGTGTGTTACATTTTGTATCCCAGCAGTCTAATTGTGCTTCTAATTCACTGTTGGAATTTGTAAGAAATTAAAGGGAGAGTTTTTTTTTCCCCCTTCAAGATATCCAGGGCTTGTTTCAGTAACGAGCCAAACCCCTTGCACAATACCGAGTGAGACATCCGGTCTTGGAAGGGCATGGGTATCTTTTCTTCTTGGATTCATTAATATACTTCTGCAGCAGGAGGAAAACACAAGCAATGGTGCATTTCCTTTGAAATCGGTAAGTTTCCTCTATTAAAGCAAGAGGCATTCAAACAATTTATTGTTCTAGGAAAGGTGTCACATCCTTCTGTGAGGACCTTGGTCTTAATTTCTACTAGATGTATTCTGCGGATAGCAGAAAAAAGCACAGTTAGGAGCTTTAAAATGAGACCTTACTCTAGAGTTTTAGGGCTTATGCTGTTGCTTCAGCTTCAGCCGTCAAATGTCAGCTGTCACGATTAATTTATGATGAGACAAATTACTACATTTGATCAAGTACACAACTACATTAAAACTTTGGCAAAAGAAATTGAATTTGAAAACAGATAAGAACAAAAAGTGCATCCCACACCGTTTTTGGGTTGGATTCAATAACAGCATGCTATTCATTATATTTGTAGAATAATTGGTCTCTTATGATACATTCTGTAGGTTTTAAATCCATTATTTCTTCATAATCCCTTGAACAGATTGCAGCATCCTCAGATGCCTAGGATTACTTCAAAGCACATTTTCAAGATAAGACCAATGCCATGAATACTATTATAATACCAGGTCAAGCAGAAATATTCACAAGGTACAAATAAAGTATGTACACAACTGGATAGTGTAAATGTATACTGTTCATAGAATTAATCATCTGCACCTGAGATGTTCTGTAGCTCAAAAAGAGCTTTTACGGAGATAAGTAATGAAAGATTTAATATAACCCTTTTCAAGAAGACCATAAAACACAGTTGTACAGTATGGTCCTGAGGGAATATAGCAGGTCTGGTTGTAATGTTGATGCAGTTTGAAACTACCTGTCAAACTGTGAAGAAATTCATTTATAACAGGACCCTCTGAATTGTGAGGCTGTTGAGCATCATTAGAGCCTAAGACAAAACAGATGTGATTAGTTTCTCTAAGCTAGGGAGTTAAATTGCTTAATTGAAACCTTAGTTTAACTGACAAGTTGCTTGATTGGAATGTATACTGTAATTTGTTTTTCTACTCACAAGCTGGAAATTGTATGCTACTTACGGAACACAGTAGTTGAAAGGTGACCTCCACCATGTTTTAGAGCAGAAAACAATGAGACAGTTCAAATAAATCCTGTTATTAAGCCAATTATGGATTCAATTGCATTTCTGAGTGTTTGGCTGGACAAAAGCCAGCAGGTGTGCGGGCCTCCTCGCTCGGGATCGGGAACCCCTGTTCTGAGCCACATTGTGTCTCAGACTTCATTGAATCAGCAGAGAGCTGGCAATGAGCTGGCACCCGTACACAGCATCCCACATTGATGCACTGATTGCCAAGAACTACAAACACAATCTACAGTATCTGATGTACAGGTCTTTAGTAAGTAGCAGAATTAGCATATCACAATGTTCATAGCGAAAGCAGTTTTGCCTAATTCACTTATTTTGAAGCTCAATAGTTTCTCACTGCATTTTTTCTAACTTCACTCTGTGTAATTTTCTCGTCCTGGGGTTAAAACATCCACAGGAGCCTGTGTAATATTTGGTAAGTGGAATAAAGATGAAACCAGAAACCACTCATGAGCATTGAGAATTGAGATGCTCTGAAGGTTGGACATTGATTTCCTGTATCCCTAAGCCATTGGTTTGGCAATTAATACTGATTTCCCCCAGCCTCCTGAATGAACCAGTAGTGTCAGTAACAGTGCTCAGTCGATGCTCATCATGCATCACACAGAGCTCGGACTGTCTATCAGAGAGCTGCATTCCTGTGAAGGAAGATGGCTTTTCTGGACAAGCACTGCATTTTCATTACCGGTGAAACTTGGCATCTCCTTCCTTAACCAGGCAGATGTCTGAGGATCTCCTGAAGGATAAATCCCTGCATCACCCTGTGGTCTTTACTTATTTTACTGGGTAAATGCAGTGAAGTTCACCCATTGCTTCACATTGCTCAGCCCATTGGTGAAAAGATAGTGAAAAGAAACAAACCCCAGAACCAATCAAACATACAGAGGATGTCTTATCGAGGTTCTTCAGGATTGCCAGGCCTTCAGTCACACAGCATGAGCGAAATGATTTTGGTTGAAATAGTGAAGAAACCCATTAACAGTCATGGCAGGAGTGCAACACAAGCTTTCTCCTCCTCCGCGAATCCCCCAAACAATCACCTGCCATTTTCATCACTGTGTAGCCCTTGATCCAGAAAAGAGATTTATTTTCACAGATGTGAAGCACAGTTCAGTATCTCCTGCGTTACTGCATCTTGGCTGCACTTAAAATTTTGAAAGGTAAATTGTCTTTTCAGCTGTAATGATAGAACCACCCTAGCCCAATTGGCTGAGTAATAGCTCAAGTTGAATAAAACTTACACCTACGGGTACAAGAGAGACAAAGTGTAACTTTGCAATAAGATAATTAAAGGTAAGGTAGGATGGTACAACTATGTTTAAACATGGCATTTTTCAATAGCTACATTAATATAGGAATTTGTTCTGAATGCAGGTTTTGCCTTGAAGTCCAGATATCACTGATATGAAATGAAATTCCAGTGAGTACTAGTTCCAGATCGGTATACAAGGGAAAATGGATCAGAGGCATGGCAATTAGCTTAGGGTTCCGGACTGGGGCACCTTCCGTATGTTCTGATAATGAATGATAAATACAAAATGCAATTGTTTTCACACTACGTTCAGATCCTATATCGGAGAGTCCTTTTAAAAACGTTTTTGTTTTTTTCTGTCTTTTGAGGTCTGGATTAAAGAAAGCAGAAGGAGCTTCCTCTGTATTTCAATAGTCTGATCAGACTTGTTACAAGACAAAAGGCTAATTGGGAGTCACAAGAAAACAGCAAGATAAAAGTGAGTACATCAGGGAAACTGCATTCCTTTAAATGAGAAGGGACGTAAAATTAAAAGCAATTTAAGCAAAGATTAACCTCTTAAATCTGATGCTTGTGATAAAGAATATAAAGGTGTTCCTCATACTGACATCGCTAATACCACTGATATTGATAATAAGAGCTAAAAGCAGCAGAAAGTCCCATATCCTGATTATTACTATATCATAGATCACTTTTTTACATTTGTTCTGAGTTGCAGTCAGATAACATAAATGCTGAAGCAGAATTGCCTATATTTTCTATTTCCTTTGTTATGCCAGACATCATCTAAAGAAAGGATTCTTATCACCTCTAATTCAGGCACGTTTGGACCTGAGTGCTGCAGTTTGCCCCTCACTCTTATCATCTGTCTGGTACTCCACCATTGTTCATTAATGCCAAGTCCATTAAACATTGTGAATCGCTGACTTATTACGAACAGCTCTGCTGAGATGCATGAGATGAAGTCCTGAAGTCACCGAGTCTGATATCAAGAGTTAGCAGGATGTAAAGGGACATTCATGTGCTCCTAACAAAAGCACGGCAGAAATTCAGTCATTAAACGATATCTAATACAATACTGGGGCAAACGTGTCTCAAATTTTAACTCTATGACTTGCTGTGCACACAGCAATAGATTAGGTATATTGTGTAGAGAGCAGATTTTTTCAATCCATAATTTCAGTATCCTAGTGACACTGCAGAATTGCATGTCAAAAACCAGTCTTTGAGAAAGTGTCACCATGTCAAATTTTAAAGTACCCTCTCCTTTGGTAATTAGAAGACAGAATGTAAAATAAAATAAATGTCAAGGCACAAAATACATTTATTTAAAGCATTGTGAGTGGTGATGAAATGCAAAATGACATGAACATTGGAGCCCTTGAATTGCTTTTGTAATGCCAGGATTGTGCCTTGAATTGAATTATACAAAAATCTGACCTGAAACTTTGCTTCTCAGAGTCAAGAACAGAAAAGACAACATCAGAAAGAGCATGAAATAACTTCAGATTTTTACTAAGAGAAATTTGCTCAAAGAAGCGAAGGTTTAAGATAGCAAACCATTTTAGGTTTTCATGCTGATAATTTTGCATCTATCTGCAAGCCAACACAGCCACAAAGTACGATTTTCATGGCAGGTTTTCAGGAAGGCAAAGTCTCTAATATTTTCCCTTTAACAGTGTTTTGTTTATTTCAACTTCATATGGATTTTGTATGACAATTACTTCAAAATGTTTCCATTCAAGTTGTTGATGTCTACGATTTCAAGATCTGAAATGTGAGTAGTTTCACAAATAACATTTTGTATATGTCCAGCAAAAATGTTGGTAAAATTTTGCATACTGTTATGAGCAGTTCAGGATACAATTAAACATTTCAAATACAGTTGCAAGAAAAAGTTTGTGAACCCTTTGGAATTACTAGCTGGATTTCTGCATTAATTACTCATATAAATGTGGTCTGATCTTCAACTAAGTCACAATAATAGACAACACAATCTGTTTAAACTAATAACACTCAAACAATTCTACTTCTTCCCAGAACTGAACACATCGTTGAAACATTCACAGTCTAGGAGGTAAAAAGTATATCTTGAGCATGAGCCTTGCTGGTCACATACTGTAGAAGGTTTAGTGCCTCAGGGGAATTTCTGCAAGAACACTTTAATGGATTTTCATAAAATGCCTGACTGAGACCCTAGTCAGGATTTGTCAGAAATCACTAGTCAGGATTTGATGAAGGAGGACACACACTGAATGGCTTTCAACCAATGATCAATATTAAAATCGTTGAACTGTCTCCAGAGCTTTTCTAGTCCAGTTTTATGGTCAGGAAATACAGTAGCATGGCAAAATTTGCTACAGAGAGCATTCTGTAAATTCACATTTCTATTGTATATTCTTTTCCAATTACCTTTCAGATGATTGACACTTGATTATCTGGTGTATTATTTGTTCTGCACCTCTTATTTCTTCACTATATTTTCCATATAGGTGCCTTTTCTGAATCCAAATAGGCAACAAGAATGAGGCTATAAACAAGAGGAGGATGTAATTGAGGATGGACATTAAGTCATTATTTGCTGATTTGTTTTTGTCATAGCATATACAGTATACCAAGATGCATACTGTACCATCACATTGTATTTTCATAATTGTCTTTTGAAACTACCTTGGAAGATCACTTTATTTAAGCATGCCGTAGAATTGTAAAGTGCCTTTCAACACAGTGTACATTAGATTGAGAGAAACCAGTGGGAATCTATGACCCATCTCTAAGGTCAGCAGCTGGAAACTTAAATCAATTTAGACCCTTCTTAAGAGTTATGGAGTGAATTAGTAATTCTGTACAAATTCACCCCGTGTTTCTGGGAAAACCTTACTTCTGAATAAAAAATACTAGATTTGTAGCTTTGGACTGAAGCCCAGCACTAGATCTGCTGCAGTTCATAGTACCATGAATAATAGGACACAGGCAAAATGAAAAAGCCAGTAAAGACCTGAGAATACATAGCTCTAGCTAGCACATGCTGAAGCTGAAGAGCACAGTCCTTTAAAATGATATTTTGATTTGACATAAATTACACTGAATCTGACTGTAGCTTTGCCCTCTTCCCCAAACAGCCTTAAAAAAGATGAGGAAGGATTATTTTGTTATTCACTGTGAGAACATTAAACTGACTGCATGGTTACATAATACCATCATATAATATTCTGATTAAAGAGAAGCACAATATTGTATGTTCAAAACACTGAAAAATAGAATGTAATACAAAAAGATTTGCTTAAATATAATTTAGTGAAGAAGCAAACAACAATTATGCTCAAAGTCATATAATGAATGCGCTCAGTCAAGGAATAGGAAATTAGACAGATTTAAATTCAGAGAATTTTGCCAGAAGGCATACATCAAAATGTTTTATTTATAATCTCAAAATACCTGTATATCTTTCCAATGCACACCCGCATATGTCTGGATGTATGAAAATAGGGAGACTAAAAATGGGTGCAAATTACAGGTTTCAAAGCAGCATATTTTTCTCAGACACGGGTTGGGGCAGATCTGGATTGTTGCTACAGAATAGTTCTCAATCCTCATGAACTGCCCAAGGAAGTGTGTGTTGGGGGGGTGTGAGGTGCAGGACATTTTCAGTCTTCACAGGACAGGGACTCATGAGTTGTTGACGCCCATCAACTTGATTCTAGACCTGTTCCCTGCTGTGCTCAAAGACATACTTCTGTGCCTCAAATTGAGATGGATAAGGTGCCTCCACTTCTCCTGCTAACCCCTCATCTCTATATATCCACCCGTTATTAGAAAGCCTCTCATTCTTGGAGAGGACGTTGGCCAACCAAGACTCTGTCTCGGAAAACATGTGACACAAGGCAGGCCTATGACCAGTTCACCCCAGGGTACACAAACACGCTCACAAATACAGGTAGAAGCAGAACCTCAAAGAGAAAAACTCTGTGAACATAGTCAGAACACGTATACTCCCCAAAGAAAGGAACCCAGGCCAGAATTGAACAGAGGACCTAAAAGCTTTGAAGCAGCAGCGCTGCTTTTGCTGCCTAAGACCTACAACCACTCACATGAGAGGGAAACTTCCAACTCACTTTACCCACGCTGGGTCCAAGTCTCCCACTATGAAACAATATGCAACATACCTGATATGCAAGGATACAATGATCTTGAAAGACCTGGACAGGGTAAATCAACATAAGAACCTACAATAGAAACAATATTTTTCTATATCTAAAGTATTAAAAGTGGCACAGTGGCACCATGGTTAGCATTGCTGCCTCGCAGTGCCAGGGCCCTGAGTTCTATCTGCAAGGAGTTTGCATGTTCTCCCTGTGTTTGTGTGGGTTTCCTCCCACAGTCCAAAAGACATGCTGGGAAGTCGGGGCGCAGTCCATAATCCAAGAGCTGGGAGATCCATCCAAGACAAATGGTTAAAAAGGGGGAACCGGGTCAGAACCGGCACAGGAACAGGAACTAAAAACATAACGGGACCAGGTACTCTGCATCCCGGACCCAGGGGGTCAGGACACCGGGGAAAAGGCCTGCCTTCGGAGAACCCAGAAAATAGGCGAGGCTCGTGGCGTCTATCTTCCAGTACTGAGCCCAGAACTGCAGAGACGCTAGGCTTTTAACCAAAAAGCAAACGAGACACACCTGGAAATAATAGAAACTAATCATAACAGAAAGGGGTAGGAGCGCCCTCTTGAGGAGGGATGTGGAATGTAACAATAATTGGCTTATGGGAAAACTGGCCCTAGGAATGAGTGTGTGCATGACTGTGTTCGTGTATGTGTGTGCTCTGCAATGGACTGGTCGCCTGTCCAGTGTGTACCCTGCCTTGCGCCAGTTACTTGCCAGGACAGGTTCAGGCTCCCCTGTGACCCTGTATTGGATAAAGTGGTCAGAAGTTGGATGGGTGGATAGATTGTAAAATAAATATTCTGCCTTTCCTAATATTTTTTAGACGCAGCTTAGAAAAACTCACAATCTTTAGACACAATACAATAACTTACTTCCTTGAAGTTGTGTCATTGTTCTTGCCATATGCTTTCAGATCAGGTCTTGAGAATTCCAGATCTTCAAGCGGAATATTGCTCTGGAATAGTTCTCGGTCCTCAAGCTGTTCAATTTATGTGCGTAACGCTCTCCTGTCAATTTAACTGAGCGCTGAGCAAAAGAGCAAGGGCTCCATTCAAAGCAGCACCAAGGCTGTGTTTTCTCCCTTCAACAATTCAGTTAGATTTAATTCGCTCAGAGGGACATAGGAAAATAAAAAGGATAAATGTCTTTGCTACACTTTAAACAATCACTGTCAAATTAACCCTAAGCTTTGCCATTTTATTTGGTTTGTGGGAGTTGAGTGTGCTGACCTTGTTAAAAAAAGAAAGCTGTAAACTTTCTGTAAACCAACTGAGCTGAGTTGTAGTCAGTAGTTAACCTGTAACAGAAATGCAATTTATGCATACATTACACGTGTTACGAGACAAATACTTTGAAGAAGTACAGTGAGATTAATATAATTAAATGTAGTGTAATTTGTCATAATTGCTATCTCAATGCCTTTTATATTTTACTATGCAAGGAACAAAGTATTCTAGAAATTGTAGGTATGAAATGTTTTTTATATGTCATGAAGAGGTGAGCTGTCTTTAGAACCCTGAAAAGGGGCATTTTATTTGAAGAACCAGCTGAGGTTTGAATATAATCAAGCAAATAGTGCTAATCAAAATATCTAAAAGTCTGTTGGAAAGAAAAACTATTAGAAGGATTATCAGCAATAAAGTGATAAATCGGACTGTGGCTAGCTTGAGGCTGCCTTAGCATTATGTTATCTTAGCATTTCTGCCTTGTCCTGCTGGGGCCCTGGGTTCAATTCCAGACCTGTGCTATCTGCGTGGAGTTTGCATGTTCCCCCTCAGTTTGTGTGAGTTTCTTCTAGATGCTCCAGAATCCTCCCGCAGTCCACAAGAAGTACCAGTCCTAGGTATGTCCTAGGTCCAAAACCAATTGGCCCTAGTGTGAGTGTGTTTGTGTGTGCCCTGTGGTGGACTGGTGTCCCAGCCAGGGTGAATCCTGCCTTGTGCCCAGAACTTCCTGGGTTAGGACCTGGGCCACTGTGACCCTGAATTGGAAGAAGAGGTTAGAAATTGAATGGACAGAAGATGGAATACATAGGGTGCCTGGAGTCTGGTAATACAGACTTTTCCTGGGGAGGAATACATACTCCTTGTATCAGATACTACAACCAGTGCTTGAGTTTGATGAGCTGTGCCAGTTAGGAGCTGAACTTCATCGATAAAGCACTTGACAGAGAGACAGCCAAAACTGTAACGTACATTACCCATTTAATACTGTAGTAAGGTTGTCATGTGTTGGCTTTTCTCATCACTGTTTCTCACTACCTTAACACTGTAGTGTTGTGACCCCTGGGGGGTCTGGTTACCACAAGTGAGTTCGTCCTGGCCTCTTCTCTGCTAGACAGATATTCACTCGAGGTTTTCAAAAAAGCCCCATATGGTACGGCAGTATCAATGATCATGAAAACAGGCCAGAAAGCCCCCAAAACTCTTTCATTTGGCGGGGTGCCTTTTTTGAATCCTAACTAACCTGTATGTGATTAAAAGAAAAAAAAAAGGACAAGGTCTTTAATTCCACTTCAGTTCAATATTCTCATCTCATCTATTCTCATCTAAAAGTCTTGTTTTTTTATATTGTTCAGACTGTCAAAACCTACAGTTCTCAGAACAGCTACATGGTCTTGAATCACATACCCTTCACGCCAGTTTGCTATACCTTTAGATAAACTGAGCACAGGCCTTCATTGGCAACACCTGTGCTCAGTTAATTCAGTTAACTCAGGAAAGCCCAGGAACTGGCACAAATTTTCCCAATGTAGACCATTGGGAAATGGAGTTCCAGCGCCTTATGATGTGCTCTTTCTACCACAAACTTGTAAAGGGGAAAGTTACAAGGAGTAAAGACTATGTCATGTCCTTGGCCTATAATAGATGCCCCACACAACTTTAGAACATATTCTATCACTGTTTATAAAATCCAGTACCCTCCAAAAAGTATTGGACTACAAAGTAAAAATGTTTTGCTCTTCATTAGCAATTTGTACTTGTTATCATAAGATGAATATGAAAGATAAGAAAGACAGTCATAAATGTCCATATCTTTCGGGGGGGGGTCTGTATATATAGATCATTATTTCCTGTCCTCCACAAAAGAATTATTTCTCCAGAATCATGGATGATATGATTTTCTTTCTTACAAAATGAAAAAACACTAGCCCCAAATGACTTACATTTAGCACAAAAACAAATACATAGTGAAACTGAACACACTGGGAAAAAAAAATCTGACTTTTATGTGCATTTCTGAGCATTTGGCAAACCTAGCAGCCGATTAAACAGATGTTAGCTAATACATAATGTTCTATTACATTGAAAATGAAAACACCTTAAAATGTTGCACTGATTTTCCCTAATTTTCTGCTGTGCTGGTTTGAAACTGGTGTCTTCATCCGTCATCTAAAACCACGATGATCAGTGTGGTAAATATGCCTGTGATTTCTGATTTCACAAGCCATTTATTTCAACACTGATGCCAGTTAATTAAATTGTTCCCACGTATAATGCCCTTCCATTAAATGCAATTAGGGTCGAGTCAGGTCATGCATGAAACGAAGCTGTCTGGTAAGGAAAGAGAGATGTCACTTTGATGACAAGAAGAAGCTGAATGCCACCCAACACTAGATTTGGCGACCATGATCTTGGCAATTCGCCCTCTGCTGCATCTTCACAATCATTGCAATCGCCACATACTGGAGGCCATCATCTGTGAACCAGATCATGCACCTTCAAAGGCTGACAGAAACGAGGTCTCCCTTCTGTAGAAGAACTCTGCTTCTGTATTACTGAAATGTCTGCATGCATGGCTGATGTGAGCTGTATAACCCCAAGCAGGGCACCATGTACAATCCACCCTGCGAAGGAGTGATGTACAGTATATAATGTGCTGTATAGACAGAAGCCATTCCTGCTACAATAATACTGTAAACCCTTCAGTTCTGTCTATGAGAGAAAAAAACAAACCTATGGCACTTAAAAACAATCCTAAATCATGTTTTGCTTGTGAATATCATTGAGATTACTCCTTCCAGTCCTTTGTTGTGCAGAATTGTGAAGCCTAATCCTCTGACAGGCCAGAGAAGCATGTTCCAGAGAGCTCGGTGACCAATCAGATGACACTTGACTGAATGTTATGGCTGTCAAGGAGTTTGCATGCCACCATGCTGTTCAGGGCTACGGGCTGTTGGTGAAATAGTGGGACAGGCTGTGTCTCATCTGACCCCAGCATGCTTGTGGATGGCTCTCTGGGACCGGGGTTACCAAGGGCTAATTGAATTATTAGGTGCCTCACACATTCAATTTCAGCCCAAATGGATGCACTTGGTGGCCATCTCTCCATGAAAAATAATTTTGTAAGAGTATGGCAATCGATGACAAGGAGGCCAGTGGGTCAATAGCCGTGGCTTTGAGCATAATAATTAGGTTGCAAATCATTATGTGAATGATCAGATTTATTTATGCACGTCTAAAACAAAGCACAGGTCCCAGGTGGTATCATTGTATTGACCTGCATTGACAACACTAACCTTCAGCTGTGATGTCTCAGCTAGAGAATGTATTTTTTAGATAAAAAAGAACAAAGAAGTATTTTTTAAATCCAACACAAACAATGATTTCACTGATGCCCAGTTTAAGCTGCATCCTGCTTACAAACATTTGTTTCAAGAAAATCTTTCCAAATCCAATTACTTGGAATACTGTGGGGAGCGGTTTCTCCCAGGGAATTATTATTAGGATTTCTTAAATTGTAGTTTCAGTTTTGGCAAAGCTTCTAAAGAGAGGCGCAGCCTGTTTCGGAAGATGTATCAATTCCGCATTACTTGCGTTCCTCTGGAAGACGATATCTGATTTTGGAAGCAGAAAATAGAAACGAAGAAACAATCCGGCAAAGCCTCACGAAGGAAAGCAAGTCAATCATACACTGACACGCTCCACAGACTTTTCACATCAATTGAATTTTTCTTGGAAACGAAAGCACCTGCTCTCACACGGGCCTAACCTTCTGAACCTATACGCCTGGGCTGTGGTTCTTAAGTGATTAGCCCTGTATTGGTTATTGGCCATGCTGCACAGGTCTCACAGACCTTAGGAAACGAAGAGATCCTAAGGTCTGTGAGACCTCTCCAGCAAAGAGGAGGGAAAGGAGACTGGGTTTGAGCCTGATGCAGGAATTTAGAGTGTTGTGATGTTCTTTTCTGTTACATGGTATGTTTTCCCTCCCCTCCCAATTTAATGTTGCGCTGTTTTTCTTCTCAATTTTAATGTTCAGAAATATAACATTTTAAAAGACTCCTCTCTTGATATTTTATTGCTTGTCAGCGCTACGGGACTTTATGAAACAGACAATATTATTTTTCTGCAGTTGGGTCAGGAGGACTCTCAAGATGATGCTTACATTGGGTACAAGCAGGAGTCTCTGGCAAAGCACAATAATTGAGCTTGGTCAAAGGTCACAAACCAATGTTCTGTTAAAACAAATTGCAGCATTGAAAGATGGAATTCCTATAATATTTGTTTGTGAGACTTTATCTGACAAATGTCTCCACCTTTACAAATAATAAGTCAAAGCATACAGCATACTATACCTTATTTCCCCCCTATTTGCTGTAATGTTTAATGCAGTCAACATATTTAGTCTTGCAAATACTGGATTAGCTTTTCTCTTAACATAAAATGAGGTTAATGTATTCAACCACTTATGGACCTTTTAGAAATGAATGTCAATCCTCTCCACAGACAAAAAACTCCTACGACTTTCTGAGTGTTTGTAATGGCTTAGAGTCCGCTCAGCTTTGATAAATTCAGAATGCACTTAGTTTCCCTGTAAAAAATGAATATCCGGCAGTACATTAAAACTATAAAAAAGCAGCACTGTGTATTCCACAGGGTTAGAACAAAAATGCAGATACAGCATAGTTATTCTGTATTTAGTTACTGCTACCAAGAAGTTTTTTAATAGTCACTATTCACTGCTTCAAAAAAATTGCTCATTAAGGTGCAAGACATGAGCGCACTCTGGACAGATGTCAAACAAAAGGCACCAGGCTGTTTACTGGTCAAAACATATTGTAACATACAATGAAGCAAAATAAATCTTTTTGATTGCAAGGAAAACTGAACCTAATCATTCACATAATTTAAAAGTGTTAACAAAGGCAAACACAAAGATGAATTCAAGCCCGGGTCACACGTGGAAAACAAGAGCAGGTTAGCAGGGACTGAAAATGGGAACAACCTTCACAGCCCTGCAGCTGAAGATGACTTTCGTCAGGAAATGGCAGCCTAAGATTCAGGGATTGCTTTGCTTATTAAACCAAATGAGCAAGTCGGCAGAAGGAGATGATCAAAAGTGTTCAGATTAATGACATGCGAAATATAGACCGACAGCAATGCATTATTAAATTTGTGAAAAAAAATTTTAATAATGGAATTGAACAGTAGTCACAATGTAACTGCAGTGTAAAAGTAAGTATTTAATGTAATGGGGGTTTGATCACCAACGGCTTTATTGACATGGAAGAAAGTTTAAATTCAGGCTGGACTCAATTAATTCTGCTCGTAATTTTTGGTTCAGAGTAACATATCAAACGCTTGCAACAGAACAGAAATAACATGTCATTAAAATCTTCCCTGTCTGGACTGTTAGGACTTCAGAAGTGTTGTACAGGGTGTTGCTGCCACATGCTGGTCTGGCAAAAGTGAAACGGCACGGACTCAGGTTCTTTATTTCTTCAGGTAAGCAATGTAGCTCCACTGCAGAAGACAAAAACTGAAGAGTGTGTAGTGCCCCAGCTTCCTTTGTTTTACTCCTGACGGCACTGTTGAGTGTCAGGCGTTATGGCAGCTTTTAACATTCTGGGCCTTTTCCAGCCTCACACCCGCTCAGAGGGACTAATAAATAACCCCACACTAAGCTGCTAGTCAGCAGTTCTTCAGGGATTTTTTAAACCCCTGACTAAATAGCAGAGGGAAAGTGGATCCTGTCGTCCTGACAGATGTCACTATTCTGCCAGGCCTGACAACCTGGCGCAGTTAATTTGTCAGGCCTGGCCGAGCCTCTCCCCTCTTCCCCCAGAAACCTTCCCAAGAGCATTTGATAACACTTGCAGAGTAGAGGCCTTTCACGGGGCTTGAAGGAGCAACTCCGCAGTTCATCTGACGCTGGCTTCCCGCAGGTGTCAGGAGCGTGCGCGGTTGGCTGGCTGCTCGATGTATTATTTAATTATTGTTGAGAGAGGATGTGCACCGCCTTGCTGATGAAAGGGGTTGAAACCACGCCACCTGCTGCCATCTCAATGAGAAGTAATGAAGTCAACCGATTGGCTAGATGGCTTCTTAAGCTTCCTCTGCTGTCAGAGGACATTATAAAAATCTATAGAAATAATTTCAGCAGCCCAATATTTCTTACCCCAGCTCAGAGCTTGGATCGCCTCGCTCTGAATGAGACCGCTAGGACCGGGGGTCTATTTTTCATAACGGAGGCTGTGTTTATCAAAGCGTTGATTACTGGAGCTTTAATTGAGGTCGTCCATCATAAATACCTGCGTATTTCGTATCAAAAGGAGTTGGGGGGTGGGGATGGCGAGGGAAACTGCAAGGCTGTGTGATATCACTTCACATCCACATGCAATAACGTCATTTTTTCTTCGAGAAAACGTGTCATGTAAAATTAAGGACTAAACCCAAAACAGTTTAATTGAACTAAAGGAATGCTGTTGGTAAATAGAGACTTCTTATTAATTGCCTTGCAAGAGTATGCACCCTCTTCCAATGATGTCCAATTTTGTGGAATTGCAACTTTTTAAATCAAAGACACTGCAGAAAAGGAGATATGAAGTCAGAAGAACTTGCAAGTTGAAGGCTAGCTTTAAGAAGGCAAACTTACCTGTAGCATTATGAAATGATGTTTTTTTACTTTATACTATCCTGTTGTAATGATTTTTGTTTTATAACTACAGTTTGGTGCTTTATAACTGGGGTTTGTAACTGCAGTTTGTTAACTAGTAACTATTGTTTTTATACTTTTTAACTACAGTTTACAGTTAGTTACTTTGTACCTGTTGTTTGTAACTGCTGTTTTTATGTACAATGATATTGTTTAGCCAAAGCCATAAATGACTACAACAGCCAAATGTGTTTGTCTTTTATAAAGAAGATTAAAATTCTTTCCATCATTTTTCCTGCATCACAATTTGTACATTGTAGAATGATTTTCCACTTTTTTTTTCTGAACACGTTTTAATTTGATCTTTTTTAATGTAGTTATACTGTATAAAACAACATATCAATGTAAAAGGGAGGTCATAAATGGGAAAAACAAAAAGGGATGAATGGAAACAGAATGAGCCACTTTTTAAAACACATCTGATCGGGATAGCAACCTTTTTGCGTTGCATAGGAATGTAGTTTGGCTACTGTATACTCAGGCGCAGGTCTGACAGACCCACCAAGAGAAAAAACATGTTTAACGTTAGAAAACCTGGACTAGACACTGATGTCTGAAAACAAATAAGTAAAGCACACAGGGAAACCCTCCCAGTCCAGAACATTTCAAAGGGAAAGCTCCAGTTTTCCAAGGACATGTACTGTACATCACATCATCCCATCACTGTCAATGACCATCACTCCGAATCAGGATCATGGTGGCCTTGGGAAACCGAATAAAATTTAATTTAAATTTAATTTAAGTTTTTGTTTTACACACATTACATTACATTTGCCCCTTTGAAAACAAAATCTAAAAGAAAATTGCAGCCACCCTTTTCAGTTTTCAATGATTTCCGGAACCACAGGTGGAGGTTTTTGAATCGCAAGCTTGCTTTCCCCCCTCATTATCTTAAATTCAAGGCGATAACAAAATTGCAGCAAACTCCTATAAAGATAAGCCTGTTTGCAGGCTTTATCTCAATGTGCCTGCTCTCCACACCTCCCAGACACAAGGGCATAATTTAACACTGGCACAGTGTCTTGTTTTTCAAATAATGTACTGGTGTAAGACAGCACGCTTACAGGAATAAAACTCAATGTCATGTTCCAATAATAATAATAATAATTATAATAATACAGACAACAATACACATAATGACAGGGTATTCTGGTATTGAACTGGACACCAGCAACCAGTCTGCATATTCCTACACTGTTTCTGATTTACTGTTGAAGAAGACTAAGAGATATTCATGAACAGATTAAGACAAGATTATATTGTACTACCATACTAGGTTTTCAGGCAAGTTTTCCTTGATCAAACTGATAAGAAGAGCTTCAGACTGCTCCTGCAGCTCCTTTTTTCAGCTGAATCAGAAAATATAACCTCATGTATTCATGTGTTCACCTAATCACGAATGGAGAAATTCTTTTCAGAGTATTTATAGATCTTAGTGCCCCCGACCATTCGGCATCTAAACCAATTTTAAATGTCCAATTACTCATCAATTACCCTTTCTGAAGTCTTCTTTGCTGTTGCGTTTTCTCAAAGTCTGGCTGCCAGGAGATGTTACCGATGCAATTACTGCGGTACTGAGCAACGCACAGGTGATCTCAGCCAGCACCGCCAGGAATAAGGGCGTCTTGTGACTCCTGCAGTGATGTCTCAGACACCCCGGCAATCCAAGCAAGACATCGAAAGTTGTATTTCTGTGCTGTATTTCACCGGCCACTTGAGCCAGAAAACAGCAGCTGTGTGAGAAGAGAAAGGAGAACTTGGCTCCCCAAGACTCTCTTTCGGACGGATGGTGCAGCCCTTGTTAAGGATTCTGCAGGGGAAGATCTCTAGGAACATGTCCATCAAGCCCTTCTGTGAAGAGGTTACCATGTGGCTCCTAGGAGCACACCCTTCTGGCAACCAACCCCAGTTCAGTTTCAATGTGCCGTTCTGTGTTTGTAAGTAGTGTCTCTGCGGTATGCATTTTATTAATATTTCTTTCCTAGATCCTGCATTTTGCTTTTTTTTATAGGCTTTAATGCAAAGATCAATGAATCTCAAAGAAAAAGTTGTGCAACAGCTTCAAAAGATCTGACTAATAAGAAAAGAGCAGACACCAGGAGAGCGACCCTTTCCTCATATTAATAGTATCTGTCTTTGTTAAGTTAACAGCAAGGTGGAAAGCATGGAGAGAAATCATTCGCCCTAGTGCTGCTGAAACTCATAAAGCATAAATATGCAGGCAAATGCAGAACACCTCAATTTATCATTCCACCATTAAATGACCATGGCCTGTTGTATCCTGGTGAAAAGAGCTGCCGTCTTGTGTTTTAGGTCCATTATCTATAAGGACCAACATTCATCAGCAATATAAGTTTTTTTTAACAAAGAAATCTATCTGTTCCTATCTGGGTCTTATGAAAAGCATTCACTTTGTCTTGGATGATAAATTCAAAGTTAAAAAATGAAAAGCATCCATCCTTCGAATTATTTCATGTGGGAGTAAAGTAATCAGAAGAATTTAGATACTGTACATCTCATGTCAGAGCACGAGAATTCATTAGGATTGAAATGATGCTCTCAGAGCTTCACCTGGGAGGTAAAAATAGATCAAGAATGGACACTGAAACTCAGAATGAAAAGCACAAATAACTAATTAATGTCCCTACACTCAAAAATCAAATCTTCATCTGTAACTTCACCAGAGATTTATTGTTTAAATTTCACATGGTAAAATCTGTGGTTTAAATTGGAACATGTTGGTATGATAAATTAATTGTTAATTCTTAGGAAACTGGCTTTACTTACAGTAGTTTAACCCTTTTTATTTATTTTTTAACATGAACTTTGGATCTCCCTAAAATGTGAACTTCCACCACATATGTAAACATTCAATTCCAACGGTTTTATACCAAAATATTGTTTCACGTAGAACCGAACCTTCAGCTCTTCAGGAGAAACGACAGGACATGACTGCACAGTCTCATGTCTCATCGTGTTCTTTCAGTCCTGTGGCTTGCAGCACTCTCACTGGTGGATAGCGCCAATCAGAGAAGAGAGGGGTGATCTCAGACTGAAATCTAACTTGTGGCTTTTCTCTTTTCAGTCACCAGCATTTTCAGTAGTCCAGATCTACTGCATATTTGTATGATTGCCAGTTTTGAGAGTCAAGCAAGGAAAGATGTGCATAGACTGTGCCATTATCTTGACTGCCTTCTCCATTAAACACCCTTAAAGAGTTGTCTTAGGAAAAAAGCATGCCACTTAGGTCCTTTTTTAACTTCCCCTTGTTGCTTCAGTCAACCTGACCCAGAGAGTGTAAAATTGTGATCTCATCTCATATGCAATCTTGTTAAAGTTCAATTAAGGGATTATAGTAGAGACAACAGCAAGACATACTGTAACTGAGATGTAGTACAATAGATTACGTGACTATCCTATACACTAGGATATGTTATTTGTCCATTTGATAGGGTTAAAAACCAAATCTAGCATCTGTGCCTTAATAAAACGAGTCCCAGTTTTATCAAAAGGTTTTAATTTTCTTTGTTTAGAATTGCAGAAGAAATACTTCTCCAGCCAGGTGTTATTGAGGTTAAATCTGTATTTCTAGTATTTATGGCTGCCTGAGAATAATCTGCAGCAAAGAAATTTTTCAACGTTTTAATCAAAGTATTGACATGGGCATGTAATTATCTCTTCACCCCAACATAATCAGAGAGGAATCATGCTTTTGAAACACAAGGCTTTCATTGCTAATAACTTTTACTAATTGCACTGGATTTCAATTAGAGATTTAATGATTGAATGTGCACCTGAAACCTACACTTCTTTTTAATAGCAAAATCATTCTGAATTGTTAACATCCAGATTTTATTGATCTATTGAAGAACCAGACACTCATATAAATAAATGTCTGGTCATTCTTATACCAGCGAACATGTTTTATGAGAGAGTCAACATGTGAAATAGTAGAAAAAAGATTTGCACTCAGATGAGGAATTAAAAAAGGAAGACAAAGCAAATATAAATACACATACTTACAGATTATGGTTGTTAAGAGCATATTATTGATCTTACTGAGCTGTGAATAAATCAATTGACCTTTCTCGCACTTCCAGTTTATCTTCCTTTATGTCTCTTCCAGTAGAGATTTCATTCACTCTTAAAAAGAGACAATTACATGTATTTATTAGGCAGTAAAAATAACCTAGATTTTGTTCTCAAACTACCTGTAGTTACACCTACAAAAGAAGTATACAAAACGTATACAAAAGCAAAACCACAAGCCTGTTTGATGCATACTCTAACAATGTGAATATTTTACATTCTTTGATCACTTCAAGGATAAAAAAAGAAATTGAAATTGTACAGAAAGCACTAAAAGATCTGTCATCATTTTACCTTGTTAAGGATTTCACTTGCTGCAACTAAGATTAAGTATTAAAATAATATTTCTACAAATGGCATCCATACCAGCTCATCTGTACAACACGTTTGCAGACAAGATGCTGTGGTGATAATGCTCCTGACAAAATTCACTTTGTTGACAGAAACAAATGATGCTTTTGATAAAAAAATCACCAATCTCTACCACTTTAAAAAACATCCAGGTACACAGAAAGTATTTCATACACTAACAGAATAGAGGGAAGGTACAGTAAACTGTAGAGATATAGGAAAATGTTTTCCCTTTTAATTTTTGCAATATATTATGTACTGTATTTGACAGGATTATGAAAGTTTAGCCTAACCTGCCTGTGAAGTGACAAACATCTTCCATCTGATCCGCTTTTTTTAGCCGAAATAAAGCGCTTATTGGGGACATTCAACCACAGCTGCTCTCTGACTTGTGTTTCTGGCTAGGATAAGTGGCCTCGTTGCACAAAAGATTGATGGTGGACTTGTGTGACTGCATATTCCCCTGTGGAAGCCTGTTCATTATGAAGAGCATTATGGAGAGCAAGGTGGCAAAGTTCCCTCTTAAATTAGGAATGCCATACTCTAAACCCACAGATGTTTTTTGGGGGATTGCAATTGCTTTTGCCAATCCTGTAGATTGGATGTGTTATTTTTAGAACTAGGTTTACTAGGTTGCAAAATATAGGAGCACCAACATAGGGGCAGTCTAGAGCAAGAATGCAATTCTAGGATTATGTAATCCTTCACAAGACGACTTGCATCCTTGTGACACATGAGGCACAATGGACCCAGGCTCTGCACCTCTTTATAGAGGGAGAAGGAGACTAAAGTTGAGCAAGTGAGGAGAGGGGAGGGCAGGAAAGTCAGCCCAGCAGTCTAACTCTGGGGGCGGAAGGCTACAGCATTTTAAATACTGACGGTTAATAATGCAAAAACACATTCCCTACTCACAGGGTAATGACTATGTTTTGCTAAATTGGCATCTGCTGAAGATGTAATTACTGCCAATTGCATTTTTAAGGTAAGTGTTTCATTGTAAAATAAAACACCAGAAATGCGAAACACCACATGCCTTAGTGTTTCAGTAAATTAAGGCTTGCTTGAAGTACATTTAAATCAAATCTGGCACACCACAGCAAACAAGTACAGTACATCCCTGCTATACCCTACAGTATGTACTTCTAACACAGCACTTGACTGGGCTTTGATAATAAAAGTGTATGTGCATCAGCAGCAAGGCTTAGCAATCCTGTCCTAAAAACAGACACCTTTTATGTAAGACGTTAAGCAAAGCAATGATTCAGAGGGAGAATTAATTTTTACCCCATTGAACATAGTACGTGACTTCAAAGCACATTTGCCTCATGAATATTTCAGCTCAGGTCACTACGTGCACCACAAATTTCATCGTCTTGAAGGGTCAGCCACACATCAGATGACCTGGTAGGAGAGAGGTTTTTTTTAAAAGGTACTTCAAAATACACCTAAATCTTGCCATGTAACCGATCTGCACTCTTTTCTATATTTTGCTGTCTTTGGACAGACAAAGCCTCTGTGGAGGGGGTAAGAACTATAGATGGGGCAGATCTCCCTTGATTGTTGTCCCTCTTCCAGAGACTGAAAATTAGCAACATCTACAATATTCCTGCCACCTCCTTCCAACGCCAACAAAAACATCCACTTTTCCTCAAACCCCAGGGTTCCATTAGTTTGTGTTAGTGGATCTTATACAGTACATCTATGACGCGTGAAACAAAGAGCTTGTGTATTTATGATAAGCAAGGCACAAGACCAATTTTTATTGATAAAAAATAAATCCAGAAAGCCTGAATATGTCTCATATAACTGTGTTTCTGTGCTGAAAAAACCATCATACGTGACTTAATGGATATTCTGCAACAGTGGACAGCCCCTTCCCCTCATTAGCCCATGAAATGAGGGTGGAGTGTACTGGGGCTTCTACAGCCACATCAGCTCCTCCAGTGGAACTCCACAGCCTCTTTGCTTGGCTGTGTCAGACGAGGAAACCTGCAGCGATTTTGGCCTGGGGAGGTGGGATGGGAAGATTAAAAGGAAGCCATGAAAAAGTAAGGAACTATGTTGAATTCCAGGGGATCATCAGCCATACATTTGCATAGGAAATAATACGCTTTTGTATCCCTAACCTACATATAAGGTTTATAATGTACAGTATATGGTCCTTTATCATTTAAGTCAGGTTCTTTTATGTGACTTCAGATGAAGTGAATGTACTGTATGTCTACCCTTCTTGAAGAAGACACTCTTTCTTACAGCACAAAAACTGTGTGCTTTGAAAGGTTCTTTATATATCAGTATGTCTTCACAGATAACCGTTAATGTTAAGGAACTCGGGTTAGCAGGGTTCTTTGTTTCCATGAGAGCACTGACAAAATCCGCAAAGCCAGGAGAAGAGGCCCCAGTTCAAACCTGAAGGTCTCACATTGCTCACATTGTCTGTCTTACTGTCAACGAGGACCATGTGTGTTTGAGAGGCACTTTGTAAAGGATCGTTAAACCTGAGTATCTTGACTTCGGATATGCAGCAGCTGGGAACAGCCAAGGCAAACCGCAGGCAGTTGTTCTGGTGAAGAGTGGGGCACTTGTCACAGAAAAACAAATGCCTTTACTTGGGACCTGTAAACTGTAATTTCAGAAAAGGGCACCGTTTTGCTGGGCCGTTTTGTTCGTCGTAGCAATTCTTTTCCATGTTTTAATCTGTGACACGCCCTCAGGCGTATTTGCTTTACATTCATGAAGTCCACAAAAATTCATGACTTACAAATGTCCAAGACTGCTTTGGAACTGAAGACACAAACAGAGTTCATTAGATAACCTAATGGCTGGAATGTGAAATTTTGAAAACTCCTTTATTTCAATGTCATGCATTATTCAAGGTTCTTCTAATGCTTTAAATACTGTATGTGCCAAAACAAAATCCATCATCACCACTGGCAGAGAGGTACTATTGTACTGTTTCTTCCACTGAATGCAAAACTAAAACTCAAGCAAGCATCTTTGCAGAACTGTGTGCATTGTAGAGGATGACAATTTCAGAGTAGAGAATCATAACATTTCCCTTACATGTTACCTTTCAAATATGAATCTACCGTGTGATCACTGAACTCCCAGCACTGAGACAACTGAATGATAACCCTTTGGACAAAGCAAAACTCTGAAGACTACCTGTAAGTATTTTCTATTAAAACAAACTATTAAAAAAATTAGGTATCAATAAAAAAATAAGTAACAGAACACACACCGAGTTTCAAAATATTTTTAGGAACAATGTGTTCAATTTGAGAAAAGTGTATTCTGTCCCTGTTTAAAATGAATGTGGCACTTGGAATTTAAAAAGTGTATTTTGGGAAAACCATTTCCTTCAAGACAAATATGCTTTCCTGGAGAAGTCAAACTCAGTTTGTCAATTTTCCTGTGTCAGTTTTTAATTTTCTTTTTACTTGTTGTTTTTCTAAAACACATACAGTATAATCAAGTACACAAAATGGCACAATTATGAACAATTTGTAAATATGGAAATAGTCTAGATAATTTCCGTCATGTACAGTATTGACATCTACAGGGAATTGTGAACTGTGGGGTAACTGAATTAACTACTTCTAAAGGCCAAAATTATATGTAAATAAAACAGATTGTGAAGGAATTTTGCAAATTAGAGGTGCTTTTAAATTATATATATATATCTATTCCTTGTTTTTGAATTTCCACAGATCCTTCTGTTTTCCAATTATGGAACTTTCATATAACGTAGTAAAGGCTACTGTCATTTATGTTTTTTTTTGCACCTTTATACCTGTGCTTGGATGTTTTAGTACCATTGCCCTTTCTTGAGTTCTGTTCAATTTAATTGCTCAGAAATACAGTTCATCTGTAGTTGCACCACAAATTTACACCCCACCCTCCAAAATTACAGAATCTCGGCAGTGTTTCCTTTATCTGTTGCAATAAGACTTTCTGCCCTATTTTTCGGGCATATTTAAATAAAGGAATATATACTGTTAATCCAACAGTACAAATTTCAAAGCACAGTTATGTTTTATTATATTGCTATCTCCAGCCCATTTCTTTCTCTGCCAGGAGGCCTGAAAGAACTAGGCCTTATCTCTGGTGGCACGGTGACACAGTTAATTTACTTTGTGTGTCAAGCATATCTACACTGCCTAAGACAGTGTGGTAAAGGGAGGTTCACCTTCAAAAGCCAAAATCGTGCTGAGGTTAGAAAACAATGGCTACAACTTAAGTGTATGTCCCAGAAAATCTGACCATGTAGCAGGCAATTCTTTTTTCAAAAGGATGAAGATTATACTTTTAAAACACAATTTGTTAGTTTGTTGGACTATAATTATAATGGTATAGAAGCTGATTTATCTTTTTACCATACTAGCCTGGGATGTCTTTTGCTCTTCAGTCACACATACATCTACTTGAAGAACAATCAGTGCCTAGATATTTGCAAAGCTGAAGCCTAAATCTCCTTCACAAAGAAACTTTGAATATTGAGAATGGTCTGAATTGTCACAATAAAAATGTCTTCCTTTTTATTTGGGGAGAATGCTTAGAACTCTTGCTTAAAGTGCTTGTCTGCTTGGGATGATTATATTAAGTAACTACAGTACCTGGCCATGGCACTTTATAAAAATGACATGATTATAATAAGTAAGAAAACCGAGTTCAATAGTGAGTAGGTTTACACAAAATAATTATCTGAAATGCCCATGGTACTGTATGTGGTAAAATTCAGTTAAACCAAGCAAAATAAGGCAACGGAACCGGTGGCTTACTGTATTTCTTTGAGCAAAGGCCACTATTGGTACAGTTGTAATTTCTAAGAATCTTATAGTACTGTATGTCACAATTACTGTTGCTGCTTGACATTGCGTGAACAGAGAACTCCATACAAAGAGGTCAGCACAGGGTCACTGCTACCTGTTTTGCTTGGATGACCAGCTCTGACACAAAGGGGTTTGCCAGAGGTGCTGTAAATGCAGGACTGCAGGTTATCCTGACAGGAATTCCTCTGGCTCAGTGCACTGCTTCATATCTTCCCTGTTTTATTTCTCAGCTTTGAGGTGGCTGTCTTGGCGGTTAGGGTTGTGTGTTGAGAAGTCCTTTTTTTTCTGGGGCTCCTCTAAAGCGCCATTCTTAATGGATGTATCAGGGGCCAGGCTCAGCATTTTCGGTTCAACTGAGCCACTGTCAAGAACTGAAAGCAGAACTAATGAAATCAGGCAACACCACCCCTTTGTAGGAAGTGTGCCTTTTCCTCACCAGCTTGATTACATATCAGTAGTTTTTCCAACTTTAGATTTTGAAATGAGCAAAAAATGATTTATACAGTACATATGAGTAACTCCTGTAACAGCTGGAATTGGCTTTCACTAGTTCCTGTATTCATGTTGCATACATGTATACATGTACTGTATACAACGTACAGCTTGTGCTTTATATAACGACGCTAATGTAATGGTTACATTGAAAGGTGATTAGAACTTTTTACCTGAGCTCAGCAGAAGTGAATTATATGACTTCCTTACATCATAGTCTGCTGCAACCATGGCTGCTGGTGCTGCTGTACATGCCATTGTGTGTCTCTATGTTGGCCCACTAGGTAGATGTAGTACATCTGTTCTGTCCAAACTATCATATTCTCCTCCCCAGATGTCTGGATGGCGCCCGGGCTGGGCACCATCTGAGTTGGATGCTGAATCACTGCCATGGATCCAAGAGGGACATCGTGGATATAGCTATAGTTTAGGAGGATTCCAGCACCTGTACATTAAGTTTTGTGATGCATCAAATAACTGAAAAGCAAGTCTACAGTATAAGCATAGCTACCAGACTCTTGTAGTGAGTCTAATATTTTAAAACAATCCATGTTTTCAGTAACTTTCAAAGGTCATCCATCTGTTTACAGTCTGATTTTCCTGGTGAGAATCAGTGACTTTCTATTGCTTTGGAAATATTCTTCCTTTTATCTCTTAATACAATTTCTTTAACCTGATCAGTAGCAGATGCAGGACTGATTGGGCTATAGTTACTGGGACAGTAACTATATTTTTATGAATTTCCATGACGTTTTGTCTTCTCAAAAGACACAGCTCCCATCCTAAATGTGAGTGGAAATATCCTTGCAAGGGGTCCATAAATAAAATTCCAAATTTTTTTATGGATGGCTAGGAAAATCCTACAGGACACGGTGATTTATTAGTATTAAGCTGACCTAGGCCCTGTATAAACCCAGTGTTAGTTACACTAACATGACCCAATACTGACCTTCTGCTGTAACATAATATTGTGATGTATGTCCTCTATTGGAAAAACTTATTCACATGCTTTCTACTCCTTCTGCATCTTCTGTCATTAACCCCCTGTTATCTCTTCAATTTCTTCAGCTTCAACTTCTACATTTCTTAAGCTGTTCATTAGAATATGAAATACATTTCTTTACATTATTTTTGTCTACCTGGCAATGTTCTTGTCAGCCTCCCTCTTGGCGATCCTAATGCCTTTTTCAGCTGTGCCCGTAGCGCAATGTACTCTTCCTGTCTTTGAACATTGGGCCATTTTATTCCATCTGGAAAGTGCTCTCTTACTGCTGCTTTTTTTGCCCTGCTTTCTCCATTATAGCATTTTGGCCATGTTTTCTTTTATTTAACCTAGGTATACATTTGTTTGCACCACTTAACATTATGTGTTTGAAGTATAACTACCTTTCTCATCAGGACTCTGAATGTGTCTGCTTCCAGATCACTGCTTGTAAGCTCTGCCTTATTACTTCACAGTCCGTGTTCCTGAATTATAAACCCAAGATCAAGCTGTAGAGATTTATAACTCAACAGTTAACGTATCATGATCTAATATAATTATCATATACTTTCTAAGTGGATTTGTCACAACTATTTCCATATTTATATCAGGTTCATTTGAAAAACCAGGTCAATTGCAGCCAAGCAGGTTGCTTTACAAACTGGCACAAGAGAATTATTAACCATTTTAAACATATCAATTCTAACTTGAGGGGAAGATCAGGAACAATTCCTCTTGGGGGTAATGAGAGAAGACAGGTTGATGAATGAAGAGAGCTCCAAAGCCATGAACAAAGTAAGCTAGTGGACAGCTACTGCCCAACATTATGAATTTATTGCTTTTGAACTTTGGTCTGTTTAATCAAAACTCCTCCTAAGAGAATCCACTGCATTCCAGCCTAAGAAAACAGAAACTGTACATGGATATTTAAAGTTACTCTTTCTATTTCATATTTCATATCTTCTTATGCCCCCCTTCATCTAGACAAGAGCTATCAAACAGCCATATGCAATTGAACAGAGTTATGAATGCAATCCACTTGCAGGAGCTGGGACAGCTCTCAAAACAGAACATATCTAAACTGGATTTCTGTTTGTTCTGCAAACAAACACACTGTGCAATCATGGTGTGATTATCTATTGTCTTGTAATTTATTTTAGCAGTCTTTCTAACTGTCCATGGCATTACAAAACAACATTGAGAACTGTATTTGAATATATCAGCAACGCTGGCTTAAGAAGGTCAGATTAATGTAAAATAACTTTTGGAAAGATTCCCAAAAGATTTTCCTTCAGCCAGTGAGCAACACCATTCAGCTTTACAACAAATTTGAAACAGGTACAAAGTGCAATTTTGGGTTTTCAACTGTGTATTTAAGTCAAGCACGTTTTTCCTATCATTTGATGAGCAGACCATTAGGCTCCTGTACCGCTGACTTCAAAAAATTAAGTTCTAACATAATGCAATTCTCATTTTGGTAGCTTTATTTCAGTGATCTATAGGGCCATTAGAATCAGCCTGAAACATTAAAATGCCATGCCCGTTTTAAAAGTGCTCTCCTAAATTACAACATAGCAAGATTTGTGAATTAAGATAATTAAAAGCTTTTTTTAAAAACAATCTTAGCAAAAAATGGTTCAATATATATCCTTCAAAATATTATATACAGCAATAGTACAATGGAGTTTTCAGGTAGTATGAAAGTAAAAACTTCTGGTATTATTATTATTACTATTATAGATGAGCAGATACAAATAACATAATAGTGTTATATATTAAATAGAATCATTTTACAGAGGTATACTGCACAAAGACACGGATAACACTGCTAGATCTCTAGAAGAAATTGCAAATGGAAATTTTCAACAAAATAAAAAAAAGAAAATAACTATATACTTTCATTTTTCAAACAAATCAAATTAAATATTAGATGTTTGGAGGAATGGAATGTATAAATTATTTGTAACGACATAAAATACATGTATGATATATTCATATTCAATCTATTTAGAATTCAGAAAATGCAACATAAATAACTGGCTCCTAAAACTGGAAATAAATAACTTCCTCTGCCTCTCTCAGGGAAAATATGCTGTTTTTCAAAAACGCAAAGCTGGAACATAATGACAGTGTTACTATAGTTCATCACTGTTCAAAGAGGCAGAGAAAAAAAAGCCATTTTGATGAACCACAAGCTCATCAGGGATTTAAGAAAGCATGAGAAATTTGACAGCAGTTTTGGGACTACCTAGCCTTGTTCTGAGGTAGCAAACATTATGATGACAGTCTGACAGATAGTGTCCAGATACTGTATATTGTTCTGAAAAGAACATACAGACCAAAGTTGAGAAACCACAATGTGCTGTAAATGTATGCAATTCAGCTTTTCACAATGCCCAGAACTTAATATGCATGCTAGTGGAATTAAGTCTGCTTACGCACAAGCTCATGCTGCATGAATTCCAAGACTTCATCAACACTACAGTACTTCATACATGGGTGTAGGAAAGCTTTCAGGCATCCCTGTAGGCATACTAACTGGCCCCCAAGCTTACATGCAGGGGTTAGAATTGTCAGAGAAAAATTTATAAAATTTACAAAACTCTGAGAATTACATTTGGATGGGTTCTACTTCTGTGCAAGATTATTTCTCTTGAAATAATTATTTTGATTGCACAGCACTTCAGCATCTCTGAGTGAATTTCTGTCTTCATTACTGTAATGAAGATGTGAAGGTCATATTTGAAGAAATGTAAATTTTCAGTTAGAATCTGATTAATGTATTTTGATAACATAGATCTAGATCATTGCAGTCAGTGCACTGCTGAGCACTGAAAATGGATCCTTCAAAATTGTAAATTAACAAATGACTACTAAACAAAATATTTCACATACTTAATTATCTATTGTTTAGATAGTTCTTTACTTATCTCCTGGATTAACTGTGAGAAGAATTGTGATATAAAGAAATGGATTGGTTCAGTTGTAAATAATCTTTGAATGAATGAACAGTGTTTCATGAGACTGTGAATTAGAATGTACACGTTTGACAAAGACAGTGTCCCACATTGTGGAAGAGCTCAGCTCAGCCTGCCTCAGGCTTCTTATCCATCTAGCAGAAAATTATAGCCGTGTGTCTCTGGGAAAGACAAAGCAGTACCAAGAGAGGAACCGAGGAGAGAAAACATCTTTGAGGGAGAGCCTGAGACCTCTCTGTGACAGCAAGTGCCCTGCAGCTCTTGGTTCTGTAGTCACATTCTGAGTGTTTTCCTCACAAATCTTTTTTCTGTATGAACACCTGGGGCCCGAAAGGAAAACAGTGTTAAACAACAATAAAAGAGAAGTACAAATATATCAAAGTCCTCATCATAAAGAATCCTTAGGCAAATAGTCTTTCAACTCTGTGGCACACAGACATTTGTCTGAGAGGACAAAAAGTGACCTTTAATAACTGCAGTTCCTCCCAGCTCATCTGGGGAAAAAGATTCTACATCCGAGCTGGGCTTTGCCTTCCACACAGATAGATAAATATCTCCAGCAAGGTTTCTTGCTTTGCTCTGGAAACAGTTACTGAGATCAGCCTTGAATCCGAACTTGAATATACAATAGTACCTCTTTCATGATCACACTTTTTTCTGGGGTTGTTGTTTAATGTAGGTCATAAAGGATCAAGCACTATTTGGCACCTTACAATGCCTGTGAGCTGCCAATCTGCGCAATCAACAGCACAGTCACCAGATGTGATCAAATTGCAAAAGCCAACTGACTGGGACGGTTTTTTCCACTGCTGACTTTGAAGAGTGTACAAATAAGATGTCAAACACCTGCTGCCTCCACAAAAACGGTTTAAACTTTTGCTCCTTTGATCATATAATCTAATCACCTCATACTAGTTTTTGGTTCATTTTTTTAGTTTGCCCTTTATTCTGAAGCATCAGCAGCAACTCTTGCAGGATTTCATTGCTCATAAAGAACACTTAAGATTATTTAGACGACACCATGGGATCTCTAACAACACCTTCAGTGTCACTTAAGGCAAATCCATTGTTGTTTTCCACCCCAGTGAGTTCAAATATCAATGATGTTAACTGCTCTTCTTCCCCTGGGTCCTCACAATTAATTTTTGTAAAGAAAATTGTTTAAGAAAGATCACTAGGAACTGAGAGAAAGTAGCAGTTTTTTTCCTGTACCTTCAGTCAAAATGTGTTAGCTCCAGCCTATACCTACTTACAACCTGCCAACCTGACTCATTGCACCCAGCACTCAAAGATGAATTGTTTTGTAAATGTACTGTTTTCTCCAGTCAGAACTGATTACATTTTACAGAACTCTGAAATCCAGTAATACAGTTTTTATAACTTTACAATATACTCTCAGTGCATGCAGAAGAACTCAACTATTACCTTCCCATGCCTAAAACACATGATGGTTTCTTATTATACATTTACTTATTTGCTTCTGTTAAATACATTCTTTGTAGAAGCATACCATCCATAGAAGATGCCAACATAAGAAAATAAATGCATCATATGTTAAACAATAAAACAATACAATGTATAATATACAATACCCTAGCTTGAAACTTGGGGTTAGAAAATTCTATTCAAGGTCAGTTTAAACTTGCAAGTGAATGAGGAGGAATAGGCTGGAACTTCAGCAAAGCATGCATCTGACATGAATAAGCACATAAGGAGATACTGTACAAAATACTCTCTAAAATAGCATGCATTTAAATTAAAGGCATGCATTGGTTCCAAAAACACTGTCTACATTTAATTCAAAGGGAATATTATATTATAATAAACAAAGACTCTTTGAAACACTGGTATGACCAAACTACAATATTATGCACTAATCTGTTTAAACCTGACCAGGCTGTTTTTGCATGATGGTTTGATTTCTGAAGTGTGTACCTGCATCCTTTAATCCTTATCTTTTACAATATCTGATAATGCAAACTGATGGTGATAACCTATTGTTTATACATTATTGTGATAACCAGGGTGAGTGGTTTGGGGATTTTGATGTGCAGGATTATAAACACAAGTGATGCTAAAGCCTGTCAATACTGGCAGTGTGTAACGTAAGAACAGGGGAAAAGCTATAAATGGGGCCATTCAGCTTATGTGGCCCATTTAGTAGTTAGTGCTTAATTGATCTGTGGATCTCATCCAGCCATTTACTGAAAGACGTCAGGGTATCAGCTTCAACACCATGGCTGGGTAGCTTCTTCTACACTCCCTCAACACTGGCTGCTGGCATAATAGGCGAATTTGCAATGATATAAAAATGGAGCCTAATCTCAACAAGCAAAAGGCAGCAGTCCATCACAGGGCACACACAGACACAAACACACATATACTCACACCAGGGCCACTTTTCTCAGAAGCCAGTTACCCTCCCAATATGTCTTTGGACTGTGGCAACACTGGGAGAACGTACAAAATCCACGGAGATGCATAACAGGTCCAGAACTGAACCCAGGGCCCAAGAGCTACAAGACAGCTGTGCTAACCACTGCTCAACAATGCCACCCATTAAAATTTATAATAGATCAAATATATATAGGAATATAAGTAAACGAGGTACAGTAAATGATAAATCTAACAAGACGGTACAGATACTAAAGTCACAGGTAAGGAATCATAGAGCTTTTTGTATTTTCTTTGTATTTGTCTTGAGTATTTTAAAAGTACATGGACCATAATACAGACTTCAAGCTTTTCGCACTCGACACCTCATGCTGTCTGAAATGTATATCAGGAGGTTGAATAGCTGCAGTTTAGATGATCTGCAGCATGATCTCTGATCAATACCAACACTGGATTCACAAAACCACAGAGCAAAAATGGTTAAAACTACCGAAGGTCTTACAAACACTGTGTTATACCCCACGAACGGCGACAACAGCGAGGTACGAAATAAAGATAATTGCACAATAAACTGAATCTGCTTTCAAGACATTTTGTTTAATAGGCAGGCAAGGATAGGCATCTTCAAACACTAACGATCCTTCCATCCCAATGAAAAATATTTATACCAACAGCTGTAGCTAATTAAACTGCATTTACAGGTATGCAAATGTATGCAAATGACCCAAATCCCTCACTGACAGCTCTGAAGTGCTGAAGGGGAAGCGATTTGTGGAGGGTTTGGACTGCAGAAACAATAAACATCTGCTCACAGGACCTTACTATTTTATGTCCCCTTTTAGACAGTGAAACTGATTTACATTTAGTAAAGTAGGCAGTTAATTATATAAATTTCCCAATAACATTTGTTTTACAGTAATTACATGTGGCTAAGAGGTGTACTATATCTTATAGTAGTTCAGGTGGGTAGCTGCATACTATATCTTACATACTCTGCAGACATGCATTTAAGGATATGGATTGTATGTAGAGTTGCAAACAAGAGAAGAACATAAATAACATCTCGCTTGATATCTAATGGCTAACGAGTCCTCTAACTACAGGAAAATGTGTGGCTACATTTTTCTTTTCTTGAACTAAAGTATATTGCTCAAAATGAATAATTGACTCAATCACCATGAACCACTGATTTCTAAATAGACTGTACAGAGTAGAATATGTACATGGCTTAATTTTATTTGCAAATCTATTAAAATCCAAAAGTATTTTTTGTAGCAAACAATTATTTCATGCTAGCATCAGCCCTTGAAAATTCTGATTAAATTGTTCAATGCAAAAAATGAGGCAGAGGCTTCTGGAAGCGTGCTCTCTAAAAGAATGTAGTCCAGGGGGCAGTGTGCAAGGGTTGTGGGGTGGAGAATGCTTTGGATTTCCAGGTTTTCCACGATAAATGAACAGACTCCAGCAGGCTGGACTTCACCTCAATTTCTCATCGAGCTATGAAAAAAATACAAGTCTGCATTCGGCCAGTCATTGCTCAGATGACTCATCACATATCATAATAGTCAGGTAGAATGGCTTCTTTTCTTCTTACAGAACAGGAAATGCAGACTCTCCACAGAGCACAAATCAGTTCATATTCAGTTCGGCTATATATCTCCTTGACCCTTAAAAATCTAGATTCAGAAGCATATGAAGGCTACAACAGTAAAGATGTTTACCTCCCAAGCCTGGCCTCAAGCTTTTCATTTCACTGACACAGAATTAACTTCAGAGCTTTCTTTTATTTTGTGTGGACTGTGGAAAAGGTGTCTTTTTTTTTGCAACTTTGATGATACTATCTCCTGAAGAATGCCGTTGTGTATTGGTGCATGATAACTCCACTGTGAGTTAGAATTGTTTCAGATGGGACTGCTGGGTCATGCTATATGACCAAAACCAAATACACGCCGTGCACTTTGATTGAAGTATTTGTGCAAGTGAAAGCCACAGTCTTGAAATAATTAATATAATCTCAAGAGTAGTTTGTGTTTTAAATATTGCTCATGACATGTCAGCTACAGTATGTTACACTGACATGCAAATGCACATGTAATTTTGCAATGAGGTAAACATTGACTAAGATTCTTATCAAATTAATAATAATTCGGCAAAATATGAATGTGTGAGCCAGGAAAAAGCCACTTTAATCCCCTAATAATGTTTAGCACAAAACGTTCAGGAGGTGAAGTGAAAGGGAGAATGAAAGGCATATTCGTCATTAGAATAGACTTAAAGAATAGGTGCTGCTATAATTATTTGACCAAGGATGAGAAAAGGCAGATCTGCCATCATTTATTACAGGTACTGTCAGATTCTCATTTGTTAAAGCAGGTACAGTAATTGTCATGGAAAATTACCCTGTTTAAAACGTTTCTAAGAAATTAATTTCTAGGTCATTATCAAAAGTTCTGCAGTAGAACATTAAATATACTGACTGTGATAAAGTATCAAACGACACTTCTCAGAGATTTCCTTCCCATGGGGGAATTTATCTGAAATTAAATTGGTTAAACAACATCAAAACTACTTAGTAATGATCAGAATGATCATTGAACGAGACCTGGAGTAAAAACTAAGTCTGTAAATCTATCTTTTTAGTAGTGGGAGTGAGCTGAGTGTAGGTGTTATGAACAACACCCATGACATTGTAACCTTCTCTGACTTTTAGTGCACTGGAATGGAGAATGAAACAAGAACACCCTCTTGAATAAAATAAACTCAAAGCCCGGTTTTCATACTGTAAGTCTAATGAAGGTGATCACTTTGCACCCACACAATTACAGTATATTTGAACTTACTTTAAGAGGAATTGTATGAAATAAAAAAACAAGGAGTTTCAGTATGTTCTTTTTTTCAAAATGAATCATGTTCACAGAAATGCTTTTGGCCCAGTTTAAACCTACAATATCACATCTGTAACAGTAAAAAAAATTGTCCTAAGTTTAAACGTACCGAGTAAAAAATGCTTGCCATGCTATCAGAATGAAAAAAAATGTATCTGTGAAACATGAACCTTAAAAGGACATGTAAAAGGATTTGGCTTTGTACAGGTAGGTTTAGAAGTGTTCAGTATCGGGGTCTAAGATTTTTACTTCTAATGACTGGTTCACTCTAGTTCTTTTAGTTGTTAGTGAGCACATTGAAGCTGTGAAGTGTGAAGCTGCCCTAGGTCTAAGTCTAGTGAATTTCCATATGTGAATGACATTAGTTCAAGTGTTGGGTTTGTCCGAGGCTAAGGTCAGACTGTAGATCACGAGAGAAAGGGCAAAAACCGAGAGGATAACTTTTCTCACTGATCCCAGAAGAGGAGATAGCAAGCTGAGCCGAATATGTTCCACTAATCCTTCTGTCTAATGCATCAGCACTCATTTTAGACCGCAATGAATCAGTTTTCTAATAAGAGGGATTCGGTAGCATTATATGATGAATGACTGCAAAAAAAAATTAAAACCTGCAATTTTGAGCCATAAGTTTTAGCACTTTAATATTAATAATCTCACTTTTCTCAGACTAGTACAAAGAAAGAGGCAGACGTCAGAAATAATGTATGGCATTAAATCTCCCTGTCCAATAATAATTTTGAGCTGCTCTTTAATACAGTATGTCACTCAGGAAAAGTATATGAAATCCTAGTGTCGTCAGATTTATATATGAAATAACTAATAATGGTTATAACAACCAGCTCCTGTTGCAGACTAATCGCATGTCTGTAACAAAACCCTAACCTTGATCATGGCTGCTAACCTTGTTTTTTATAACTGTATATTATTGCATATCTTATATACAGTACCGCATTTATCACCTCATATATAATTTAAACATCATTAATAAAATGTTGATAGTATACAGATTGTGACACTGATCACACTCAACATTTACCTGTGAATCCTCAATGTGGTTTCTAACTGAGAGAGCTTGGAATTGGATTAAAGAGAGCTAAAGAATCTCTTTATTTCCAATACATAGCAAAATGTAAGAAAAAACAGGACAATTTAAGAGAGATATCCTTGATACACCACTGACAACTTTTTCAAAAGCCTGTTGTCTTGTTAGCAGTTTTTCCCATAGGATCAATTCTATCTCCCACAGCATACATCAGTACTCAAAGCTTGAGAATAACCTGACCTGTACTAGAAAACACTGCCAGAGGGTTTGCTAATCACTTTTCAAGCACCAAAAGAGGCAGTGCTATACTTCTGCAGCTGTTTTCAGGTGAGACTGCATTATTAACAGCTTTGCAGTATTTTTTGCTGTAAGTCAACCCCTCTCACTGGGGAATAAAGTAAACACACTCAGTGGAAGTAGTGGGTGGAAACATGGCTCAGCTGTGCTTGGGATTAAGATGTTTACACTGGAGATTGGCTGTTCAGGGGCCTTCCCACAAGGCCCTTGTGGTTCACCAACCGAAGCATCTTTATCCAAAGTGCTGCCTCGACTGTTTCGAACTTTAACCAGAAGTTCAACTTTCTGTGTATGTGTGTCATACCTACAGTAACAATAGATACTGTAATACATTTTACTTTAGTGACAAGAAAACATCTTAAGGCAGTGTAGGTGTAACAAACAGTTCTTTCCGGACCCTATGCGGACGACACAATCCAAAGAAGTGGGGAAACACTGGGAAAACGTCATGCAGGAATACGGGGCTGAAAACAGGGGGGCATGTCCAAAGTGCGCTGGTGCTCGGGGGAGGTGTGGCCGAGGCAAACAATAGACAATAGTAATCCTTAGAGGGTATCCAAAAACACAAGAGTAAGTCCAAAGCCAGGAGATCCATCAAAACAAGGAATTAAAAACCATGAACCGGGTCGGAACCGGCGGACTAGGAACAGGAACAGAGGTTAAAACCTTAACGGGACCAGGCGCTTCCAGGTCCCGGACTCGCATGGTGCGGAAACCAGGTGCAGAGCCCGGATGAGCGTCAGCGCCTGGCTTTTAAGGTGGGCTGGGAATAGGGATCAGGTGCACAGAATAAAGTCTAAAGTGAAAGGGCTGGAGCGCCCTTAAGGAGGGGAAACTATAATCGTGACAGTAGGCAGAAAAGACAAATTAAAAGAATGGAAAAAAGAACACGAGGAAAACAATTGATAAACCAGAGTCTTAGAAAATGCCATCCAGGTTATATTAAGAAGGGATTTAAAAGCATCCATGCAGTCAGATTCCCTGATTCCTCAGGGTAGGACATTCCATAGGCTTAACGCACAGAAACAGGGGGCCCTGTAGCCAATTCCTTTCAGTCCTGGGACTTCAAAGGCTGCAGATAGGAGAATGGTGAATTCTCACTGAAGACATAATGATGCACTCCATGTACTGTACCTCACTGGTGATCAGTTTTTTTACCTGTTAAATGACCTACCTTTTGGAGTGACACGATGGTACAGCGGTTGCTAAACAATTAGTGCTGGCAACCCTGGGCTGCTATGTGTGTTGTGTTTGTCTGTTCTCCCCATGTTTGTGTGGGTTTCCACTGCGTGCACCAGTTTTTTCCCCACAGGATTTGGCACCTGAGACAATTGGCCCTGGTGTGAGTGTGTATGTCAATCTCCGTGTCTGTGTGCCCTGAGATGGACTGTGCGTATCTCGCCTTGCGCCTGTTGCTTGCAGATAAAGGCTCTGACTGCCCCATGAGCCTGGATTGGAAGAAGTGGTTAGAAAAAGGACACTGGATTTGTCGTTTGATGAAAAAGTTATGAAGTAACTGAAAGAAAAAAAATGTTCTTTACAGAATCAACTGTTCATTTTTATTCTTTATCTTTGCTGTAGAGTTTGCCACCCACAAGCCTTTTGAAATCAATAGACTTTTCCTTCTCTTGCGGCTGAATCAGAAACTATGACATGGAGCTCTGTTTTTTTCCTTCAAAAGCAAGAACAAAGTACAGAACTGCAAAAGCAAAATAGTTTTTTTTCAAACAAATCACTTGCTTCCAGTTCATATCACACTGAGACACTGCCACTTTGTACAGTGACAATTAATCTCTCAGCACATCAAAGTTGGCAATTATAAAAGAACAAGTGTTGCTTTTTTAAATATTGAAATAAAACTAAGTTTTAAAACAGTTCCTAAATAAAACAAATAGTATAAAGTGATTTATTTCTTTAAAATTGATAAAAGTCTCAGTATACTAGAAAACTTTGTTATTTTCATGTTGAATGATTTTAAACATTTTTGACACAATGTTATGTTTACTATAGAAATGAAGATGCTTCACATCACAAATGCAATTAACTTCAAGAAATTTACATTGATTTTTAAGTTCCTCCTTGGAATGACTTGGGAAGTGTGCCTCTAGGTCCTACTCCCAGGACAACCCTCACTGTAGCAGGGGACTACTGCACACAGTGGCCTTTGTTTGTCCTGTGTAAACTTCCCCACAAAGCAGCAGGTTGAGGGAACAGCCACAGCCACTGGCCGCCTGAGCAAACACACTTGGGAGAGGCGAGAGGCAAAGGCCTCGTTCGGCATTGTCAGGTTTGTCATCTTCTGGCGTCCCCCTTGGGGAAAAATGGGAAAAAAAACAGCGGAATTCTGAGACGAGTGAGTGGCGTTGCACGACGCATGGAAAACATCATTTAACGAGCCAGTGACTTCGGGGAACTGCGGGGAAAGGAAGGCCTGATTGCTGTGTGTCTGAGAGCCGAACGCTGTGCCGCGCGACAGCGCTGCTCAGACACTGACAGCAACAGCTGGCACAGAAAATGGTCCAGAGTGCAAACATTTGAGGCAATTATACAGCAATTACGGTGCACCTCTACCATATGGACCCCAAGGCAGTGCAATATATCTTCATATTATTTAGAGCCTCTAGATAAGGGCTCTTTTGTGGCTGCTATCCCCTCCCTCTGTGAGCAGCCACAGCAGAGCAGCGATCAACACCTGGAAAAACACGCTCCTGGTGGCAGCTAGGTTTGACACAGACCGCACTCCAGCTCCCACTGTGGTTTTGTTTGAGTAGGGCATCTTGGAGTTAACAACTGAAGTGCTATTTATCTGATGTACTCCAATAACTCAGGAAAGAGGCCAGGAGTTTGTAAGACAAAAGTTGTCCCTTTGAGGAATCAGTTGAAGAACGGGGGCAATTCTGTTTTGAAGATAGAGGAAGTCATAAAGCAAGAATCACTGCAAATCAGCTCGTTTTTCTTTAAACATATTGGACTTGAAAGGCAGCTCCATATTTTCCCCAAACAGTTTCGAGCCAGGTCCTCGATAAAAGATATTTTTATGAAAAGTCAAATGCCATCTTCTACACAAATGGCAAACAGGTGCTTCAATAAAGAAATCATTTTTATTATACAGACAGAAATGCTTTATCTGAGCAAACTTTAGACCAAGCCTAATAAACAGAAACAAGAAAAAAGATAAAATATTAAAATATTTCCTATGACTTTATTTGAACACAACCTTATGTAATGTTGTTTTAACAACATTTGTAAGCCTTCACCACCATTTGACACAAAGATTGAACAGTCAGACAATTTTTTGTACTTGTGTACTTGTAAATGTGTACTTGAACTAGTGTTCGAGTAAGGTCACTTATATATCCGTTATGTCTTTTGGATGTAAGACATAAGTTCAAGACACCACTGAGGAGTCTTTGAGAGTCCTGCCATACTGTCTTTCAATACTCAATAACCAGCTGTATTCATGTCTCTAGACCATTTCACAAGGACAAGAAATGAATTTCAATAAAAACCCCACTTTCCCTCCTTAAGCACTGTAAATGTTCCGTATGTGGTAAGTCCAGGGCAGCTTTAATTACCAGGGCTTTTATTTAATAAAAACAAAACAAAACAAAATAAAAAGTTCTAGCAATTAGCTAGAAATGGTTCTCATCAAAACATAGCCCATCATTAAAATTGCTTTTCAATTATGCTTGAATTACAAACTAGGGGCAACAGGAGTACACAACACTACTCATAGTGGAAACAACCAAAAGTTAGAAAGAATTGATAGCTCAGAGCATGACGTGAGTGATCTGGAGCCATTACAGTACCTGAGCAGCTGCTCTCCTCTTTGGGAATGTCGGTGTCAGGGATTCAGTTCTTACAGACAAGACAGGGGGTGGGAGATGGCTTCCTTTGCTTTCTGTGATTCGTCCTTATTCTCTAAACACTATACAGTCTGCAGGGCATGCAGGGTCATTTGAAAATGAAAAATTAAATTGAGTTCCCTGCTGTAGTCTAGGAAACGCAGAAGTGGCAAATGCGTTTATGAAAAAAACTGAAAGAACTATTTTATGAGACGGTTGTGTTTGAAATGCAAGTCCTCTCAGAAGACAGTGGGCGTGGGAGTTCCTGGCAGAGGAGACAAAAAAAGGTATGAACTGTGGGACACCGTTGACGTGATGGGAGACAAAAAAATCAAAATGTTCTGATGTCAAAATCAAGATGGAGGTCAACAAAGAGTCTAAATGCCTCTTTCTAAATGACGGTTAAAAAACTGTAGTGTATTTGGTCATGTATACTGTATAATGGCAGATATTGTGCTTCAACACATGGTTTTTGAACACAATTAATTGGCCAGAATGCCTTTTAGCAGACTTCATCCATCTCTTTCAGTTCTGTGCACTTCATATTTCTGAGCTACTGACATCTTTAGTCTTTATTTTTAGGCCTTTCAGTACCACTTGACTCCTAGTTAGACTGGGGGCTCCTAATTTCCCACATCCTGGGTCTGGATGCTAAAAGGAAATAGGGCTTTTGTTGTTTACTGTTCACCGATTGTGTGCTCTTTTTACTGCAGGTTTTAATTTTCTAATATTGCACTGCAGGCTATTTTTGTAACTCTGTGGAGCTCAGAGTGCATGACAAAGCACTTTATTAACTCAATTTTTTGTACTGTTGCTGTCATTGTGATTTGTTCGGAAGTCTCTGTCTTTTTATAACTTTTTATAGATTTCTGGGGAGAGTTGGGGGGTGGGTGGGAGGAGTGGGGTTGTTCATTGATGGCAATGTTTCACGTCCTCAAAAAAGAAAGAAAATGGTGCTAAAATAACACTTACAAAATTTCTATCTGGAATTTGCACACCATTTAAATCTCACCAAAAAAAAAAATAAATCATCAGTGTTAACTAATGTGCATTCTTCCTTTATGTGTATTCTACTTTACTGAAGATACTTTGCACAAGAAAAGCTCAGTGTGCTCTGTCCACACCTGGAATAGCTATGTGCTGTCTTTTTTCAGGACTGTTTGGAATGGTTCTTACTGTACATCCCAGTGTTCTGTTGCAAAAAAATGAGGATTTCCTGCCATCCCCATCGAAATCAAGACAAAGGTGACAAACAGGAGGCACAAGTATTGAAAAATAACCGGTTAGTGGGGAAAAATAACTTAAAAATGTTATATCTGCTCTGAAAACACAGACTGACTGAAAGTCAGACTTTAAATTCTAATATAATTTACAGTATTTGCTTTGTATTCTTTAGTGCCCCTGTGTCTGCCTGTCTGTCACTAGCTGCCGGGTTTTGGGCTCTCAAAGCACATACCGATTCGTTTTGTTGTTAGTTCCTTATCTTGATATTATGATTTTCAGTGAATACTGTACTTATGTTTTTCATTCACATTCTTCAGATGGGTATCAAAATAAAGCATAAGGGAATTTATTTCTGCAAATGATATACACTGTATATGAATAATTTTCACCATTTTAATATTCCATTGCATGGCTGGATAGCATGGCATGCTTTGATTTATTTTATACAGAATCAGTTATTTGTAGATCATGGGCCTGTTTATGCATGTTTAGTGAGAACTCCGGTTAGCTAAAACATTAATTAAAAAGAGAAGTACTGTCTACTGGGCAAAACATAGTTTGATGCAATATAACATGAAAATAGACTAAAACATGAAAACCTTATGGACATCCTTTGAGCTCTTTTGAAGTTTGTGAATTCTTCACAAAAGTGAAATGGAATTTGAGCCCATTATAAGAAAGATCTACTGGCTCATAATCTAGAGAACACATTTATTCTAGTTAATGAGAACGCCATTGTTATGATTTTTACTTTCTTTTACTTTTGACTGCTTTTGGGGGTTCAAGCCATGACATCATAAAAAGTTTCAGTCCATGAATTAAAATGCCAACTTTTAATTAACAGGCAACTCAATGAGAAGCCAGTGTACGTGCAGAAGGCATTCTTGTGCTGCTCATGTACTATTCTCCCAAAATGTATTTAGAGTTTCTGCCCATTATGAGAATAAATTACCAAAACACTGCATAACACCCAGTGGAAAAAAAAACTTTGAATTTGGGATGAGAATACATTGAATACATTTTAATCAGTATTAAAAAAAAATTAAATATACAATTCATGGCACCATGGAGACTAGGGGGTGTAAACTCTTCCAGGTTTTCTGCAGAACTGTGGAGGATTACAGGAATGCAAACAGAAATTCCAAATTTTTGCATTAAGGATGATAAATTCAACAGTAATTTCACCCTGTTATACCCACTAGGAGACACACTTTAGATCTCTGCCTCACACAGCGTTATGTGACTTCACACCTTAAACCAACACGATCTGAAACGTAGTCAGCGCTGCTGGAAAACATGAATGAGCTTTGAATCAGCAGGAAAATGCTACACTGTCATCAGCTGTGCCACAGGACTTTGACATGCTTGGCATATTTTGTGATACCACGAATTAAAGCAAATAGGTTGAGCAAAAACTGGTCTATCTCTTCCTTCTGTCCTACAAATGATCTGCTTCAAAGAGAAAGCAAAAATTAAATCCCTCAAACCTAATAGGAAAGAAATTTACTTCTAACAAGGGCGACTGCATTCATTTATTTTAGCTTTGTTTTAATGATTCATAGCTCTGTAAGTTATAAGAGCCTTACTATTTATATTTAACTGCAAATGTGATGGTGTTACACATCTCTTGGCTGTCCTACAAATTAAACCACTGCATGTTGTCCGGATGAATAATTACTGATCCCAAATGATTTTTACCTGCAACCAGCAAAAGAAGATATATAAAAGACAAAACTGGTATAATTAAAAAGAGAGAAGAATGTATAATAGGAATTGCTGCTTATTGTATTTTCCATTGGTAGGCAGGCAGTAAGATGTAAGAAGAAATCAATTATCTAAGTAATGGAAAAAGACAACTTGATTTTAAAGCACCGGTACAATATACTGTATATTTTTGTTTCCAATATGAATAAGCTGTTAAAAATAACCATTTGCTATGTTCTGATATAAAATGTGCCTTATATAGCCACAGTGAAACCAAATTCTAATTAAATCAAAAAGACTAATTAAAATATCCTTGATCTCAAACCTGTCTTATAATCTGCAGATAATGTATGTGTCCTTTTCAGGAATTTATATATTAGAAAAACCCATACTAGAACTATGCACTTATTCTTTAAAGAGTTTCTGACAGGAACAGAAGAAAATAGTTCTGCTTTATAAAGAAGCTACCAATAGTGGTTTTACTTTCCCTAGGAGTAACACATTATAATATTAATGTGATGGCAGTACATCTTAAGGACGATATTAAAATAAAACTTTAAAAATGAGGGTCTCCAGGGTCTTGAAGCTTTTTCAGATAATGCTTAGTAACACAGAAAAGAAGCTGTATCAGGATAAAGACAAGAAAAGAACCTTAAACATGACAAATGAGTAAAGCCTCCAGAAATAACTTTCAAGGGATTGATGTGCAAAAGAATTATAACTTAAGAAGCTCTGCAGACATTCCTGTGGTTTATGTGTTGGGGAATTTAACACACCATGGTTGTCTGGGTGAAACACTCCATCTCAATTTCAATGAGGTCCTAGTATTAGTCAGTGTGAACTCATTCATACATTTCTCAAGCAGTCATGAAAGCACCACACACCAAGCATTACTGTATGTCTTTACCAGGCTAAAAACAAAACCTTCCAATCACATGGCTTCTAAACAAGACTAACTTTAACCAAAAGAAACTCACTGACTCCTTTATATGAAGAGACAAAGAATTGCCAAAATATACCAAAACTAGTGTTTCTTAATCTGGTCTTAATCACTATACAGTATGCATATACAACAGCATGGACGCTTCATCAAGCAGACATACATCAGAAAAAAGGTTTGAAGGTTGTTGTTGTTTTTTTTATTCAGTGGTGCAGATGAGCAAAAGTGCCCATAAAAGTCAATAAATCATCTCTAATAATGAGCTAAGAGTACTCTGTGGACAACGTTGTTTTCTTTATTCAATGTCTGAAATGCTGTATGTCTGTTTTGAAGAGAGAAAGAGAATGAGTGATGGTAATGCATATTGCTACAGGTTGGATAGTTGCCTTCTATTTGAGTCACATCATTTATTTGCTGATGATTATAAGATCTTCCTTCTCTCTAGGTTCACTCCCCCTCTGTGTGACAGAACAGTAATGATGCTCTCTTTTGTTAGCAGCTCAGCTATAGGTGAAGTTGCACTGTATGTTGTAACAATCTGTAGAACACCTAGAATACATGGGTTTAGGTGCACTAACTGCTATAGTGTTGCAATGCTGTACCAGGTTCAAGAACAGCAGGAAAAGGTGTTGTAGAACCCAAATTGTTTGGTCATCAATGTCCTGTGGAAGGGATGACCGAGATGACAATCATCAGCAAAATATTTTTTAAAAAAAGTCAATGGTCTCTTTGTAGATGATTTAAGAAGAGAATGCAGTTATTTTTAAATGCTTCCACATCTTGTGATATGGGGAATACTTAGCTGTGCTTCTTTTCACAAGGTAAATGGCTCCCAAATAGGCTGCAATTTGAGCTGTGATCAGGAGACATCAGGAGTTTAGAAACCATTACACATGTACAGTATCAATAGACTTCCGATGTCTCAAAAAAAGCTGTCTTTTACAGAACCTCAACATCAGAGTTGAGAAGGGTGTGATGTCAAATCTAACATGATTTCCTCTCTCTCTCTGAGCATAAGAGATGATGGATGTCTCCGTTTTGCCTGTACAAACATTATCTCCAACAGCATGTGGCACTTTTGAACTTTGGGAACGTATTTGGAATGATCTTGTGGGTATGGACATTTAAGTCTGTTAACTTGTGTTATTGTTTGTGAGTTATGAGTAATGTAAAAAAAGTAATGTAAGGCAATATCTTGAAGTAATTCCCAAGCACATAAAACTCCCTGTCTACTGCCTGTCTACAGCGTCCAATGAGAGTGATGAAACATTTCAATTGTCTAGCGTATTGTCTTTCCATTCAGACATGTGTTGACAGGATTACTGCTTTAATTAACTGCAACATATACTTTGCATTTCGCAGATGACATCTCTGAAGGTCAGTCAACAGCTTGATGAGAAATATGAAATGAGAAAATGAGAAGTGAGCAAAAGAAAAAGCAAGGCACAGGTGCTTCATTTCTCAAGCTGTTTCTCATGATGCTTATACAGTTTTAAGTTAAGAAGCTGCTGTTTCCTTCCCAACAAACCTTCCCAATATTTTATAAATCGAGTTTGATCACTACAATTAAAGCCTCTTAATTAGCCCCTGAGGAGTGGCTAATTCCTCACAGAGCTTATCCTGATAGCTCCTTTCCCTCAGATCCCACTTCCGAGTGGGAAAAACTCATTTAGGCCAGCTGTGCCTCGTTCTGCACTTGTCTCAATTAACAGGCAGATTAAGGCCACACCGCTGGGCCAGGGTTTTGACCATCTCACCATCACAGCCACACCTCTCACTAGATCACAATGCCAATACCATAAATATATGTCAAAACCAATATGATTGGGACTGAAATCTCAACATACAGTAGTTTGTTTATGCTTGTAAAAGGTGAATTAACTACTATGGCCTACTTCAGCAGAAATGGCAGTCTTTCCCTTGCCAATCAAGAAAAGATTCTAAAAATTCCTTTCCCGTCCAGTTCTGCATACAGCGGACATTCCTGATCATGTGAGGAAAAGAGAATATTTACCCTTCCTTACACTTATTACATAGGATTTTTTCTACAAGATGTCCAGGGCAGTACTAATGTGGATACACGAAGATGACAGATTTTTTTTTGTCTATTAAAAAAATTCAAAGCACACGAACTTCAGGCACCAAGCAGGTAGAAGACAAAGGGTTTGTCAGACTTTTAGAAAAACAAGTAATGCGAAAGACTGAGGCAAAGTATTAAATACTGTATATAACTGACAGAAGACAGGGAAACAAAAAGTGCAAACAACCCCAAAGCATCTCCTTGACACCAGATGTCTGATGAAGGAATTCTAATCAGACCCTAGAAGTAACCCAGAAAAAAATGAAAGCCTGCTAATCCAGGGAAGAGCTCTTTGGATGTTTTCTTTAACATTGCCTGCAGGGTTTCGGAAAGAGAAGCAAAGCAATGTGCTCCAGGCAAACTCCAAAACTCCAGGCAAAACAAAACTCACAGGAACTATTATTTGCAATAACCTCGTAAAATAAGTAATGAAAAAGTGTACAGATTGTGGTCATACAGTAATTACATTATTTCCTATGGAGTGAACATAAAATACACTTTTAGTCTCCATGTGTTCATGGGCAACTTATATACTTTCTCTACAAATTATATATGAACTGCCATTTGTTGTGAAGCATTGCCAAATCACAAACCATCTGAGTATGACTGACTTCTGTGCAGTAATAAAAACAATCACCTATTCACAGCCTCAGAAAAGCCCTCACTTGAAGTAACCACAATGCCACACCCTTTTCAAACATTATGAGGTCTGACTGCACTGTATTTGCAAAATTCACTGTGTACACGACACATTATGTATTGTAGATATGCAGAAACAAATCAAAGAGATGTGTTAAAAAAGGAAAACTACAGTTTAAACAAGTTTTCTAGTCTGTACTTACATAGTTCCAGTTTTCCTTCGGCTTTATCCACAGATTTACAACATGATTCTGTGTCTTGTTCTGTACTTGTTACTGTTACAATTGTCTGGTAGAAACATTTTTAAACTAGCTCTACATCTGATTTCTTAGCTGAATTCAAAAGGGAAATATTTTGTCTTCTTAGTGTAAGACAGTGCACTGGACATTTCCTGCAGTTTAATAACAGAATAAATTACAGTACATAATGTAAATTGTGTAAATATGTAAGAAAAATGAGTTTGCTTTTGCAGCTAGAAGTAAAAAACAGAATTTTTAAAAATGATTAAAGGATATATTATAATTAGTCTGAATTACACTGCAGTTATGAATTGTGGGAATGAATATTAATTAGTTTCACAATGCTGAGGGCGGCAAAACTGTCTAAAGAAACTTCTAATTCCCTTCCCATAATTCAGAGCAACTGCATGCTCTTAAAAGACACTGGAGGTGTTCCTTGCAAAATAATATTACAGTTGTTGCTTTAAAGAAGACACTGTGTAATTCCAATGTAATTAGTTTTGCATATGATAAAGCAAATAATGTTGCACACTTTCTTATACAGCAGGTGAATAATGACTATATCAAGTATTCATGCTGTGTACTTAATTGTCAAAACAGTCAGTTATGTTCTCTGTACACATTTGCAAAAGAGGTGGTTGCCTTGAACTCTATTTTTTTTTTAATGTACCAAAAATGGGATCACCAGAGGATGTTCATTTTAGAGCGAATTCATTACATCTATTAACATAAATTATTGCTTACTGTTCCTAATATACCCATTCTCTAGAAGTAGTTGTACAGTTTATTTCTAACACTGATTGGTCTCTCAGTTAGGCAATGTAAGTGAGCTATTTAGTGGATTATTACTGTACGTCAGGAATGTGAAGGTCGACACAAGAGCCATCCAAAGGATTTCTGTGACACAGGCCTTATAGGATCAGGTTCAAAGTAGCCTTAGACTGTTAAAGTGCCTTTGGGATACTAGAAAAAGTCATCTGAATTGGCTGAGTACTGTATAGGATAATTGTAATGGATAATTAAAGAAGGTAAAGTAACAGCTAACCTGGTATTATTTACCTGGAAATATACATATTATTAACCTGGTATTACATGGCATTAATATTCCTACAGCAGTATACTATTAGCTTAGATGCCTTACTACCTTCTCCCCTTTGGCTCCTTTTAAGTGTCTGTCATAGCTAATAAAATATTCATTTAAGCAGCTATAGGTATCCAGAGAATAGCAGATTAGCAGAGCTATAACTCTATTCAGGTAGAAGCGAAGGTTTATACTGTATGTTTCCCGAAGAAATAGCTTAAAAACAACGGGATTAAGATAATGATAAATAGATTACACCGAGTCTGTGGGGGGAAAAACAAACAAAACACACAAAACAGATAAATACATTAATTGTAAACACAGTGGGCAGTGGCCCCTGGGAATTTTCTCGCTGGCTAAGATCACCAGTGAGAAAAGCACTCCTCTCAGTAATTACCTGCAACCTGTTAAACAGGGAAGCTGACTTATTAAAATCATGAAAGATAAAAACTAAAAAGGTACAGGTCAGTAATGGGTAGTTACAGTACATATTTTAACTACCTGAGAACTGAGGAAGCATTTCAACTGATATAAAAAGCAACATAGTTGTTCAACAGGTAAAGTTAGATGGCATATCTGTCCCTCCTAAAATTAATATATGCTTCAATTAGCACCAATTAGTACTGTAACTCTCATCCATGGGACAGAAATGGACTAAATACAACAGTGCCCCACAGTGCTGGCAGCTGTCCAGGCCTCCAGCAGCAACCTCGGTGTCATTTTTAGATGCCAAACACATCTAAAGACCTGATAGGAAGATTCTGAGTAGGATGATGCTAAACTTACACCAATTTTTGCATTTTAGACCTTACTTTATGGCAAATGCTTTCACTGAAAGCAATCCAGCATAGATTCCAGCGTGCCTGTAATTGTACATTCTGACTGCTACCACCAGCAAGACTGAACCTAATGCTGACCCCTTCCATGTCCATTTAATTAAAGGAAAAATTAAATTGCCCTCTCTTATCTCTCATTTTATCTTGTGCCAATAAGTTATCTGAATCAAGGTAAACATACAATATATTCAGGACATTATCAAAGCTTTATCTTGTCCCAAAAGAGCTGTAATGAATAAACCCAATCAAAATTCTATTTCAATATCTACAATATTTATGCTCTAATTATAGTGCCCTCCATGCCGGGAACTGAATCACACTTATAAAAGCAGAACTTTTAGGTTATGTTGACTCATTTTTGAAGTTTAGTCATTCATTAAGGTAAGGCAGACAAAGCGCATGAAAACAATCACACTGCTGTGTCACCTTTGCAGTCCCTTTTTTTAAGAAGGTGACATCTTCTATCATCTTTTTCTTTTTTTCTACCTGCTCCTTTTCCTCTCTGGTCATCCTTAAATATATGTATGAGTGTGGCTTCTGCCCTTTTCCATTCAAAATGATAGAAGCATCTCTCATCTGGTTGGTACAGTACATATACAGTCTCTTAGCTCCCCATCACATTATTATTATCACATTTTTCATTCTTTGTGCCTGAATGCTGTACGTACAAAAGGTGAAACAGGGAGGAAAAAGATAAAATTTAACCTTTCCTCTTGGTTTTTAAACTAAAAAAACACAAAGAGATCATAGATAGGCTATTTCAAATAACCTAAATATTCTTGTTTTATTATTTCTGCTACACAATACATTAATATGTATTCACAATTATTCTTTTGTATGGATGGATGCACATATGATGGTAATTCAGTAAAGTGAATTTATGAATTATCTGTCACTCTTCATAGACATCAGTACCTGGATGGGAGATCTCCTGGGAAAAACTAAGGTTGCTGCTGGAAAAGGTGTTAGTGGGGCCAGCAGGGGGCGCTCAACCTGCGGTCAATGTCGGTCCTAATGCCCCAGTATAGTGACGGGGACACTATACTGTAAACAGGCCCCATCCTTTGGATGAAACGTAAAACCGAGGTCTTGACTCTCTGTGGTCATTAAAAATCCCAGGGCGTTTCTCAAAAAGAGTAGGGGTGTAACCCCGGCGTCCTTGCCAAATTTCCCATTGGCCCTTACCAATCATGGCCTCCTAATAATCCCCATCTATGAATTGGCTACATTACTCTGCTCTCCTCCCCACTGATAGCTGGTGTGTGGTGAGCGTTCTGGCGCACTATGGCTGCTGTCGCATCATCCAGGTGGATGCTGCACATTGGTGGTGGTGGAGGGGAGTCCCCATTACCTATAAAGCGCTTTGAGTGGAGTGTCCAGAAAAGCGCTATATAAGTAGTAAGCAATTATTATTATTATTTACAACAAGTCTTAGGAACAAAGCAATGTTATCGCTGACTGGAGACCTACAGGCACAAAATAGGTGAAAAGGTCTTGTCTTGTTTGAGCCCTTCCTTATGTCATTCTATAGTTTAGGGTCTGTGTGGATCTGGATCTGGAACATATTACCAAAGAAGGATGAGATGTCTGAATTTGAATGGGTTTCTACCCATTCTACTACCAACAAAATGAACTAGATGGTTCAAATGGCCTCCTTTTATCTGTAACCTTTCTTCCACTCTTAATAATCTAAGTAGAGGTGCATCTATAAAGCACTTGCTCAATGTGGTAAAAATGCCAATTCTTTAAACACTGATATTCTGACACGTTTCTCAAGTGTTAATCTAAAGAATGTTTGTGTGGGAGGCCGGGGATAATGTCCACAAACAACAGTTTGTATATGCACAGGCAGCCTGAAATGAGAAAGCAGAGCCTGAAAACCTGCGTGCATTCTGAAACACGGAGGAGTACACAGATACTCAGCATCAGACCAAGAAGCTGCTGTTTTTTTTAATATTACTAATAACCAGAGCAGTAGACATTACCTGCTTGTTGACTGACCATGACAGTAGCTATTATCTACCATGCAGTGCCTTCTGAGAAGCACACTTGGCTTATGTGGAACTGGAAAATTTGTTTCTGACTGGGGGCCAAGATTCAGCCATGCAGTGAGTAATAAGGCACCAAAAACACGTTCTTTCTAGGGGATGATTTGTTGCAGAGAAGATGGAAAAATAGGCCACAGCTGATACTAAGAGATATGCTTACATTTCCATAGATTACTTTGATACCACAACAGGCATGCTGATTTGACCATTTGAATACTTACAGTACTGTGACCAGCTAAAACTTAGGCATTCTCTAGAATGGGGCTATGTGACTCACCAAATCATTTTCATGAAGCCTTGCCTGCGTTGTTCTGTTGTGATCCATCCAGCAGGTTTCAGTCTGGTTATTCTGCAGCCACTCTCTGTTCAGGTGTTCAGAGCAGAAATAGACTGGATTTACCATTTCCCATGATCAGGTCCACTATCCCAAGGCCTGGGAAGAGACAGTATCATCATCCCTCCTGAATCCAAGGTTCAACTAATGGATAGGGCTTCATCTCCCACACTATGTACTGTTTAACCTTTTTTAATGCTGTTTGTCAGTAAGCAGTTTATGTGGACAAATTCTCAAAATTGGCCATTTACTTTCAGACCACCTGTAGACCTAAAATAATGTGCAACATGACTGTTGAAAGCTGCTATAGTCCTACAAAGGGACAAAAGATCTTTATTTTTTACATGTAGTCCATAGTGATTGATATTGTCACATTACAGATGCTAGTCTATAATTAAAAACATTGTTTGAACTTTGCCAAGCTATAGTTGATAAACAATAGACTCCACAGTATTAAAAAAAAACCATACAGCATATCCATTGAGAACAGAACTACTCAAATTAGTATCTGTCATCCTTCTTGATGATCCCAGAGTTTAGGAATATTATAAACCCGAACAGGCACAAACTTTTAGCCAGGGATAACACCTTGAGATGAAGCTGATTAAATACTTGGCTCTCCTACATTCCTTGGCCTGCATAGTTTGGAGCACAATACATCCAGAAGCATTGTGGCACTGAATTTAAAGCAATAAATATATATAGGAACAAGTAACAGGTTTATTCCATGGTGAAAAGAGAAGAGATATACTATATATACACTTCCAAAAATCACTTTATACTGAAGTGAGTTAACTTGACAGATTACCTTTATGGCCTTGTTGCTCTCCTTAGCCTTTCATGTGAAATTCTGATATTAGCTGACTGAGAAGGAAGGCAAATGGGATCAAAGATAAAGCTTTTTATCTTTTCCTTTTTTATCTGCAAAAGCTACAGTTTCTTAGTGGGAAACGCTATGTGAACAGAAAGAAACATCATATATATTTCATACAGGGTTTACTTTATATCCCTGCATAACGTCTAAACATGTTACAGGAATACTAATAGATTTATAGAGCCTGAATTGCTGGAGGTTTTAGGCCACAGAAAAAAAAAAACTGCATTGCATTTTCCAGAAGATGCAAAGACGCACTGACACACGAACAAAACTCATGCAAGCAAAAAGAATCAGAATTTACAGAACTGATTTTAAATATATAATTTAAAAGAATAATCTGAGCTTTTCACCATTCTATTCTATGGATATCATACAAAACCCAGAAATACTTGTTTCTGCAACCTGTCCAAGTCTCACTTTACTCCTTCACTGTTTGCCTGGTCAGTCATGAGTTTGTAAAATGAAGTTCAATTTACACCTCTGAATGAAAGTCAAAAGATAGTACTGGAGATCTTACTTGTTGCGAACAAGGGCAGTCCATTATTTACTCACATTGTTCAAAGAATTTTGATGAACTAGCTATACAATTAGGGAATCCCTGTTTACCAGTCATGTACTGTAAGTGAATCCATTCCTTCTGAAGATCACAGATTATTTATCATGAAAGAGGACATCCTGGCTCCTAACCTGTGAATATCCACTATTCAATGTCATTTAGGATGATATATTAAATCAATACTCCAACTGCTTGGGGGATGTTAAGAATCCCATGATGAATTTTATTCAGATGACCAGTTTCTAACCTTGAGGCCATGAGTAAATTCAGGTTTTCACTGTCTGGCCTGCCAAAATGCCCCTCCAGTTATCCTAAGTAACTCCCCATTTTCTAATTTATATGCTGTGTTTGTGGGCTGCTGGGGCAGAATAGCTTCTGTGTCCCATCACTCAGCAGAGGATGAAGCACATCCTCTCCTACCTGTAAAGTCCTTTGGGATGAAAGACTGTAAAAATGCAAGGAAATATTATTTAATTTTACCGCTGAGTGAAGTTTATTCAAACACGGGAAAGATGAAGGACTCGTACTGTATATTAAGTGAAAGTAAGTGCCTCTCCCACAGGACACTGAGTGAGATAATTTCTTTAGGGGCAGAGTTATTTTTTTCTTTAACATCTACTGCTGTTTCCTTTTAAATTGTGGCCAATTTCCAAAGTCCATTTTCTACCATGAGGATGGACTTGCTAATATTTCAGCCCAAGGGTGTGAAACGATCATTTATTAATATAAATGCAATACAAAAACAAGATTAAAACAGAATCACACTTTAATAGACCCAATTATAAATGGTAAAATAAGCACTTTATTAATCAGTTTAAAAAAACCAATAATGGTTCTAACATCTCAAATTTATTAGGCTTATATACAGTAAATGTACATTTGCAAAACCTTTTAAAAAATGCTATTAAATGTGTGATCTATAACTGCTTACATTCAAATATAGTCATGCTGTTTAAGCTTTTAATTTTTCAGATGCACACAGAACACACACAAGTCAGAGAGTAAAACTGAAGGCTACTTGCCTAAATTAAAATCTTCATTGAATTTGTTCCTGAAAATCATTAGCAGGCATATATTTAGAAGTCACAGTGTTCTGCAGAGCTAATCTTTTTATAAGTCAAAACCACATGTTCTGTCAATATTATGTTTTTATTTTTTTAAGGTCTGTTTGAACTATAAATCACTGTTTTTCTCTTGTGTGCTATTTGTCAAAATGAGGCAATCATTTAGACCACTAGCATATCAACCTGGGTTCTCTCGTGTTTCTCTGCTTGCTTTATGTTTACAATGTTTTCTCTTCCTCTAGCACACCAGCTAATCCATTTTAAACTTCAACATTGACCATGTGCAACACCATACTGATGTTTCCAAAGGAAGAAGCTCCAGACCCTCTCTCTCACACAGGTACACTTGGGGTGTACAGTACCTGGTATCTTCCTACCTTCCTGAAAAAGCACTTTTAGGTACATGTACGTCTGATTAACATGCTTTTGGAAGTAACTGGCCTCACTGCTAAGACTTACACTGCTCCTTCTTGACAATCATCTCTAAGTTACTATCAATTGTTAACCAGAACATATTTTCCTTGCAAGTTAACTTTAGCTAAAAATTCAATTATATGAAGTTTGGCGGATACCTTTGAAGCATACTGTACTTACTCACATTTATTATATTTCTTAAAATTGGCTTCTTTCCACAAGGACATAGTACACTCTATTTTTGGTAGTACAAAAAAAAGTGATGACAAGACCAGATACCTTTTATTATATTCAGAAATGTGTTAATTTCTCATTTTGTGTGTAGACTCCCTGTTTCTGCATTGCTTTTTACCCATTTTGCGTATTAACAGGGGGTCTTAATGAAAGCTCGAGAGGGATGATAACAATAAAGTTATTTTCATCCAAGCTGACCTAAACTGTAAGCACAACTGATATCTCTATCCAAAAACCCATAAACACCATGACTAAGCTTTTTCTACTTTGCATTTATCTGAATCATCCCTCCTCCAACCCATCTCTACCTCTGCAGCTGCCCCTTAGCCACTCCTCACTCTGCAGGGGTCTGTCCCGTGGTCAGAGGGCTGGCCTTCAGTCATCCAGGTAAAGAAAAATCCTCAAAACCTAAGCGCTCGATAAACATCTCTCAAACACACATCTCTTGTTTTTATTCCTTGTGAATGCTGCATTGCATGAAAGTTATAAAAAAATGATTTGGGCAACCAAGAGATACAGTGCACGCATACAGTAATCCCAATCTGTTAAAGCAGCAGAAAGTCTCTATTGATCTGAGCTGAAACTTATATCTTACAATAATAATAACAGGAGGCATATCAATCAGATAAAATCAAGTAATGATTGTACCGACCATTTGTACTGTAGCGATTCTACCCAACGTTTAACAAGCCAGCGTTTTAAAAGACAGTCAGATTTTCCCTAACCAGACATTAGGAGCAGCCTGTTTTATTTGGCAATATTTTTTCTGTGAACTTTTTTTTATTTGTCTGACAAATACGACAACAGCACGTTTACAATGTAAAAACGACACTCTCTCTCTAAAGGGTAAGGTATTGTAGAGGTTTTGTCCTAGTAAAAATGTTTTTCATTTTTCAAAAGATAACCTTCACATTCACATGCAATTCTAAAAAGTCCTTCTGCAAGTACAAAAAAAAACCCCAACCCTACAACCCAAAGCAATATTTTTCCAGGTCACCCAACGCCACGGTGCATCTTGCATTGCTCATCAGAATAAAAGCAGTGGTTCTGTAGGTCTTATTGCTTCAAAGTCCCTGGATACACAGCAACTGTGTAAAACATGCAGACAAGAAGTGTATTTTCCCTTGCATAGGCACGAGCATTTAGATTTCCAGGATATATTCCGAATCAGAAATCTGACAACCAGACGTAAGGGGATAGTTTTGATTTGTTTGGCTGGATACACCCCTTTAAATTAATTATTCAGCTGAAAAAATCATTTTAAGAGGAGTGATGAAAAATTAAAAGGCTGTCCTATTAAATGCTTCCTATTAATGCCCTATTAAACTCCAGCAGTCATTCAAAGCTTAAATATAGTATGCATTCGCGGTTAGTGTAAACATTAGTCTCTCATTGATAAAAGGTAAGGTACTATAGAAGTTTTTGTCAAAGTAAGAAACGTTCTTTTTAAAGGACAACATTCTTTAGATAAAAAATGAATATTGACTTTTCACTGAACGTTTCACACTGAGTGTGAAAAATTGATTCCAGTCAGTAAAATAGTCATGTTATTGGAGGGATTTCTTGGGTGGTCACAGCATCGGTGTTTGATATGTTGTGTACTTTGCATGTTAAAACCAATTGTTTTGGTTTCTGGGCACCACTTTCTAAACAAATACGGGTCAATATTTTTCTCCAAATGGTAATGAAGATGAACAGATTTAGAAAATATACATTTCTATATAAGCCAGGGTTTTAAAGCTCTGTTTTGATTCTGTACATAATCTGTATTTCTTGAGAGTATTTGATTTTGTGTACTGTAGGTTTCATGCATATTACATATTGTAAAATAAGTAATTATATTTACAAAAACAGAATAACAAATTTTATTGGCTTTAACTTAATGACTTTTATATATTCTATATATTCAACACAGCATACACAGCAATAAAGCTAAAATGTATAAGAAATAATTATATTGAGGGTAACAGGGATATACCGTATAGAGATCTTGCAGAATGTAACCTTGTGTTGTGTTTGTGTTGAGTAAAGATTAATACTGTTCAAATAAATCTTTTATCTCATTATGAATGTATTCTTGTAACAGAAAATTCAATGAAAAAGGGCTTTAAAAATTTGTTGTATGCATTGCCTGAGAAGTGTTCTATGTAATGGCTTATTTTTCCCATAATGTAATGACCTTCTAAAAATCGCCAATGTGCCAAACAATTAAGACCTCACACACTGAATAACCAAGGGTAGAGAGAGGGTGCATGATGTATGAATAAGTTGTTTTAAACACATGAAACTGTCTCAAAATACAGCAAATATATTTAATTAGATATTAAGTAATAAATGGATGGATTTTGAATACCTCCCAAAAAAAAAAATAAAGCCATTATTTTTTACTTCTGTCATAGTGAGATTCAGCAGAGTGAAAGCAAACAAGCAATACAGTAGCTACATGGAAACATAACACCCTGAGCTTCAAAGGCAACATCACTATTGATGTGTGTATGTTTTTTTTTAATACTGACTAATGTCTTGGCATCATTATGATTAGTTGATCATTGACTGACTGGCATACATTTGAGTGACATTGAGTGCCTATTGCATACAGTAAGTACTGTACTTAATCACCACATTAAGAGAGCTGTGGCATCAGTATACTGTAGGTGAAGAGATGATTTAAAGAGCTCAATGTCAAGCCTGGTGAAGAGTACAGAAAATAAAATACCAAATGAAATCCACTGATTAAGAGAACAACAACTTCACTCCATCACTATATTAGAATCTGGAGTTATCCCAGATGGCAAATGACACTGCGCTCTCTAACCTGGAAAGACTTTAGAGCCATGTGCAGTCTGCCAATGATAGACTATGATGTGAGAGAGACCATGAGCCTTGACACCTTACCAAAACTGCTCCAAGTTCATGGGAACCTGGCTGCATGGGACAATGTAGATCACTTCACCAGCTGCAGTTTTTGTTAGATCATTCTGATACTCCAGTAGGACAGCACACGTCCTTATGCTCCTCCTGTAACAACTGCTTTCGTGCGTGATGAAATTCTGACAGTTTTACCTGGGATGCCCCATCAACTGGACCATCAATGCCAAGAAACCACACTGAGATGACAAGTGACATCAAGGGCTCAGAGACAAATGAACACGCACATGCCTTTCCAGCTTCTACAAGAGGAAAGTGACAGCATCTGCAAGCTAGTGCAACATACATTGTAGATGTACTGTACAACTGAGTGCTTCCAGCACTGGCTACACAGACTAGCAGTTGTATGTTTTTATGAACAGTACATAGTAATTAGGATTGAGAACAAGAGGCACATTTTACACAAAGGTGGAATGTGTCTAGAACAAGTTGCATATTAATACTGCAAGACCAGTTCCATTTTAACTTTCCTGAAAAGGCTAAATGACATCTTTGAATCAATAAGCTACTTGCAATCAAACAAGGAGGTTTCAGAAGAAAGGTGACATATGACACATCCAGCTTGTTTTAGAAGCCTCCCCAGTTAGGGGTCAGTGACCACTTCACATTCCCGAGTTTGGTTTGTTCCCGTTTGAGAACTTTTAAAATATCTAACTCCATTTCAACCTGCTATTTCATAATTCTCTTTAGACTGTCTTTGGGAGAAAGAATTTTAAGATCAGGTGCACCACCCTACTAAAATTTGATCATTCTGGTTTGATTTACAGTAGTCTTTACATGCTTTCTGTTGATGTATTCTTATTTATTTATGACTGCTCTATATTTTTTCCCCCGGGCTGTTAAAATCCTGCTTTTTTTATATGCCTGATAGTTCAATTTTAAAGGATTCGGCTTGTTCCATAAATACCTTCCAGATTAGACTCTGCCTTCAATAAGCTAGTTTTATGCATGTTCCCAGCCATGATCACAAAACGCGGATAAATTGGTTGTTACCAAAAAAAAAGCCTCAATCAGAAGGCTTAATCAGGCAGTCCAAGGAACACCTCCTTGTGTAAGATTTGGTCATGGGGGGTACTACAGATCAGTCTGTTTGAAATGCTGTTTATATACTACAACTGGTTTACCTTCTTTGTAATTTTGTGCAGTACTCCGGGTTACTATATAATAAAGGAGCTGAATAAAAGTGAGTTAATATTGTACAATAACTGCTATAATTTTCCAGGAGCACTTTCAGATGAATAAAATGTGTTAAGTTTACCAACACCTAATTCAGTAGGGCATTGAAAAGAGCTCACTCTAAACTGTATAAAAACAAAAGTTCAGTGGTTATTTGCCATATTTGATCAATATTGCCTTCCGATATGAGATTCTGACATTCCAGGCCGAGAGCTAGAAGCCACACAAGTGACCTAAGGAAAGCAGAATCTGCTTTCGCTATTTTTTAGTCTATTTAAAAGCAGAGTTTTGGTTTGTTAGAGGAGGTGCAGGGAAATAAAAAATGTGGGGTAGAAAAGGAAAATGGATGATTTGGATTTTGTTCAGGAAGGGGATGCTGTAGTTAGTCCCTGATATGTTCAGAGGCAACATGAGTGAACTGTCACTGCTGATAATAATAATAATAATAATAATAATAATAATAATAATAATAATAATAATAATTGCTTACACTTACAGAGCGCTTTTCTGGACACTCCACTCAAAGCGCTTTACAGGTAATGGGGATCCCCTCCTGGATGATGCGACGGCAGCCATAGTGCGCCAGAACGCTCACCACACATCAGCTATCAGTGGGGAGGAGAGCAGAGTAATGTAACCAATTCATAGAGAATAGAGCCTTTTAAGGCAAGAACATTTACAAATCTGCCTTCACTGTTAATATTACATTCATACAGCTCATATACAGTACACTGAGTTTTTGTTATGCAGTACTTACTGCTTCCAGTATTTATACAACATTTCAAATTGGTTTTCAGAATAGTCCTTTACGAACAAACAAAACTGCATACTGTTCACGTTTTTGTCCTTAAGCATTCACCACAATAAGCATGCTTCCAGGCGCAGCACACAAAACTAAAAAGCAAAAGATGTTACAAGATTCTAAATCTGTGGATTTACTGCACAACAATAAATAAAAAGTCTGTCCATCATTCCAAACACCTGCCTATAAACAGGTGTTCTCATCTTACTCAGAATGCATTTCTGTTTTCTAAAAGAATGAAAGTGCAGTAAATAAAACTGCTACACCATCTTGGCCCTTGTCTTGCTTACAACTGCGATCAGACGCTCTCTGGACAATTCAGTACTTAACCAACAATGTGTAATTTAAGAGATTTGAATTCCTATGAATGGAAGTATGCAACAATGGGCTCTGTGTGCTGTCTTATTTCCATTATCTCTAATTCACAGCTGGCCCAAAGACACCCTCCTCCCTCTCTTCAAATCTTTTGCCTCTGTGCTTCCTGAATATCCCTCCTCAAGTTGCTTAGCCAACAGCAAAAATAGATACAGAAGGCAGCTGGCATGGATAGCAATCATGTTAGGGCAGTCTAGTGGTGTCACTAGGACTTTGGCTAACTATAAAGTCAGCACCACACAAGCTGTTAAAAGCATTTTAAGGAATGCACACTTATTCTGCTTGAGAGCCAAATAATGTCCCCTTTCCTTGTAAAGAAATCATTCAACATAGAACAGACTAATACTCTTCTCTGAACGAAGGTTTTTTATTTAAATCAAAATCTTGAGGATGTTCTGGAACACATGTAATAATGATGGCTTGAAAAGAGATTCCTTGCCCCATGGAGATAAATTGGCTTGCAATTGAAGATTAGAAAGTTGCCGGTTAAAAACCTGAACCCTGTCTTCATATCTTTTAGACAGCTCTGGATTAAACTGTTATTAGACATGTTAATTAACTGGTGAATCCAGCTGCTTGCACAACATCTGTGTGACAGGAGTCAGCACTGTGAATGAATGGACACAAATGTTCTTGGCCTGCAACCTTCCAGGCAGTCAGTGGTCCACTAAGAAGATATGTCTGCTGTAATATTTGTATAAGGCTACAAATGTAAGCTAAAGAACAACACAAAAGATTGACAAAATATTGATTGTAATGTAAACAAAGCCTTCACACATTGCTCAACTTCCTAAATGTCACTGTAAAGCAGAAAACCAGTCTACGGAGCAATTCATGTTTTAACTGAAAAAACACTATCACGTACTGTAAATATCAGTAAAACAGAAGGTCATTCTAATGTTGTTCTTGCAAAATTCATCCATATACACCATATGACATCCATCATATAGTCCAAAGCCCACATATGCAAAGAATACCTGCTCATTGTTTAATGAGCTACTTAAAAAGAGAAAGAAAAGCTTTACTAACAATTGGAAATTCACATAAGGGCGTTAATGGCATTTTTACTGCAAATGTGCAGCCCTGAAAGTGTCACACCGAGAAAAATCAAATATAAGTGTAAAAATGAATAAACCACCTGCTTATGTAATTTTTATTTTAGGTATAGAATAAAGATCAAAACAAATCTTAGTGCTCTGTCATAATTCACTGAGGAATACCTGAAATGGTATAACATCATTTGTCCACCAAAAAAAGTCAGCTGTTTTGTTCTCTTCCCCTCTGCAGTTACCTCTTGATATGACTGAGCAGAAACAGACTATAGTTTCTATAGACTAACCTGACAGTGCAGGGGCAGAAGAAGGGGAAAGCGTGTGTGTCCTGTCAAAATTACTTTCTTAAAATTAGCCGTGCCTGAAAATTGAACCCTTCACTCCCTTTCCCCGAGGACGCAGCACTCACACGAGGCGACAGGATGTGCAGCTCTGCGAGAGGCGGACGCCTATCCTTATTTCTTCACTGCCGTCTCTCCCACCCCCCAGCCTGAGGGAGCTCTCCAGAGGATAGCGCCGTCCCGTTTCTTCACGCGTCCCACTGGTCGTTAGGTTCACCATGTAGATTTGCAGCGACTGTAAGCTTTAATGTTCCCATTCATTTTCCTGTGGATAATCGATGGAGGCTCAGGGTTACAGCTAATGTGATTTATGTGTCCTATTTCCAGTGTTATGCTTCATGTACAAATTGTCTTTGGTGATGTAAATTCACCATCTTGGCGCTATTTGCTGACTCTCGTCCTGTCTACAAAACAGATTTAATTTGCTTGTGTTTTTTTTTTTTAACCCTGGAATACTTTTGCACTGGACACCATGAAATCGTGGCACCTGAATGCCAAACTACTTTATATTTCAAACCCTCCCCCCCTGCACACACCATCCTCAATACACAAAATGATGCAAACAGCCTTGTGAATTCCTAATTATTCCCCTGTGCAGTGGGAGGACTGCCTGTTGTACCGGCAGCGTGTTCCATCTGATTGGTTCAGAGGTCATTCCGCTGTGAGCGGTTCTTCTCTCATCCTCAGCTAGACTTCTCTCTTTCCCTGTCTGAAAAGCAATGATCCTTCTACTGATACATAAACCAGAGCAGAAGTGAGCAGTCAGACTAAGCCGCACTGTGGCCAAACATTACATTTTTAATTCATATGAATCGAGTATCTCCCTCTTTTTGTTTCTGGGCTACAGAATTCGTTAACATATTCTCTGCAGTATTACCTAAGCATTTGAAAAGCAGTCAAATACTTAATTGGAAGTAATTCTTAAGGCGATGCTTTGATATAGAAAACAAATTTGTTTGTATATTCAATGCACAGTATGTATATGGACATTGCTGTGCAGACAAAATCAAAGGTTATATGAACATCAACAATTTACAAAAAGCCTCCACAGGGGTTGTCTGCCATTATAACAATTTTGATTCAACTGAACCAGTTCAGTTGGCTCAGTTTCAGTGAGAAGAAACCAGGTTTGTCCAATCTGTCATCTCCTATTCGTATCTAAACTCGTACTACACGATTTCCTTATATGAAATGATGTCTATGAAAAAAACTCCAGTCATGTTTTCAGAGAAACAGCGTTAATCAGACTGGCGAGTGATGTGCCTCTGTCTTAGGATACGGATGACTCTTCTTGTCCTTCTAGATCAGTGCAGCTTATGACACTATCGATATCACCAGATATCAATTAATCGTTAAAAAACCTTAGCGGCTGAAGATTTAACATTTACTTATCTTCTTTGTCTAACATTTAAACACCTGAAAACAGCATATCATCCAGCCCTGAAATAAAAATTTGCCCTTTCATTTCCAATATCCTGTACTTTGTCTCTGTTAGACCTTGTGTGGTGATCGGATTTTGATTAAAATTCCATCTGCTGACAAGTATCACAGAAATATATTTATATACGAGTTAGATACATGTCAGGTTCAATTCAGAGCATACTGTCTATTTGATATAACAACAAGTGAAAAGCTTTTTTTTTTGCATTTTTCCCCCGTGATCCATTACAACAATGGGTTTGCTGAAAATAAGGACTGTTTATTGTGAATTTAATGAATGCTAAAAATAGAACAGGGTGTGCTTTATATCATTACATAGTTTGGCATTTGCTAGTAGTGAAATTCAATTATAATGGACAGGAGATTGCATTGTTGGAACTTGTCACTTTTAATATTTCCTAATTACTCATCTTTCTTAAATGACTATATTGTTTGTAAACCATCCTCCTTCCTCCCTGAACCACAAAGGAACAAGGACAAGAGATAATTTCTTATGGTCTCAGGGGCTGGACTGAGAGCAGTGCTTTCAGTGACTTTGAATTCATAGGACCTTCTATCCTCCCACTCATCAATAGTATCATTTTCCTGATTATCCTGACGTTGGCGTTGACCGCTGACCCGGGACGTCTAAAAAAAAATCTAAACATCTCCACTAGCCAGTAAGCTGACCCAAGAATATTAAAATAGTCTCTGGAAACCTGAAAGCCACAATAAACATGGGTGAAATTATTTAGGTCCAATTACAAAGAAATTAAAATGATGATCGATGCTTAAATACAAAAAGCAATTGTTTACTAAACAAATCCAAGTACAATTTAGTTTAGACACTATAGCTAATGAATTACGCAAGCTCCATTTAATAATGCGAAGTGTATTTTTCTCTTTGAGATACAGTGCCACAAGGGATAGCCATCTTTTCTGCCTTCGCTATGCTTCTGAAGGAAGAAAATTCCCATTTCTTTAAGTAGCTCAAGGCTAAACATGAAAAGAGCATCCATGAACCATATTCTGAGCGTAGCCCCCTGTTTAAAAAAAACAAAGTGTTTTTAAACTCCCAGGTGAGTCTGCTGGTCTAAACATAATCAGAGAATAACTTTTCATCCCTATCTAATATATATATATACGTATGGTAGATATTTAAAACTCGTAAGTATTGCCTTATTTGTACTCTGTGATGCTCATTTTTGCTTTCCAGCAGCAGTGTGGTGCTACAGCTCAAAAAGAGAGATACACCAGTGCTTCGATCCCCCCCTCTCTCACACTTCCATCTCCCCTTCCCATTCCCTCATTTGGAGTCCGCAGGTGTGTGCAATTCCCTCCTCCCATCCCCAACTCTATGGGCTCCCACATATCGATAGCTCTGGCATTCATTCTCTCCCACGGCAACATCTCAGCTCACCCCAGCAGCAACACTGTCTGGGATGGGGAGAGATTAACAGCTCACCCCCAGGCGGCTCTGAAAGAGCTCAATGGTGGGGGGAAGTGTGGGAAGGAATCAAACAGGAACTTTTTAAATAAAGATTGATGAACCACATAAGAGTATGCGGGATGTATATTACCCATGCTGCTCCTGTGCAGCCTTCAGATCAGGCTGTCTTCAAAATGATGCTAAACTGGCCTGCCAGCTTTTACAGCCTTCCATGAAGATATCGACTCTGTGTCTGCTAGTGATGTCTAGTAGCCACCCAGCCAACTTTTCATGTCCCAGTTCAAAAGCTCTATGGACCATCGTCAAAAATAACCACCTGGGAAAGCAAACAGGAGACTGACCATGTAGTTTGTGGACATACTGTACATCCACAGAAGTGTGCCAGTTAAACCCTAATGTATCACACAGATTGAAGTGTTAAGATAACATTCAATTAACAACAGAGGAAAATACATCCTGGCATTCCATTTTTTTTACTTGAATGCACACAGAAATGCTCTCTGAGGGAAATATCATCCCCAATATAAACTATGAATGATACAAATCTCATGTTCACTCTTGAGGGAAATTGTCCATAAATTATGGATGCAAAAATGCTCAGTAGGAAAGCAATTGTTTGAAAGATTTCAATACCTGTTTAAGACAAAGTGCCATTTTTTGCAAGTGGAATTAAAGTGTATTTTTCTTTCTCAACATTTGTCTTTACGGATACATGAAGACCTTGAAACACAGGTATTACGATTTCTTATGAACAGAAAAAACTAATGGGAATATGTGATCAAGGATGCAATAGTGTTGAGGTCAGGCACAGAATGTTCTTCTTTGAAGAATCTGACACATTACATAATATTACCAAATTGCATGTTGTTTGCGTACGTTTGCTTACAGTTACTCAATTACACTCATTCTTAGTATTTGAATTTTACTGCATTCAACTTTCCTTTTATTCACTATCCATGCCCTCATAACTCATTTTAGATGAGACCACAGAGGCACATTCAGATGGTGTTTGACCATTACACATGCAATACTGTAGGCTAAAGACTTTACCCCTGCTTTAATTCTACAGTACAAATACAATACAAGGGTGGCTAGGACTGGGAGAACCCATTAAGTTCTAGGAATGCCATCCTTTTGAGATGATGAAACTACCAAATTTGATGTAAAAGTTTATATTCTGGAAATATTCTATTACAAATTTAGATTAAAAGCTATGAAAATCAAGAAATGTTTCCAGGCAATCTGCGTAGGTTTGTGAACGGCTGTAAACTGAAATTGCTCATTTTCTGGGTGTTAGACTGAGCCAGCTGTCTGCTGAACGTTCTGCACAATTGGTTCCCATATTTACAGGACAAAACAGTGGCTAGGTGATGTCAGTTTATTTCAAGTTCATATATGATTTGATTTATTCAGCATCTTCTCAATTTCCATTTTTTTAATTTAATAGCTCATATCTTTTTTGCGTTAATAAATCACCTTTAAATGCATGACCTGTGCTATTCTACTACTTAAAACTTCATCTTATGCTCTGCCATGTGCTATCTTATGCTTGTGCTTTTAATCTTCATCCCCCAGATTAAAAGCACAATTTACAAATTAAAATAAAAAAAAACATTAAATAACTTTGAATTTGTAAATTTTTACTTTCTTAGGGTTTTTATTAGAAGCAGACCTTGGAATCAAGTTACGTCATAATAACTATGGTATTATAACACTATGACAAACATGGCAGTTTCATGTTCTTCAATTTTATAGAACAAAACAATTAGCATGTCTAATCATCACTACAAATGACTTAATTAGTGGCTTTATGGCAATTTTCTTCTAAGCTATTTTTAAACAGTAAGCAGGCATTTGTTACTTTTCACCTACTGTATATCTTTAAGGAAGGAGCAAATAATAATCATAATAATTGCTTACACTTATATAGCGCTTTTCTGGACACTCCACTCAAACCGCTTTACAGCTTTGTAAAGCTGTATGGTAACTCCCCTCCACTACCACCAATGTGCAGCATCCACCTGGATGATGCGACGGCAGCCATAGTGCGCCAGAACGCTCACCACACATCAGCTATCAGTGGGGAGGAGAGCAGAGAGAAATGAAGCCAATTCATAGAAACAACAGAAAACAAGACCTTGCATTCTTTAACAAATATAAACTACAACAAATCCAGCTTAAGGATAACTTTTTACACATTACCACTGTATGTATATATATTAACACTGAAAAGGTTACAAAATGTGCAAAATTACTGCCTGAAACTTATGAAGTGTATTCACCTTGAACCTGGTAGTTGATTACAGATATATACTGTATGTACTGTATGTATGCACATTGGGTGGTACTTTTTCTTAGTATCCATACACAAATTTGCATTAATTAGCTTTCTCTTTTGCTGCACTAGCCAGTAAGAGGAGACGCTCTCTCTCTCTTCTTCCCTCGCTCCTTTTTTGCTCTATCACTCCCACCCTCCCTCTCTCGGTGGCTCACTCAGTCTCCTGATTCACTGCTCTGTCACACAATCAATGCAAAAGCTCTAACAGAAGCAAAGTGCCTCACCCTCACTGCCTTCTTCCTTGGACTGCAGTGCAATACACGACCGAGCTTCTTAAGTATCTACGTTCTCACTGACTGGACGTTTCTGTTTCTTTTCCTCAGTTTCCAAAAGCCAAAGCAAAACATTCCGTGGCCGTAAAGCAGATCGATAAAGTGAGAAGCACTCGCGCAAGGCTCAAAAGAAGGGGGAGAAACACAAGAAAGGTGGATTACAAAGAAAAAAAAGAGTTTGACATTTATTTACAATAGGCACGGGGGGGTCTCTCCCCGACCCCTTTCAGATGAGTATGAGCTCGCATTAGAGCCTCTCCGCAGCTGTGAAGAGTGGGAGCCCAGGCAGACAGAGAGCGCCTTTACAAAGGAGAAGAAAAAAAAAACAGTATAAAAGCTACAGGCAGTTTTCACGCAGGACAGCCAGAGAGCTCGAACTACACAAAGGAGGATATTGTGGGAGTTTCAGTTTGACTTGGGCCGAGCGGTTCTTTCTATCGGAGGATGCCGTGCGGGGAGGATGACGGGTGTTTGAGGCACATCGTTTTTAATGTTTACAGCTGGAGGTGAGACGGAACAACTGTGCTGCTCCTTTGCCAGGAGGGGCTGCTTCCCCGCCGAGAGAAGGCAACGCAAACAGCTGAAGGATTTGCATTTGCCGCTGAAAGGACTGGGGACAGCTCTATGCCTCCAGTGTTGTCAACGTTCAGAAAAGCAAATCCCCCTCTCACAATGGATAGATGCCTCTTGTTGTCAGAGAGAAGAATTCTTTGAAGTAAGAAAGATCTTTCTTTCAAAGAGAAGAAGCTGGTTCCCCCCCGCCCTTGGATTTCAGTTCAAACAACTTCTTTTTTAACACGTGTCTGCGTGCGATTTTATTCGGTTCCCCCATTCAAAGGAAAGTGTTCCAATCTACTGTAATATTAAACTCTTTAACTTCCTCAGAGCTGAAATTTAAAACTGTCTTAAAGAGAAACCTTTTCACGGTTATCTGAGCTAAACTGGATTACATCTTAGTGAGTGATTTTTTCCTAATACATTTTTGCAATTACTAGTATGCATTCTTTCCTATACTGGATTATACTCCCATCCATAAAGGGTTTTCTTTCCTGCAAGTATGTTTAGCCTTTAAATGGATTATTCCGGACTTTGCAGTTTCAAATGAGCCTAATGGAAAACCGTCCACTGCCAATCATAATGGTAAATTATAAAGGGGAGAAAAGTAAGTACACAACTGACCTTTTCTATTTTTCCCATGTTTTGATGTATTCCATGTAACAGAAGCAGAATTTTAAAACTATTTACCTGTCTTACGATACCCTTAAAATTCTGTATGTGACGATACAGAAAAGAGAAAGAATCATTTGCCTTGGAAATTAAACACCAGCACTCCGAACACTGGGAAGCTCCCTGAATCAGTGTTGCTGTACACAGTTATTACAGACAGGCATCCTCACGCATGGCAAGCTACAGATTGAGCGATTGACACTATTTTGCATCTTTGGTCGCCGATGCTTTGAGAGCAACAGTACCGAGGAGCTGCGAACTGTAGAGGAAAGTGGCAAAACATGAGCCAATTCAGAAAGACTAATATCTAACCAGCAGCTCTCAGCAGCTGAACAGCTCTGCCCAGGGAACTGAGCCTCCTCATTTCTGCTTTCCCCTGGTAAGCAGAGCTGCTCAGAAGCTCAGAATGGTACCACCCCCGCCCGCTAATAAGCCACACGTGTGCCTCTCTACGATCATCATCATGAGCAGCATGGCTCTAATGGATGCTTATCTCGTGGAACAAAACCAGGGGCCTCGGAAGATTGGCATCTGCATCATGGTGATGGTGGGGGATATCTGCTTCTTGATCATTCTTCGCTATGTAGCCGTGTGGGTGGGAGCAGAGGTCAGGACAGCCAAGAGGGGCTACGCCATGATCTTGTGGTTCCTGTACATCTTTGTGCTGGAGATCAAAGTGTACTTCATCTACCAGAACTACAAGGCAGACAGAAAGAGCTTGGACACCATCGCTCGGAAGGCCCTGACTTTGCTCCTCTCTATTTGCATTCCTGCCCTGTACATCATCTTGGTGGCGATCGACCACATGGAGTATGTGCGCGCGTTTAAGAAGAAGGAGGAGATCAGGAACCGACTGTTTTGGGTGGTGGTGGATCTCCTGGACATTTTGGATATACAAGCCAACTTGTGGGAACCTCAGAAAAAAGGGCTCCCCCTATGGGCTGAGGGGCTAATGTTCTTTTACTGCTATATATTGTTACTGATCCTTCCTTGTGTGTCATTAAGTGAGATAAGCATGCAAGGAATTAACATTGTACCCCACAAGATGATGCTCTATCCTATCCTGAGCTTAGTCACCATAAACATCATCACCATCTTCATCAGAGGGGGCAACATGATCTTTTATCGGGATGTTAGGGTTTCAGGGATCTTAATGGGGAAAAACGTTTTGGCCATAATCCTAAAGACCTGTAGCTTTGTGCAGTACAGAAAACAATTGCAAAACGCCCCACCAGCTTTTGGAATTGAACTCCAGAAGAATTCAGTTCCTCACAATCAGACTTTGCAAGCACCATCTCCAGTGGTGATTCAGAATCAGACTCCCATGCCTGAGGTAACAGGGTGTGAACACACATGACAAAGGCTGGATTGGAGCGAGCCGGAGAATTGACTGTTGCAATCCAGCAAAGGGTCAGATTTCATTTGGAGACAACACAGAAATAGTTATTTCAAGGGACAATAGTTCCAGAGAAAAATACAACATTTTTAGAACTTGCTGGGAGAAAAAAAAAGAGATATATACAGTTGTATATATATTTTTAAGCAAATGGTATGTAGTGCATTCTGACAGCAGAAAAAAATGAATGGTATTGTTGTAGTGCAAAGATGTTCCTTTTCTTCTTGACATTTTCTATTACGTTAATCAAAGGTCAGGATTGTTACTGGTATTGTGAGAATTATTTAAAGTGATTATCTGAAGTAATAGAAAACCAATTTGAAAAAAAAATGTTTTCTAACTGGATGTGTTTTTTTTATATACAGTATGTAATTCTTTGATAAAGTATTGTGTATCTATGGAATGTTTGTCTTGTTTGTGTTATTTTAGTCCGCTGAGTTGTGGTAGGAGACTTGTGAGGGCTTATTCACCACATGCTATGTGAACTTCACCAAAAAAACATTTTACACACCTAATGTTACAGAATAGAATCCTGTGGTGGCCATTTAATAAGTTATAAAACAACCACTGCTTGTTATTTCTATTCAAATATCCATATTGGACTGCTAGTTTCCAAGTGATTATACAGTACCTCCTGCATAACCTTACCTGACCACAGTACCATTTCTTACACAGTTTCAAAAAAAAAAAACTCCTCGGATGTCCTAAACATAATTTAAAAACACTATTTCAGTCTCATATAACTACTGTATGTCGATTTTTTACATGACAAAAATCATAGGAGTATAGCACCTTGTTTTTGTTATCGATGTTAGCTTCGTTTATGGCCTGTGGTGTATTGATTATTTGAAAGGGAACCACAGCTTATCTGAGGTGGTAAAAGCAATGCCTGCTGGGACGTGACATCGGAGGGGCATGCTAGAGGAGAGAGAATGGCCGTCATGGCGAGGAAGGACTTTGGCCAACACTCCCAGCGCAAGTCCCGCTGGCACCTCTTCTGATACAGGAGCCAACCTGCCTCTGCTCAGCAGCACGTTTATAAGACTTTCTTGCCAAATATTTGATGTCTGATGCCACAGGTACTCTGCACTGTCACTGGGGACTCTCAGCCAGTGATAGTGAGGACCTCAACTTGATTATGACCCTGCATTCCCTAGGCTACGGCCAGAAACATTATCAATCACCTGTGAGTCCAACAAAGCCTAATTCCTGTACTTTATTTTTGCCAGAAAACCCCTTTACAGAGTCCTGCTCTCTAGTTTCACTCAATGGTAACAAAGCATACAGTGCACGTCTCTGATGATCCAGTGGGGATACAAGAAGTTACAGGGCCATTCAGTGCAGTGTTAAAATAAAATTGTTATGGAAGCCCCAGGAGAGCTGAGCAGAAAGAGACCAAGGTACTGTTATGCACTCACCTCTAAAGCACAGGCATTTCTGAGAGCTTTTTTTTTTATCTTGGATATGGTCATGAACGACCTCCTATGCTGCCATAAATGTCACGTTAGGAGAGTCGAATTGGCATGGATATATATTTAACCTTATGACAGATTACAAATTACATAGATTGTTCAGCAGCTAAGAAAATGTCACTCATCCTACAGGGGCCCTAGCCAGCTAAATAAAGATTTCTCACAGACACAGAATTACAACAGGTGGTCTGTCGTCTTCTTTGCACATAAAACTCAACCCAAATCAAGTCTAACAAAAGCCTACAAATAATTGCGTGTACCCAACAATTTGAGCCGAGAGTTCAGTATTAAATTTGCTGTTGCCAACCACAGATTTAGGGGAAAATGCTGTTCCTTTGTGTAAAGAAAAGGCTGTCTCAGTCTACCAATCTAACATAAGAACTATTAACAGAATCTGGCTAAAAGATCAGATCTTTTAAAATGCTTTGGATGCAGGGGTCAAGGAGATCTCTGATTAAACCCAAAGGACAAGAAAATAAAGCAAAAGGAATCGGACAGTGTGGTGATGTACAGTATAAAAACCGAAGAAAGCAGGATAATGTTTTATACAGAAAATGAGGATTGCCTATTTAAAAGGACATTGATGAAACAGGCAAATGTAGACCAAATTCATTATCTTGGACACAGGTCACGTACAGTTTGGTGGATTAGACATCACCCTTATATTTTTATGGCAGATGCATCTACAGATGAAAGGAATAGCCCTTTTATGTAATGCAATACGTATCAATAGTCAGGCATACTGTACATTCACTTCCAAAGAGATGTGTTATTCCCTCTTCTGCAAGCCGAAATTGATTTCTGTTGAGTCTGGAGTTATTGTTCATTAAAATGTAAATGACTTTATTTTCACAATGGGGTTAGCTAACTCCTTTTATTGAAACGTGCAAAACTCCAGTGCAATCATTTAAATTACATTCAGTATAACAGATCGCTTGAACCTTACTGGCCGAGCCATCTCAATTTATTTTTTGCTCCATTTTTTTATTTTTATTCTAAAATTCATTGTCTTTTCTATTTGTTTTCCCCTGACAATGCCCTCTACTCTTGGTTGGTGGCTTTTACATCTCTTCCCAGGACCACCTCTTTAGACTGAGGGACTGCAGCCGTAAAATGGGCTGGGTAGTTCAGTGGGAATTGAAATTTCTTAAAAGCAGCTTCCTGCTAATTAATGCTATGCCCATGCCAGTAAGATTTCTGAGAAATGGGCAGAAAAATTCTTCCCAGGTGCACTTTTCATCCTGAAAGCACAATTACCCAGGCCAGAAATACACTAAGTCACAAGTAAAGTTTTTTTCTTACAGAAAAGGAAGAAAGGTCATGAAGGAGATGAGGCATTTTGGCAGTTTTGAAAACATGGCTGAGTAGCTTCCCGACCAACACTTCTGGCCTCCTGTTCTCTAAACTCACTTTTACCTTGTGTTTTTCTAAAATGGAGCGTGTGAAATGGGTTGCATACTGTATGAAAATAAATGTTTCTTAGATGACAACAGAGATTGTAAGAAAATTGAGCTCCGGCAATCCAAATTACAGATCCCAGTTCTAAAATGAATTGTTTCCCATGAACATACAGTTCCTGAGCCTGTAGCTGTTTTCTCTTCTCCCCTCCTGAAATGCCACCAATCATACTGTATCAGCACAGAAAAAAAAAATCTGTATTTCCTTGTTGACTCTGTGATTTTCTGTTTTCTGGAAGTGTTTTTCCCCTGTTTGAACTGAGCTGTTTTATCTGGACAGATGTAAAACACATTCACTCTGACAGAAGAGCCGAAATCATTTCAAAATATCTGTTCAATCGTGTCCTTCACGGTGGAACTTCATTTCTTTGCAAAAGAATAACATTCGGATTAGATCTGCAGCGATTGCCACAGAACAATAACGAATGCTCAAGGTTTGCTGGTTTGTGTGCATTTTAAATCGTTTTAAAGTACATTTCCACGCAGTTGCTTTGATTTTTTCAATTGAAAGCCTGAAAACATACTGTACTAAACAGTTACTCGCAATCAAAGAAATACATACTGATTGTACAACGATGGAACAGTGAAAGCTTTTCACCACTACTGAATGTTTTGAGTCATGTCATTAATGCATCATACACTGCAATTTATTCTTTTGTCTGCTGATTTATTGGAATGTTTTCACCGATTCAGACTCTGATTAACGACAATTAAAGCATTTTACTGTAATGAACGAAATAAATTACACATCATGCTGCCCATCTGTCTGTTAGCCCCTGTTTTGTTTTGCATTTTTGAATTTAAAAGAGCTAACAGGAGCCCAGCATCCCAGTTCTCAAGCTGCTCTCTACGCCCAGTATTCGGGCCAAACGCCAAACGGCCAGGGATAACAGGTACTAAACTCCAAAAGATTTCAAACAGGAAGTCACAGATCGGGATTCCGTGGTACAGCAAAGAATACAGCCATCGCGTAATCCCAAATAATGAAGTAAAAAAAGTAATATAGAACGCAAATTGGATACTGTTTTCACTCTGAAGGTTTTCCTCCTGAAGGACTACCAATTCCCTTATAAACCTGTCTTTAGCACCTTTATAATTCAGATTATTCAATTTAAGATCAACTGAATGATAATACGAGTTTGGTGGGCTGGTTGGCTTGCACTGGGCTCGCTTGAGAAGACCGCAAGTTGTGAAATAGCATCCAAGTTCCATGTAATACGTTTTCCTTTAGACTCAGTCCAAGCCTGCCCTGTTTTGACTGTAAATTCAGTAGAAGGGAATCCACAGCCAGGACATAGTAATAGTAATTACTATGGCAATATCAGCGAGACAGCTTTAGCTAATGTGACGCCATTGAAAAACTGAAAACATAAAACTCTTTACTGGGGTTTACCCCAGAGCGGGGTAAAACGAAGAGTATGAACAGTCAAGTGCACAAAAAAACACGAGGGAAAATGGCTTTGAATGACGAACAAATTAAAAATATTACAGTATTTGTCTGGATTACATTTGGGAATAAGTTAGATGTTGAGAAAAAAACTTTAAAAAAATCTCCTGCACAAATGTTGCACAACTCTGTGAAAATCACAAGACGTTCTTTTTCCTTTCAGTAAAGCCTTTGAATAAAGTGACAAAATATATTTATCACGGTAGCTAGAGAGGTAAATGCCTTTACTTGACATGCCATCCACTTCTTTGAAGAAAAATAAAGCAAAGCAAACCTTATCCACGGGTATTCCCCCAAAGTTTAAATGCGTTAGTTCCCGATGAGAACAAAAACAATAATAACATAACATGGCAAAGTTTTGATATCTCAACAAACTATCTTCTTTTCCAACTTCACAGTACTTTTCAAGCTACAGGCTAAGGAACACACCTTTGATTACATCACATTTCACACCTGGTGGCATTTATCAGGCATTTCCTTTTAATTTCTTCAAAATATAAATATCAGCATGGGCGAAGGAGAGACGTACTAAAACCATCCTTTAAATGAACTTACTCTCTTGAGACGTAAAACCGAGGTCCTGACTCTCTGTGGTCATTAAAAATCCCAGGGCGTTTCTCGAAAAGAGTAGGGTTGTAACCCCAGCGTCCTGGCTAAATTTCCAATTGGCCCTTACCAATCATGGCCTCCTAATAATCCCGATCTATGAATTGGCTTTGTCACTCTGCTCTCCTCCCCACTGAGAACTGGTGTGTGGTGAGAGTAACGGTGCACTATGGCTGCAGTCGCATCATACAGGTGGGGCTGCACATGGGTGGTGGTGGAGGGGAGTCCCCATTACCTGTAAAGCGCTTTGAGTGGAGTGTCCAGAAAAGCGTTATACAAGTGTAAGCAATTATTATTATTACTCTGCCATTTCTAGTGTTTTTTTTTGGTGAGCGATGTCACGGAGCTTTAAGCTTTAAAGTAGCAGAGGTGTGGTTGATATGATCGCATGCGAACATTCTCTCCTATTAGTTTATTGTGGGGGTGGTGGCAAGGACTGGGGATACACGGCGAGGGGTGTGAATTTAAAATGCGCAAATTAAAATAGTATGACCGAGCAACTGCTGTTGTACCCCAGAGGAAAATGTTTCAGCTGGAATGCCCAGCTGTAGAAAAGGATACAAGTGTTAATTGCGTGGGGTAAAAGCGTCGGCCGAAAGCTTGAATGGGCCTGTGTGGAATGAGCATTACTGTTAAAAAAAATAATGAATTAATGTCTTATTCTAACACTGATCCATCACAAACATTAAAAGTGGTTTCTGGAAAAAAAGCCTATTCATGCTGCACACTCGCTCTGCTGGTTCACAATTTAACTAAAACCCATGTTTTTCCCACAGTTCATTTAAATGATGGTTTTAGTCTGACGAGGTCTCAATAAATTACACAGATTCACGAGTTTAACGTCTGAAAATCAAACACTGAAACGCTACGAAGAAGAAACTATCAATGTCAATCTAGTTTTCAGTTTTGTTATTTGAAAAAAGTCTCTACAGATTGACAAGCATTGTACTGTACTCCGCTTTTAAGTAGAAAATAAATTAAAATAATGTGAAGGAACTAAGCACAGAGCAGATCAAAATAATGCTTCATTTTCAATAGCCTTATGGAGCAAAGCTGGCCAACGCTAAAAAAACAACCTGTTTAGTTTTCTGCCTTCATCTGAGCACCCAATCACTTCACGAACAACTTGTTACCTTACAGTTAGTGGTCAAAATGAACTTTTCAAAAGACAGTAATGATTTTCAAACACCTGTGGTGTTTAACATGCAGAAAACTGACTCAAAAAAGCATGCTATTACTTCTATTCTATTAACACTGTTATTGTTAGCTAGAAGATGCTAAAACTAATACATTCCTCCTGTACCTTGCAGCAGCAGATCAAGATTCATTAGATAAATTGTTTTGTGCATGTTGTCCATGTGAATGGAGGTGTTTCGAAGAGTTGTTTTCGTCAGATTTTACTACACAGTGATATTTGATGCATCTCTCTAGAGACTCAGACAATACTTACAAAAAAACAATTAGCACATATCGTACCATACGTGACTTTCAGAAAGGTTGCAGTAATGTCTGGAAACCGAGGCTGCCCTAATGTGGAAGCACATTAAAAACCCAGTGAGGCAATTTGGGGGAAAAACTCCTGGCTGTACTGTACTGGAGGAGGATTAAAACCTCTGAGGAGCGTTTGTTGACCGGGAATATGCTTCCAGTTGCTTTTTGTGAATAATGTCCGTGATGAAAAATGTACATTAAAGAAGGCAAAACAAGAAAAAAAAAGATTAAAGCATGTAGGCGTCCAATTTTCAGAAATCTTGAAAGTTATGTTGCTCTGGTAATGAGATTAATCCGGCAGATTTGATAGAATTAGAGAGAAGGAGAGTCATATGTCAATTCCGACCTAGAGGTGACAGAAAGGCAGTGCATTGCTGTTGCTCAGCTAACTATCTTTCAGGCTGTGCTAATTGTTTAACACCATTGATTTTCTTTGTTGAAATGTCACTTGAACTACATATATCCTCCCACCTCACCCCTGGGACTTTAATATTGACCTCATACTCGACAAATAAAACACTGAGATTTTAGGAGAATATTGCAGACTGAAAACAATATTAAAAATCACAGAACACTTAATCCCTTCAAACATACTCACACAATCCACCCTCAGCTGCTTTCATTAAGCAAGTATTTACAATACCAATGCATACACAAAACACAGACTTATACTTCATTTTAATTAAAAACAACAAAACTGTAGATTCCAGTTGAATTGTATACTTAGTAACTGCCAAAAACCATGTAGCAATAATAAAATATAAATGGTTACACATGTCCATTGATATGAATACATCCATAGACAAATTTGAAGTCCCAATACCTAATGTGTGTATATAAACTTTAGTTTATACTGTATATTGCCTTGAAACGATATATGTAATGAAAAAAATAATTTCCTAAACACCTCTTGTGGTGTTTTTTAAGCACCATATGCTATTTATTTTTATTTTGCAGCAGGAACAGATCAGTGACCTCACCCTGAAATGAATTCAGTGCGGACATCGTGATGCACATCACGGATTTTAAAAATGAAGTAAATAAGTCAGTCTGCTGCCGAGGACGGTCTGCTCCTCTGCTGAGGTGTGAAGAGTACCATATATCTCTTAACAGCACTAAACAATAGGCTTCCCAGTACTAAACATTACAGGGCTGCTGTAAAGGAAGTCAATTTACACTGCTACCTTGGAAAGTGGAGAAAGCGCCTCCGGCATCTCTTACTGTTTTTTAGTGGAAGTTTTACAGGAAGAGTCACAATTCGTGCAGTGTTTAACAGTCTGCTTTTTACAAAGTCAGCATTAATTGAACTGGGGCTGTGAAACAGAGTGAAAATAGTGCAGTTTGGGCAGAAGATGAAACAAGGAGAGGAGAGCTTTTTGGAGCTTAACTGTTATCAACACTTAGCAGTCAAAGAAGAGGTGGGGTGAGCATTAGGCTGAGCTTTTGAAAATCATAGCACATAGCTGGCGCTCAAATATAGCAAAGCATCTACAGTACAGTATAAGATGGCATATTCAATCAGAACTGATATAGACATAATATTGCACTGTATACCTTGGTTACCTTCACTGCTTTAATAATTTTATTTTTTATATAAAATATTATATATACAGTATATATTATATAAAATTTTTATTTTTTCAGTAAATATTGGTTTGGGGCAGTTATTGCCAAGCAAATGCTGATTAATTAATCAATGAACATGTCCCAGTACTTATGAAATCACTGGACTGAAGACAAAATATGTTTTTGTTTTAATATGATTAAATGCATGCATGGAATTACCCAATAATAAATCATATACAGTACTGTATTGTATGTTACTCACAAATACAAATTGCTGTGCCTGTAAAGCAAAGACCAGCATTTCTGAATTAGCCACAATACTGTTGGTGGGTACAGTAAGTGCAGCACAAATCCATATATGGAAATAGAAACAATAAGGAAGGAAAGCTTACTGGTGTTGCAATTTTCTTCTCTACAACTCAAGAGTATCGAAAAAGCTTCCCAAATGGCTTTGACACAAAATAGCCGGACAAAATAGAAACAATTCAGGTGGAAAAAAAATTGCAGTGGGTAAATGCCCTGCAAAGTGATTTCAGAGACTATTTGCAAAGCAGGAGGGTACACAGTGACATGTGATTGCGGCCAGAGTGGGTCTTGTCTCTTGTGTCTGGTGGTTATTCTGTCAGGATTGATGTAGTGCATTGAGTGGTAGAAGGCACACATGGTTTCCCCTTCAATTTCTCCTGGGAAATCCCAAATTTTGTGTTTGCTCTGGTTTACCCTCCGAGAAAAAGTCATCTACTGGATTCACACCATGCCACAGATTTAAAAAGGTCAGTGACAGGAGCCTTCTCACACACAGTCCACTGACTGAGGTATGAAAGCAGAGATGTACAGTTCATACAGTATGAGAGAACTGCATCAGAAATACTTGAAGTATTTATATATCACTTATAGAGACTAAAATGTGTATTTGTACTGAAACATTTTTATTTTTTACTTACCTATTTTTTATCATATCAATTGCTTCCACAGGCTGCTTTAAAGCCCAGATACTTCTTGGATATATCCATGTCCATGTGAACAGTTGCTCTGAGTGGAGTAGCAGTCTCTTTATCAATTCACACCTCCTCCAATAAACCACACCTTTAAAAAAAAAAGGCAAGTTAACTACACTATCTCAAGATGACCACCCCTGCCCCTCAAATTTCACCTATTAAAGTCCTACCGTGCTGTAATACAGTGCTACACAGAGGGGTTGGTGCTATAGACCTGATAATCTGATCTACTGCAGCCCTAGAGGAAGAGCTGAGAATCAGTTGATATTAGAGAAACAGCCCCTTATAGAGAGAACCTTAGGCTACAATCACTGCAAAGGACATCTAACAGGCAATGATATGTGTGACATTTCCATTTCTAAACGTTTGTCCCATGGTGATTCAATCATTTCCCTTTCTAGGCCCTATAGACAATTCTTTCCCATGTTCTCTGGTAGTAAATATTGGCTGGTTTCAGCAATACTGAAGCACTGCCTTTAGAATCAAAACAGTGGCATGTAATGCCCCAGGAACACAGAAAAAAAAAACACTTTCATGGAGTTTTTTAATGCAGAGTGGGCATTTTGACAATATGAATTAATCAGTATTTCCAGACTAAAGCATAATGGAGACCCTATGATTAGCCAGTCATATTCCCATCTCCTGAAAACTCCTTCATTCCCTCATGCATCCACAGTACACAGAACATCTCTGCATCTGTAGGAGCAGAAAATAATAATTGGATGGAATTACCTCCCTTCTGAGAATCTTCTGTATCTGCATTGCTAGATTTCGCCTGTTCAAACTGTTGTTTGTAAGATAAAGTTTGTAAGAAAATTCTGCCCAAAACTAAACATCTGCTTTCTGTTAAAAGGGAAGAAAGAGCAGTGAGAACGTCTTTCCCAGAACAAAAACAAGAATAATCATAATTATAGGGTTGCCTGAAACAACAGATATGTGAATTTTAGTTTTACTTCACTAATTTTCTTAGTGTGTTTTGGAATAAATGATTTTTTAAATCACCTCAGGAAAAGTTACCTAAATCATCTTCTAAAATCACAGATACAAAAATACAAACTGGTTTTTGTCAGAGTTTCTTACCTGTATATTACTATTACTGCTCCTCCTATAAAGGTATAATGCTTTTGACTACAGTTTAGCATATATTGTGTCTTGCATAACTTTGCAAATTAACTGTTTACCTCATTATGTTCTACTATTCTTTCAGTGGCAGCCTGTCAAAAGATTGGTACTCAGGGGAGTGGTGCTTAAGCCAGATTTCATGTAGCTGCTTATGTCCTTTCAATCCAATGTACTGAAATGTAGTGAAGAATATACTGCGCACAGATATGACATCTTGTCTATAAAGAGCAATGTCCCATGAGCTCTGTGGTGAGAAATGTTCAGTGGAGCACAGCAGGTTCAAGAAAGGATTGACATGCAAGAACCTTTGCAAAATAACAATGACCTCAAAGCAAAAAAGATGGTTTATCTTGCTACACCGCGTCTGCTGTTGATGTCGCAAGCTAGTTGCGTGTGTAGAATTAACACAAACTGTACTTCTGTGACACAGGCTCTGCACCAGGTTAAAGATGCTGTTTTGTGGAATTCTGTTCCATTCTTCTAAAAGAACGTGGACGGTCTCTGACCCCTAGATGCCATATCAGCCCAACTCATCTCATAGATATTCAATGGTGTTCAAGTCTGATCAGCAGGACATCTGTAGCATAAGTGTCACATTCTCATTTGTCAAGAAATGCTTTATTCAGACATCTTCATAAGCTATTTTGTGAAATCTTACAGATGTATTTAAAGTGATTACTCACTATAGACAGATCTTCAAAGATAGTAAAAAAAAAACTACTGTGAAATGCAGGATAGATTCTTGCTTCTGGCTGGATGTTCTCTCTCAATATGACTCAACAAAAACATCACCACCTGCAGGATGTCTAAGAGATACCTTTAAAGCTTTAAGGAACAGATTTTCCAGTAGTCGGCAACATGTGCTTCTTTTTGCATATTAAGGCCAAGACAGCAAACTGTGTGACTTTTAAAGAACTGATATTCCTGTACTAACTACAGCTAACTGAAACGGTTATTCTTAGTATCTGTTCTAAAGATTCATTCTCATCTATTTGCACCTGGATTCCACAATCCAAAGCAGTTTTATCATTAAAACTTTAACTGATATTGACCCATCTTGGAATTGTATGAGTTAGAACTCCTTTGAAACAAGCTGCTATTGCACCTCAGTGAGCAGAGGAACTCTGAGCTTTCCTGGCTCAGACATGGACGACAGCAGAGCAGGGAAGAGTGCTTAAACTAAAGAAAAAAAAGTAAAATAATAAAAGAAATATATCGAGAGGGACAATAAATAACATTTACAAGGATTTTGTAAGTAATGGATGAGCACATCAATTTCAAGGCACAATTACAAGCTTGTGCGTTTTCCTTTTAGTCATTTCTAATTAAAAATCCCCCTCCTTGCACATCCATGATACGAGTACAGTAGCTGTCATTGAAATTTTAGTGCCCCAGCCAGATAAACTTTCCCATGACTAATAAAGACTCAGCTGAGGGTAACGAACCAAGCAAACCAATTTGATTTTTATTTCTCCCCTTACTGAAGAGTAACGATCTACAGCAAACCTTTTCTCTCCCCATTTAGTTTTCCAAACTCTATCTCCCAGCCGCCACATGTATATCTGCTGTAAGCAAAACTCTCACCACCTGCCTGCTATATCAGTGTCTAATATTGTTCCCATAGTAACGCATAGGTAGTAGGTAGGTAGTCACCCACCCAAAAGGAAATACTTTGCCACATTTGGTTATATTTATGTTTTATAGAGTAATGTCTTTAATTACATAAAACAGTGCATTTTGTTTGCATTTCAACATTTCACACCTTCCATTGTGTTTATGATTAAAATGGAGTCATGCTCGACGGAGACAGTAATTACAAAATACAAAATGTAAGAAGTTAGCAATGTGAGGTGTTGAAGTATTCTTCAATGTGGTGCAAAAACACAGGAAATCACATGAGTTGTAAAGAGCATAAAATCTAAAACCAATATTAATGGTGATTAGATTCTCACTCTTACATACTGAATGTTGATGGGTCGTTATTTTAGGATAGTTATTTCAGCTGTTTAGTTTTCTCTAAGAAGATAACTAGGCATTGCTCTGGAAGATCCTTGACAATTAATACATTTTGCTTTCTGATGGTCCTTTTGTCCCCTCTATATGAATGCTCCTTCCTAAGTACTGTCGGGTCAATGTTGTGCTGCAAATCAACATAGGCCTGTTCTTTAAGGTTTACCTGAAATAATATATTTGCCTATTTTCTTCTTAAAAGTATGTTATTTTTTGAAGAGGAAGTGACATTCATAGAAAGGAAAGGAATCATTTATGATATCATGACCCTCATTCAAATAAAATTCAGATAAAATTAACAGTTTTTGACAAGGGTCCAACAACCTGAGAAGGGAATATGGTAGAAAGTACAGTTCATATTTAAACCACCCGGTGAGCAACACTAAACTGAAGCAATATCATGCCCAGGTGAAGATTAGATTTTAAAAAAAGAACAAAATGACAGATACTTCTGGATTTGGGGAATCACACATGGACAGAACTACATTGTTTTCTCCACATAGTTGAGGTATCACACTGATGTGTGGAATAATGTATGGAAGGGAGGAGCCTTTCATAAATTCACCTAATTTATACTGTTGAATGAAAACTAAACCAGGGCACTTACTGTACTGTATATGAACACCCAACCCTTCCTACTGTATGTGAAAAAGGTGTTCTGTTTATCTGCACACTGAGGTTATTAATTGGATACTCTACTGGGTTTAAATGCATCCATTCCCTGTGTATAGGTGGATGCTACACATTGTTGGTGGATGGGGGAGTCCCCATTACCTGTAAAGTGCTGAAAATATGCTTTACATTCATGGTTCTGTACTTCCAGGTCTGTACCAATATGTAAATCAGGCTTCATTTCGATTCTGAAATTCCCCAGAAGCACAACCTTACTATGTAAAACAATGATATACTGTATCAAGCTACCGCTCTTCTCCTGTACTTTAAAACTCATTTTCCATAACTCTCTGTATTGAGTGGTACAGTATATAAATAGCTGTTGCAGATCACACAGTCATATATTCTTCCTATTGATCTGTCTAACCACCTATCATTCTAACCATCTGTCTTCCATATGACCAAATGAGTTAGCAAGCAGAAAAAAAATGACTATGTACTGTATAACCAATTTTCCTATGCCTGGCAGACTACAGTTCGCTTACAATGCATCCTGTCAAAAATCAGGAAAGGATCTGCAGAAGTAAAACAATGCAGCCAAGTGCTTTCTTTTCAAAATCCGCACGGTGGTGCTTGCCAAGATGAAACAGCATGGTGTTCTTGCACCTCGGCCTGTCTGAAACAGAAGCGGACCCTACAGTTCTGTTCAGAAGGGCCGTGCTGGATGCAGGCTGTAGGCCTCTCCCTGTCTTGGCCCCCTGTTTTAATTCGGCTTGATGCCCTTTGTCTGGTAATGATGGATGGGCACTGTGGCCGCTCCTCAGTGGCGTGGCAGCCGGGTGATGTATCTGCCGGTAGCTGGCTGTCCCCCGAGCTGCCCAGTGCTTGCTGTCTCTGTGATTTACTGTGGGGTATAAATTAGTGTGGCAGTCCTGCCCAGCTCATTTCAATCTCCCTACAAATCACACCAGAGCTGCGAAAATACCGGAAAATAACAATGGTTTTGGACTTTCTCAATTAATTCATTTTCAGGCGAAAGCAGATCTGCGTCAAACTTTCATCACTTTGTCTCCCTACCCAGCACTGTCCACTTCTGGGCATCTGGGCAGTGCTGCCATTACGAATCACAGCACCAGTTAACTGCAGCAGCTGGGCCCCCCTTTGCTTATTAAACTGTTCCATTTGGAAGAAATCTAAAAGATCCTAAATACTGGTAGCTGTTTTCTCTCTCAAACATGTTTTATTATATGTACATATATAATTATTTTTAGTGTCTGCAGCAGTGAAAACTCCATAATGCAGCTAGCGCTCTGCGTCTATGATTCAATGCAAACAGATGCTCCTCCTCTTGTATGGAACTGTTCTCAAGTTCTTATGCTCTAATAGCTACCATGGCATTCAAATCAGCCTGTATCTGAATTCATCTCAACGAAACATCAGTTAGTGATTTCTTCCCCATTACCTTTCGATTACAAAAACAATCAGAAAGCGTTCGCAAGGAGGGGAGCTAGAAATGATGTGTTCTTAGTACTGCCTTTGCACTTTTGGGGGGATGCTCATGTCTTAAAACGCTGCGAAGAGGTGCTGTAACAAACCCTAACACATTTGATCCCCCTCTTTCAGACAATGTATTAGGAAGCACCACAACTCACACGTTGTGCAGTAGCTTGTTTTATAAAATTAAAAAATAATTTGTGAAAACTCTAAAATAGCTACAGTTGCCAGCAGTTACTGTAAATTCTCAACTGCATGTCTGACACATTTGTAGCTAGTATTTAATTAGCCCGATAATAAAAGAAATCTTAGTCATGCTTCATGTGAATGGGGTACTGTGTGTAAAACCTTCACAAGCCTTCACAAAAATGCTATGCAAAATAACTGCAATTCTAAACTTTACTGACACTATCAGCAGTTGCCTTAGTCAGAGATATGTACACTACAAAAACCCTAATTGTTACAGCTTTTATTATCCCATTTCCACAATTTTTATTCCCCCCTAGATAGCATATAATGCCTTTGATTGATAAAAATGATGTACTCCATTTACATCAATTTGGTTGATGTACTCTTCATTGGGCTGGGTGGATTACATTATCTGTGTGACCAAAGACTTCTGTAATCCTACTGTAATGACCCAGACACATAGCATTAGTGACACTTAACATATATTGTAGGCAGTGGCTATGTCTCTAAATTTAATTTACACCAAATACTTCATTGAGCAGTAATGACTGTGACAGTAAGGAGTGTGTCAGAAACATTGAAATACCATGAGGATTTTTAGAGGCAGAAGAGAAAGCATTTGTTTTTAAACTTTATTTTCGCCTCAAAATAACCTATGGACTCAGATTTACCCAGTATACAAACTTAATAAATACAAAACTTAACATCATAACACGATAAAAGGGATATCTTAAGTGTGGCATGAATATTTGTTGAGACTAATAAATAATATATCTTTGTGGGGAGATCTAAGGAGTATCATAAATACAAATTAAGTAATAGTCAATGCAAACTGAGTGTTGTTCAAAAGTATCACTGAAATGTACTGCTATTTTTTTCCCCCCACTAAGTGTTGCCTTTTTATTAGCCTTTAAAAAACTGTAATGTACCGTGAAGATATTTGTTGTGCCAACATTGTCATAACGGTGTTATAGTGAAGTCATGTTTTTGTTCCTTTCAAACCAAATAAGACAAGCTCTGGGTTAATCACCTAGGCATGAGGCAACCAAATCTGTTACATTTATTGTAACGCTACCAGAAATATTATGATTTGTAATGAAAGCTAATAAAGTTAATCTCTTTTGGAAATATTTACAGAGAACTGCGATATCTTATTTAGCCTTTATACTGTAGGCTAGATACACTGTAGTGCTGGATTCCAATAAAGTGTTAGCAAGATAAATAGCATACATGTTTTTATTACACAGTACAGTGTCTATTTTTATTATAGACTCAATTTTGTTAACACCAAACATTTTTTCTAGGTACAGCTCAGCTAGAATAAGGATTTATTTAAAACGGCATAGAGCACTGCAAAAAATTTGAAACAAAAAATTTAAGCAGAGCATCAAAAGTGAGCCAAATGTTTTTTTTCAGTGATGAATATACCTTCAACTAAGTGTTTACGTGTCTTTACTGACTCAGGTAACAAACTAGAACACCATAACAAAAGGGAGATTTTAATGTGCACCATCTTCATAGCTTTTAAAATATTTGTGTTTGTAGTCAGCCTTGCTTCTACACCTCTTAGAATTCCACATTATTTAATATTGACCTTCTGAGCAACTCCCACTGTGATGCTATATTTTTACAAGAATTTGTATGAAGTTTTGCCAGGCTGCTTTTTATCTAGAAAAAAAGCTACTTGATTTCTGCGGAACAGGATTGCTGACAGCAAAGAGTTAATTCATATGGGTGCTTTATGTCAATGGGCAATGAGTTAGACTAGTGTGTTCTTCCTCAACATGTCCCATTTATCTATCTATGCAAAAATGTGTCAATATTTTAATGCCTTTAAAAGACAGCTTCTTGCTTACAAGGCGGGCCTGAAATGGATTGATTTCAGGAAATCGAACAGTGTTAGCACAGCCTCTGAAGCATGTCAGATCATGCAGCATACAGTTGAGAAATAAAGATTGCTTACTGTTCTGCCTTAAATTGTTTTTTGAGATTTCTTCGGTTGCAGCTGAGCGCATGATATTTATTCTGTGCAGGTCCGTGTTTATGTGTGAATACTGTATGAATTCTTCTCTTCAGCCAATTTGTAAATGATGCTTTGGTGGAAAAAACAAAAATAAAGCAGTATTAATGCAGTATAGTATATTTAAAAACATCGTCATTAGACACTTTGAATGCTCTGAAAATTTAAACTAGGAAGAGCATTGTTTTTTATTCCTTGAACACAGTCTAAACGTTTAGATGTTTACTTCCTTAGCATAGTCTGACTGGGCATTTTAATATGCGTCCAACACCCATATACTGTCATGTTGTCATGATGGGAATTTCACCAGCTTCGGGTCCCATCCTTGCAAATGGACAAGCGAGCAGGGCGCATCTGTCCCGGTCAGCGAGAATAAGACGAGCTTGTTTTCAGTCGCAATTAGCGTTACCCACACTGACGAGCCATTCATTTCAATCACAATTATCAGAGTGGCTGTCCAGCGGTAATAATCATGACGAGAGATGAATCCCTTGCCACTGTGAGCAATGGTGACTGTAATGGAGGCAACCCCTGGAGAGAACACAACACTAAGAGGGGAAAAACGAAAACGCCTTTGTGTTGCTTTCCATTACCAAAACTGGACATCTGGTGACTGAGAGCTTAATAGGGATTTGCTCCTAACTACTGTTGTCATCCTACCTGCTGTGTCCACTGTAAGCCTGCAAGCAGCCAAGCCGATCTTGCCCATGTTCCTGCAGAAGGATTGGGTGTTACTTGTCATGAACATGGGTGGACATCTGACTGGAGCTACCAGGCTGTTCTTTTACATGCTAGTATGACCAAGACTTGATTGCTTTTCGGCTATCCTGAAGGTTTCACAAAAACTCATGCCAGATGAACAAGATTGTAAGAAATGAGACTTATTTCCCCCTCCGCATACAGTGTGTTTGCAGATGAGTGCCAGGAGGAAAGGGGATGGGGTCAAATGTGATAAATGTGTTGGCGGCTGCAACACGAGAATGACCTCGCAGCACGCAGATGAGGCATGGGGCTCGGGCTAGGAGATTCAGACAGTGCTGGCAGAGCAGCAAAGTGGAAAGAAAACTCCCTGGGAGGGTGAAAAAAGACTCACAAAAAGATGAAAAAAAACACTAAAAAAGTGCCATTCAGAAGGAAGCTGGCTGAATCTGAGCTTCTTTGCAGATCTTTTGTGACACTCAAGCTTCTTATCCTTTGAAACAGGGTAGGCTGTTTTACTTTGGTGATGTAGAAAGTAGAAAGAACTACAGTAAAACCCAATTTATCCTGGCAAGTCAGTCTCTCAAGGGTTCACTTAGGTTATCTTTATATCCAACTTGACCACATATTGGGCAGTATATTAACCTGACATTGACAATACACAGCTAGTAAAAAAAGAACAGCTGACTACAGTATATAGAAATAGTGTTAACATTGCCCTTGGATCCCTTTGCTCAAATAATTGTTGTACTGTACATGGGATAAAGACTAAAAACAAATCACTTAGCACTTATCATTTTAAGACTAGGGACTTAATTATAGGAGATTACAAAATGAGGAGCAATACTATATAGAAGGAAATGTATAACACTTTTAGAGTTAAAGGGACTGATTTTTCCCTTTGATGTGATTAGAGAACAGATTGTCCCCAGAATGCCCACAGAGATATGATGATCGGTGTCCATTTATCTAACACTTTAAAAGATAGTAATGACCGACAACGAAAACTTTCAAAAGCTAATCTGCTCACAGAAGAGGCAAGACTCCGTTCTAGATGTTATAAAATGTTCCAGTCTGCACAAAAGTTCATTTCCATACTTTACGCAACAGCTCTTCTTTGTCACTGTTTATCCTTGTTTTGAAAGTGTTAAACGTTGCTTCAGCAGTGTTTTTTCCCCACTTTGTTTCCCAGGAGTGTTGCTTCACCAGATTGTGAACGAAATACACAGACAATGAAAGAGACATAGAAACAGAGACATAGTACAGACTGCCTAGTCAAACAATTTCCTTAAATCACTTAAGGATTTATTATAAAGATGTGAACAGAAAGGGATTTTTCTTCTCTTGGCCCAGGGTATTGCAGGACAGTCATGCCTACCAGCAGCTACAGTATCATGTCTTCCTAATGAGTCTGTTTTTGTGCTGAACTGCCTGGGTCTCGCTGTAATTAAATCTTCATAGGAACTTGATGGCTCAGCTCATACAGATTTTATCACAGTCCCACTAGGGAACCATTGATATGAAGACATTAGAGCTATCATTTATAGGTCTATACTTGTAGGAGGACAAAAAAAACAGCAGTTGGCACAGAAGATGCAGAACCAGAAAAAAACAGACTATTTTCATGAGCTCAGATCTTTGCATTAAAGGAACTAGTTAGCTTAAATCATCCAAACTTCTATAAAAACTGCATAAATATTTATCAGTACATAAATATTTAATTTACAGAAAAATACACAATTATTTTACCATTACAAATCAAAACATGTTATTGGTATTTGAGGATGTGAGCGACTGAAGAGTGAAAGATATTATGTTAAATTCCCATATACATCTCAGCAACAGACCCCCTTAATTCTGTTTAAAATCTTTCAAATAAAAGCAAAAGCCTTTCCACAGAGCAAAACAAGTAAGCCTGGCCTTGCTTGCTTGCTAGTCTTCTTGATGCACTGTCACCCGTGGTCCTGACACAGATTAATGATGATGGATCATTATCCCAATAGGCCCACTAGTGTCTTACTGTACGTCAGGAGTGAAACAAAGGAGCCTTTGGATCATGAAAGGGAAAAATTATATCCTTAAACACACCACATACTGTAGATGGATCCAATGGCTAAAAGAAAGGCATAAACAATGCAATGCTGTTTAAATGCGAGGTGAAGCGCCGATTTTTTTTCCTAGATTCCTTGTTTCAAAATTTTTCCTTTTCATTCAGTGTGTATTTAGCTCAGCAGAAGATCCTAAATGACTTCTATTACCGCATGAAGTACAATATGTGGAGAGGACCTTCTGGAACATAGCAGCTCTAGATGGAGGTATGCTGTCTGAGCAGCCATTGTTGCATTGCAATGTGCAATAATGCTGTGAATGGGTCTTAACACCTCATTAGGCTCGTGTCTCGGTGGTGATACCTTCTCTGTCAGCAGCGCAGGATATCAGATGGACAAGCTGGCACCATGACAAGGGTAAATGGGCTCATTCACACCCAGCTGATGATGATGGCTGCTCCATTCCCAGGTTATAGATTGTTGAATCCGGCACAACACTGACACAGAATCATTTGTCTCCTACGACAGCCTTTCAGAACTGAAACTGCAGGTTTGACTATTGAGAGCATTTTCGTTCAACGGTGTGCTGTGGCTAAGCTTTTCACATCTTCATTAAATAAGTTATTCTAAAATCTCACTATGTACTATGGACAGACGGGGTCGAACAGACCAGTTGAAACGCAAAAAATAGAAGTGACAGTGGCTGTCTCCTGGGGGCCGAGTGTGCTGGTGTCATCCCAATAATGTAGGAAAACACAGCTCCTAAACTGAATTTGTTTTTAAAATATTCCATATACTACAGTTGATATATGTGTAAGGGTTGTTATACCAGTAGGCAGAATGTCTTACTACTTTGCAATTCACTGCTGTGCAATACCTGAAGTGTAGGCAGAATATTTACTGTTTTACTGCTTTGCTATTCATTTATTGATATTCCTTTATTTTAGCAAGTAAAGCCATTCTCATTTGCAAAGATGTCCTGGAGACGTGCAGTATGTATACCACAGGGTCTAGATGTGCATCCCACAAGGGACTCAAACCCAGGAGCCTCTGGTCTGAAGCACTAGCCACTACTCCCCACTGCTGCCTAATCTACCAACCTCCTCGAATTACTGATTAGTTTTTGAAAATACAAAAAACAAAAGCTTCAGAAAACTTAGAATACTTCCATTACCTCAAATATAAACAATACATTGTTGACTATCACCAGCTTGTAGAGTATAAATTAGCACTACCCTACAGGCTTTGCAGTCAAATTTGCTACTAAAAGACCATTACAAGAATGCAAGCCTGTTGTTACTGGCGTTATGAGCTGAAACAGAAGAATCATTTATTTAATAGAGTGCCAAGCACAAAAAAGGTTAAATGACTTTCACAATTAATAATGCTTGAGTTTACTTTTATATAAGATAATGTCTCCTAAGCTGACAGAGTGAAGAGACTCATTTGTGGAATCTTCTATTGATTTAAAGCTGTGTAAACAGTAAAGCTAACAGCTCTGGCCAAAGGGGGAAAATGTATAGTTTTTTTAGCTTTATGTAATTACCACAGTGTTGCACATTCTCAATGGACATTCATAACCCGTTTTCCAACAACTGCCCCAAAGCACCTAGGAGACTACAAGTGAGTGACATTAAAAAGCACAGTCACAACTGAATGCTGTTTTTATCCCCATTTAAAAAATCAAATCGGATTCATTTGCAGTGTAGGTATAAAAGACGAAACTTGACCATTTAAACCCCATTTCGGCAAGAAAAAATAAGGAAGACCAGAATTATGCTTCCTGGTGAGTTTGGAGTTCACTGGATGCATTACAGTAATCAAGCGACGACCTGGGTGTCACTGCAACTTATGATGAGATGCAGATCTGAAGCAGAGTTTGGTGAGGTGAAAGCTGCCCACTTTCACACCAATCATTGTAACCGCTCCCACAACAGCGGTAGTTAAAAGAACCTGGGCTGCCATCTTGATTGCATTAGAACACCATTCTGATATGTGTTGATTATGTTGTCACTGGAAAGATAATTGGACAAACAGTGTTGCTCAGGAGTATTTTGTCATACAGGATGCTGGATGCCTGCAGAGTATAGCCTGATGCAGGCAGTTGGGACTGAAGAACCAACTTATATAGCCTCCTCTTATTTGTAACCTAATGTTCTGTCTTTCCCTCCTTATAATGCATTAATTAAGAAAACAAATGGCAGTCAGGTGGCCTTTTTGGATTATACAGAAAACTTGTTTCACTATGTTACAATTACATTCACACAATAGTTAAATAAGCATTTTCCCCCCTTATAAAACTTGGTTTTATTTTAAATAATGTCCAGGTTTTCTATTTCCTCAGCACCTTTAACTATTACATCATTGATTCAATAATAGTGCCAAGTTTACAAAATGCTTTTCTTAATGCAGAGAAATCAAAATAGTTTATTGCAGTTTTTATGTCTTTACCATGTGAAAACCATTGAGCAGGTGTTAATTTTCAATCAATTTTATTGCATGAATGCTTGCAGTTTCAAAATGAAATTTAATGAAAGCATCTAGGGCATCACAAATTGACAGGGATTTATATAAAGTACAAAGTATCTTGTTGTTAATTACAAGGATTTACAATCTTGCCTCAAGAAAGAAAAGCAAGTTATAAATGTTCATTTACTACTATAATACTGAAATAGTGGATGGTTAAGTATACATATAGATGGAATATTATGACATTTAAAAAAGTAAGAATGGACTGCATTAGTCTACTTAATCTTAATTTGTGCTAATCGGGGTATGTGAAACTTGTCAAACTCCATAAAACACAAGAAATACGTTTTTCTTCCCCTCAAGATATTCAGTCTGTCTCCCAGCAAGTGAGCTGTACATCGTTCCACACTATTTCCTGTTTAAGAGAGAAGAGTGCAAAGGAAAATTGTCCCCCTGAGATGCAATCAACGGACACAAGCACGGAGAAGCCAACCACATGCATTTGGAATGCTGGTTAACAATCCAGATTTCTTGAAAATGCAGACTATGTGAGGTTGACAGAAAAGAGCAAGCTATGGGTTGCTTAAATTCATGAGATGAATTATAATTTATGTGCATTCACAGTCTTTCACCGTGTGCTTGGAAAGTTGATCATTAAAAGAGTTTAGTCGCTCTCTTCCTGATTTCTAATGCACCACCACACAGATTTAAAACCTGCATAGCGCTGTTTTGAGTAATCTGTGATGGGCTGCCATTGCTAACACATTAAAGGAAACTTTAAGCCAGTCATTGAGGAAAATACCCCCGTTCATCTTGCCTAGTTAGTACACATAAAAGCCTATTTTATCTCTGAGACTTTCCTGGATTTTCTTTGAAGCATCTTACCATGCAGTCAGAAGGGAGAGACTGTAATGAGACTTAAGTGCAACTACTTGTTGAAAGCAGTCCAGCCCTTGTGACACTGAGATCAGAAGGGAGAGACACGAATGCCAGTCTGGCTGCACTGCTGCATTGACCTGAATGCTCAATGAATTCTGCTTTGGCTGGATGCAGAGGCCTCAGTGGGAGGGGAGGTTTGGGGTGCTCAGCTGTAATTTGCAGCTGTAACAGCTAAATCCGAGTCTTGTACTTTTGGCAGGGCAGGCAGCCACTGCCCTCCCTTAAACAACTGTTTGGATAAGCAGTGGCCAAAATGTTCACTGGGAACCTATGTAAAGCTGCTTGTTCAATCATGCAATTCCCTCCATGATGCTATGGTTTTAGCTGTATGTAAGAGAAGCTTTCTAAATTTCAGACTTGAGCACATATTCATTCCAGTCAATTCTTAACAATAATGGATAGGGTTTCACCAATAATTTAATTCTAGTTTAATCACCAGTATTGTAACAAAGCAGTTTTTCTGTATCCTTGATAGGAATGCAACCCTTCATCATTCATTGTGACAGGAACTCGCAAGCTGGCTCTTGTGAAAAGCAGTATTTACTGCATCAAAAACTGTAAGTTTTAGTGAAACAATCTAAGAATGGAAATAACTATGAAAAACTAATAATTTAAAGATCCAGTTATTTCAATATAACGTTTAACATTTGCCTACGTAAGCCCCAAAACCGATCGCAGTCTTAATTCTGACTGAGTGCGTCTGTTCATAGAAGAAAATAGCATGTGAACTACAGTAGCACAAATGAGCTTTCAGAAATAGGAAGTTAACCTAATCACAGTTACAAAACAATCTTTGCATGCTGCCTGTAATGTACAGGTATGAAGCATCACTAATTATTGCTTTGGTTCAGGTAGCGGTGTCTCTTGTGAAAGGCATTCAATGGAGATCAACTTCTGAACAGAATTCCAGTCTTTTAAGTGGCACCTTCCTGTTCATTAGTTTCATTCAGAGGAAACATGCAGAGCATTCCTTACCTGTGATAATTGGCTTCATTTTTACAGCATCTTCCAATGTTGCATTGTAATTGGCAATGCCGAGTAGCACAACTACTGCTACAACAAAGTATAATGGTGACAGATTTAACAAGAGAGTTTAAATTCATCCTACCCTGTTCTGTTTGAATGGGCACTACTCCTTAGTCCAGTTAAATTTCAGAAGTTCGATTAAGCCCCAATTAAAGTGGAGGAGAGAAGCAATTGGAGGAGTGAGCTTCATTGTGGGGGATGAAAGTGACATCCTGCCCGTAAGGATAGGGGGGTGTTGGAACTCCCACTTTTTAATGAACGGTGAGCTGCTGCAAGAACGAAGATTGAGGGGAAGGAGGAAGGTGAAATTGAAATGAACAAGTGGGATATCTATATCCAGGTAAGTGGAATTGGGAGAGATGAGTGCTTCCCCTCTTCCTGAACTTCTGTTAAAAAATCATTGTTGTTACACTGTAGTAACAATATAGTGCATTTTCCTGGACATTCATGTGCCATGCCAGCAGCCATATCACCCTGCAACTCACAACTGGCAACCCACTGAAGCGCAGCAGGTGTGAGCAAGGTCAGTACCTGGATGGGAGACCTCCTGGGAAAAACTAAGGTTGCTGCTGGAAGAGGTGTTAGTGGGGCCAGCAGGGGGTGGTCCATGTGGGTCCTAATGCCCCAGTATAGTGACGGGGACACTAAACTATAAACAGGCGCCGTCCTTTGGATGAGACTTAAAACCGAGGTCCTGACTCTCTGTGGTCATTAAAAAATCCCAGGGCGTTTCTCGAAAAGAGTAGGGGTGTAACCCCGGCGTCCTGGCCAAATTTCCCATTGGCCCTTACCAATCATGGCCTCCTAATAATCCCCATCTCTGAACTGGCTTCATCACACTGCTCTCCTCCCCACTGAGAGCTGGTGTGTGGGGAATGCACTGGTGCACTATGGCTGCCGTCACATCATCCAGGTGGGGCTGCACACTGGTGGCGGTGGAGGGGAGTCCACATTACCTGTAAAGCGCTTTGAGTGGAGTGTCCAGAAAAGCGCTATATAAGTGTAAGCAATTATTATTATTTTTTTCTTTTAGATCACCATAGTAAAAGTAAGCTGTGTACCTTTTCATCATGCAAGAATATGGACAATTAATTTACCTCAAAACAAAATGTAGTTTTGTTTTGATACACGACTCTTGCCACAGTGGAATACTGTGTACTTATGGTGTGCTTAGTGCATCTGTATTTTGAAGCAAGAGAGAACAAGAAGAGCTGAACATGGCAAGTCACTAAGAACTGGCACAGAGTGTTTACTTATCCATATGGATACATCACAAACTGTGCTTAAAATGCAGTTCAGAGACTGTTTTAAAAAAGCACAATTAATGATCTCTGATATTTGAAAATGATTATGAAGTTTCTTTCTTCTTACATAAAATTATTAGGTTCAATCAATTAAATGAAAAGACCTTACTGCAATTCAATTTACAGTAGTTTCAGGGTCTGCTGAATCATGCAGCTCACTCTTGAATAATTGATACAGATTCAGTTCTGAGAGAGAACAGAAGTTCCACATAGAATTGTATAGCTAAGCATATGCATTAGGATTTTAGGATTTTACCAATTGATACAGATTAACACTAGTGAATTTATATTATATGAGATCTGAAACAGTTTTGGAGGTGGTGATATTAATAATAGCAGCCAAAAATATTTTTTGCATTTGCCTAGTTATTTTTTATCACACAGCACTTCACATACTGTATAGGGAGGGACACAGTAGATAAGATGGAGAAAAAACAAATAACTACCAGTCGAATTGACGGAGAATTAGGGGAATCTGGACTGGAAAGAAAAAAAGACACCAGAGTTAATCTCTTTGCTCTTAGGAACATTGTTAATAACCTTGGGATCTGAAATAATCAAGCAGTCGGGACCTTGGTTTAACATCTCAGGCTCCAGATGTCACTCCCCACATTTTGTCCCCTGTTACCACTCTGGGGCAATGGTTTGGATACTCTAGTCCAAAACAAAGAGCGCTACCTACTGGACCACCACCACCACCTGTATGCCCCCATTTAGTTTAAACCACAACATGAATGTTAAGATTAATTTGAATTGTTAAATGTCAACTTGAATTAAAAAAGCATAAAATAGTGTAATATACTGCACTGATCTCTGAAACAACACTTTAAAGATTACGTCTTTGGCTCCTCAGGCAGAGTAAAGCCATTCAATGGTAAGGATGTACTGTATTCATTACTGTTCTGAAGAAAGACTAGAATGTGCAGGACAATTATAGTTCTGAAGAGCTTTTTCCTTCTAAGTGTGAATTTGGTATTTTATTACTTTTTAACAGTTTTCTTGTACGATCAGTGACTACATTAGTTCCTTGTCTTTTTAGACAAAATACTTTTGTATTCAGTAATTAAACAGTGTACTGATTAATCTGATTGATATAATAATTGAACATAGTAAGAACGTAAACAAGACTAGAGTTAAACAAAGCACTTCACACTTCTTTACTGAAATGCACATTATGAGAAACAAAATCAGGGTGATATTTAAGGTGGCCTCGGAGAAAAAACTGACAACACAAAAAAATGAGCCATAGAACTATTAATATAAATACAAGACGTCTGGAATAATGCTCAGCATAAAGTAAAATTAAAGAAATGAACGTTTTGCTTTTCCAGGAAATTAGAAATAAAGATTGCTATTTAAAAGAAACTGCTTTCTATATAATGGCAAAAAAAGGTTTATTTTCTTCGCAGGAGTATACTGGATCTTATGCCCACAGGTACAATTGATCATTCCGGTGAATCAGCAGTTTATTCTGTATTTAACATCCTTCTTTAATTCATCCGCTCATACCTTCAAAAGAGTGAAGTCCCCTTTCCAGGAAATTAGAGATTCAAAATCAAGACATTTCCCTCCATCTTCGAAATGACGAAACTACCTTGTAGGGCTGCAGTCTAACTTATGTCTTTTTAAATGTAATTGTTAAGTACAACATTATACTACAGATACGGAGGATGAGCTCTACATTTAATCTTTTTTAGGGTCAAGATATCCTGTACATAATATTGTACTGATCTATATACAGTAATAGAAATTTGGTAGAAAAACAAAACCAAATGCCAAGCATAATTCTGCTTAGACCTTTTCAGAACTATGGTTAAGACAATGTTTTCATTTAAAAGAAATATGAAATATTGTAGTCACGTAAATTAGAAAAATGTTTAGAACACATTTAAATACCCCTTTTCCTGAAAACCATCTCGGTTACAAAACAAAGCCATGACATCAATGCAATTCATTCAATGCCAAATGCAACAGATTGAGATGTTTAACCACTTTCTTTCAAACTTTTGCTTTTCGGGGATTTAGACAACATCCTCATTCAGCGGTAGTACAATTACATTTTTTGACAAGTATTGTGTTATTGGAAATTTCGTGTCGAATCGTACTCTCCATGAGCAAAGTATCAGCCTTCAATAGCTTAGGAGTCTAGAAAACCCAATACATTTGAGCTACAACTGTTAATATGGCAGTGCATTCAATGCCATATGCAACAGAGTGAGTCGTTTAACCACTTTCTTTCATACTGTTGCTTTTCGGGGATTTAGACAACATCCTCACTTAGGGCAATGCAGCATATAGAGCAATATATGCAAGAAAATAAAAAAGTGAAGACAACATTAAAATATGACATTTCCTAAATTTCACTTCTGTCCTAGAACACAGCCATGCCATCAAACATCCTCTATGTTTTCTATTAGTCCTAACCCTACTGTAGCTACGGGTTTGGGCAGTTAGGGTTAGGGGTCAGATTTTCATCAATGCAACCTAACACTCATTTAAGCTGAAAATAGAACTCAGGGAATCAAAATATTAGTCTGAAAAGACTTAGCAGCCTTGCTACAACAAACAAAATGTATCAGCAGTAGTACAATTTCATTTTTTGACAAGAATTGTGTTATTGGAAATTTTGTGTTGAATCGTACTCTCCAAGAGCATGGGATCAGCCCTCAATAGCTTAGGAGTCTGGAAAACCCAATAAATTTTAGCTACAACTGTTAAAATGGAAGTGCATTCAATGCAATATGCAACAGATTGAGTCGTTTAACCACTTTCTTTCAAACTTTTGCTTTTCGGGGATTTAGACAACATCCTCTCTTAGGGCAATGCAGCATATATAACCATATATGCAAGAAAATAAAAAAGTGAAGAGAACATTAAAATATGACATTTCCTAAATTTCACTTCTGTCCTAGAACACAGCCATGCCATCAACCATCCTCTATGTTTTCTATTCATCCTAACCCTAACCCTAGCTACGGTTCTGGGCAGTTAGGGTTAGGGGTCAGATTTTCATCAATGCAACCTAACACTCATTTAAGCTGAAAATAGAACTCAGGGCATCAAAATTTTAGTCTGAAAAGACTTAGCAGCCTTGCCACAACAAACAAAATGTATCAGCAGTAGTACAATTTCATTTCTTGACAACAATTGTGTTATTGGAAATCTTGTGTTGAATCGTACTCTCCAAGAGCATGGGATCAGCCCTCAATAGCTTAGGAGTCTGGAAAACCCAATAAATTTTAGCTACAACTGTTAATATGGCAGTTTATTCAATGCCATATGCAACAGATTGAGTCGTTTAACCACTTTCTTTCATACTGTTGCTTTTCGGGGATTTAGACAACATCCTCACTTAGGGCAATGCAGCATATAGAGCCATATATGAAAGAAAATAAAAAAGTTAAGAGAACATTAAAGTATGACATTTCCTAAATTTCTCTTCTGTCCTAGAACACAGCCATGCCATCAAACATCCTCTATGTTTTCTAAGAATCCTAACCCTAACCCTAGCTACGGGTTTGGGCAGTTAGGGTTAGGGGTCAGATTTTCATCAATGCAACCTAACACTCATTTAAGCTGAAAATAGAACTCAGGGAATCAAAATATTAGTCTGAAAAGACTTAGCAGCCTTGCTACAACAAACAAAATCTATCAGCAGTAGTACAATATCATTTTTTGACAAGAATTGTGTTATTGGAAATTTTGTGTTGAATCGTACTCTCCAAGAGCATGGGATCAGCCCTCAATAGCTTAGGAGTCTGGAAAACCCCATAAATTTTAGCTACAACTGTTAATATGCAGTGTATTCAATGCCATATGCAACAGATTGAATCGTTTAACCATTTTCTTTCAAACTTTTACTTTTCGGGGATTTAGACAACATCCTCACTTAGGGCAATGCAGCATATAGAGCCATATATGCAAGAAAATAAAAAAGTAAAGACAACATTAAAATATGACATTTCCTAAATTTCACTTCTGTCCTAGAACACAGCCATGCCATCAAACATCCTCTATGTTTTCTATTAATCCTAACCCTAACCCTAGCTACGGGTTTGGGCAGTTAGGGTTAGGGGTCAGATTTTCAGCAAATCAACCTAACACTCATTTAAGCTGAAAATAGAACTCAGGGTATCAAAATATTAGTCTGAAAAGACTTAGCAGCCTTGCCACAACAAACAAAATGTATCAGCGGTAGTACATTTTCATTTTTTGACAAGAATTGTGTTATTGGAAATTTTGTGTTGAATCGTACTCTCCAAGAGCATGGGATCAGCCCTCAATAGCTTAGGAGTCTGGAAAACCCAATAAATTTTAGCTACAACTGTTAATATGGCAGTACATTCAATGCCATATGCAACAGATTGAATCGTTTAACCATTTTCTTTCATACTGTTGATTTTCGGGGATTTAGACAACATCCTCACTTAGGGCAATGCAGCATATAGAGCCATATATGCAAAGAAAATAAAAAAGAGAAGAGAACATTAAAATATGACATTTCCTAAATTTCACTTCTGTCCTAGAACACAGCCATGCCATCAAACATCCTCTATGTTTTCTAATAATCCTAACACTAACCCTAGCTAAGGGTTTGGGCAGTTAGGGTTAGGGGTCAGATTTTCATCAATGCAACCTAACACTCATTTAAGCTGAAAACAGAACTCAGGGTATCAAAATATTAGTCTGAAAAGACTTAGCAGCCTTCCCACAACAAACAAGATGTATCAGCAGTAGTACAATTTCATTTTTTGACAAGAATTGTGTTATTGGAAATTTTGTGTTGAATCGTACTCTCCAAGAGCATAATAATAATGTAATAATAATAATGTTTCTTTATTAGCCCTATACAATTTCTTGCATTAGGAATTCGTCTTTTCGCATACCCCAGCTTTTCTCCATGGAGATACAGACACACAGACAGGGAGAAGCTTGGGGTCAGAGCGCAGGGTCTGCCACTGTACGGCGCCCCTGGAGCAGTTGGGGTTAAGGGCCTTGCTCAGGGGCCCAACGGAGTAGGATTCCTCTGCCGGCCACAGGATTTGAACCACCAACCTTCCAGTCACAGGCGCAGATCCTTAGCCACAGAGCCACCGCTCCAGCCCTCAATAGATTAGGAGTCTGGAAAACCCAAGAAATTTTAGCTACAACTGTTAAAATGGCAGTGCATTCAATGCAATATGCAACAGATTGAGTCGTTTAACCACTTCCTTTCATACTGTTGCTTTTCGGGGATTTAGACAACATCCTCATTTCGGGCAATGCAGCATATAGAGCCATATATGCAAGAAAATAAAAAAGTGAAGAGAACATTAAAATATGACATTACCTAAATTTCTCTTCTGTCCTAGAACACAGCCATGCCATCAAACATCCTCTATGTTTTCTATTAATCCTAACCCTAACCCTAGCTACGGGTTTGGGCAGTTAGGGTTAGGGGTCAGATTTTCATCAATGCAACCTAACACTCATTTAAGCTGAAAACAGAACTCAGGGCATCAAAATATTAGTCTGAAAAGACTTAGCAGCCTTGCTACAACAAAGAAAATGTATCAGCAGTAGTACAATTTCATTTTTTGACAAGAATTGTGTTATTGGAAATTTTGTGTTGAATCGTACTCTCCAAGAGCATGGGATCAGCCCTCAATAGCTTAGGAGTCTGGAAAACCCAATACATTTTAGCTACAACTGATAATATGGCAGTGCATTCAATGGCATATGCAACAGATTGAGTCGTTTAACCACTTTCTTTCATACTGTTGCTTTTCGGGGATTTAGACAACATCCTCACTTAGGGCAATGCAGCATGTAGAGCCATATTTGCAAGAAAATAAAAAAGTGAAGAGAACATTAAAATATGACATTTCCTAAATCTCACTTCTGTCCTAGAACACAGCCATGCCATCAAACATCCTCTGTGTTTTCTATTAATCCTAACCTTAACCCTAGCTAAGGTTTGGGCAGTTAGGGTTAGGGGTCAGATTTTCATCAAATCAACCTAACACTCATTTAAGCTGAAAATAGAACTCAGGGTATCAAAATATTAGTCTGAAAAGACTTAGCAGCCTTGCCAGAACAAACAAAATGTATCAGCAGTAGTACAATTTCATTTTTTGACAAGAATTGTGTTATTGGAAATTTTGTGTTGAATCGTACTCTCCAAGAGCATGGGATCAGCCCTCAATAGCTCAGGAGTCTGGAAAACCCAATAAATTTTAGCTACAACTGTTAATATGGCAGTGTATTCAATGGCATATGCAACAGATTGAGTCGTTTAACCACTTTCTTTCATACCTTTGCTTTTCGGGGATTTAGACAACATCCTCACTTAGGGCAATGCAGCATGTAGAGCCATATATGCAAGAAAATAAAAAAGAGAAGAGAACATTAAACTATGACATTTCCTAAATTTCTCTTCTGTCCTAGAACACAGCCATGTCATCAAACATCCTCTATGTTTTCTAATAATCCTAACCCTAGCTACGGGTTTGGGCAGTTAGGGTTAGGGGTCAGATTTTCATCAAATCAACCTAACACTCATTTAAGCTGAAAATAGAACTCAGGGTATCAAAATATTAGTCTGAAAAGACTTAGCAGCCTTGCCAGAACAAACAAAATGTATCAGCAGTAGTACAATTTCATTTCTTGACAAGAATTGTGTTATTGGAAATCTTGTGTTGAATCGTACTCTCCAAGAGCATGGGTTCAGCCCTCAATAGCTTAGGAGTCTGGAAAACCCAATCAATTTTAGCTACAACTGTTAATATGGCAGTTTATTCAATGCCATATGCAACAGATTGAGTCGTTTAACCACTTTCTTTCATACTGTTGCTTTTCGGGGATTTAGACAACATCCTCACTTAGGGCAATGCAGCATATAGAGCCATATATGAAAGAAAATAAAAAAGTTAAGAGAACATTAAAGTATGACATTTCCTAAATTTCTCTTCTGTCCTAGAACACAGCCATGCCATCAAACATCCTCTATGTTTTCTAAGAATCCTAACCCTAACCCTAGCTACGGGTTTGGGCAGTTAGGGTTAGGGGTCAGATTTTCATCAATGCAACCTAACACTCATTTAAGCTGAAAATAGAACTCAGGGAATCAAAATATTAGTCTGAAAAGACTTAGCAGCCTTGCTACAACAAACAAAATGTATCAGCAGTAGTACAATTTCATTTTTTGACAAGAATTGTGTTATTGGAAATTTTGTGTTGAATCGTACTCTCCAAGAGCATGGGATCAGCCCTCAATAGCTTAGGAGTCTGGAAAACCCAATAAATTTTAGATACAACTGTTAATATGCAGTGTATTCAATGCCATATGCAACAGATTGAGTCGTTTAACCACTTTCTTTCATAATGTTGCTTTTTGGGGATTTAGACAACATCCTCACTTAGGGCAATGCAGCATGTAGAACCATATATGCAAGAAAATAAAAAAGAGAAGAGAACATTAAAGTATGACATTTCCTACATTTCTCTTGTCTTAGAACACAGCCATGCCATCAAACATCCCCTATGTTTTCTAATAATCCTAACCCTAACCCTAGCTACGGGTTTGGGCAGTTAGGGTTAGGGGTCAGATTTTCATCAAATCAACCTAACACTCATTTATGCTGAAAATAGAACTCAGGGTATCAAAATATTAGTCTGAAAACACTTAGCAGCCTTGCCACAACAAACAAAATATATCAGCAGTAGTACAATTTCATTTTTTGATAAGAATTGTGTTATTGGAAATTTCGTGTTGAATCGTACTCTCCAAGAGCATGGGATCAGCCCACAATAGCTTAGGAGTCTGGAAAACCCCATAAATTTTAGCTACAACTGTTAATATGGCAGTGTATTCAATGCCATATGCAACAGATTGAGTCTTTTAACCACTTTCTTTCATACTGTTGCTTTTCGGGGATTTAGGCAACATCCTCACTTAGGGCAATGCAGCATGTAGAGCCATATATGCAAGAAAATAAAAAAGAGAAGAGAACATTAAACTATGACATTTCCTAACTTTCTCTTCTGTCCTAGAACACAGCCATGTCATCAAACATCCTCTATGTTTTCTAATAATCCTAACCCTAACCCTAGCTACGGGTTTGGGCAGTTAGGGTTAGGGGTCAGATTTTCATCAAATCAACCTAACACTCATTTAAGCTGAAAATAGAACTCAGGGTATCAAAATATTAGTCTGAAAAGACTTAGCAGCCTTGCTACAACAAAGAAAATGTGTCAGCAGTAGCACAATTTCATTTTTTGACAGGAATTGTGTTATTGGAAGTTTTGTGTTGAATCGTACTCTCCAAGAGCATGGGATCAGCCCTTAATAGGTTAGGAGTCTGGAAAACCCAATAAGTTTTAGCTACAACTGTTAATATGGCAGTGCATTCAATGGCATATGCAACAGATTGAGTAGTTTAACCACTTTCTTTCATACTGTTGCTTTTCGGGGATTTAGGCAACATCCTCACTTAGGGCAATGCAGCATGTAGAGCCATATATGCAAGAAAATAAAAAAGAGAAGAGAACATTAAACTATGACATTTCCTAAATTTCTCTTCTGTCCTAGAACACAGCCATGTCATCAAACATCCTCTATGTTTCCTAATAATCCTAACCCTAACCCTAGCTACGGGTTTGGGCAGTTAGGGTTAGGTGTCAGATTTTCATCAAATCAACCTAACACTCATTTAAGCTGAAAATAGAACTCAGGGTATCAAAATATTAGTCTGAAAAGACTTAGCAGCCTTGCTACAACAAAGAAAATGTGTCAGCAGTAGCACAATTTCATTTTTTGACAAGAATTGTGTTATTGGAAGTTTTGTGTTGAATCGTACTCTCCAAGAGCATGGGATCAGCCCTTAATAGGTTAGGAGTCTGGAAAACCCAATAAGTTTTAGCTACAACTGTTAATATGGCAGTGCATTCAATGGCATATGCAACAGATTGAGTCGTTTAACCACTTTCTTTCATACTGTTGCTTTTCGGGGATTTTGACAACATCCTCACTTAGGGCAATGCAGCATGTAGAGCCATATATGCAAGAAAATAAAAAAGAGAAGAGAACATTAAAGTATGACATTTCCTAAATGTCTCTTCTGTCCTAGAACACAGCCATGCCATCAAACATCCTCTATGTTTTCTAATAATCCTAACCCTAACCCTAGCTACAGGTTTGGGCAGTTAGGGTTAGGGGTCAGATTTTCATCAAATCAACCTAACACTCATTTAAGCTGAAAATAGAACTCAGGGTATCAAAATATTAGTCTGAAAAGACTTAGCAGCCTTGCTACAACAAACAAAATGTATCAGCAGTAGTACAATTTCATTTTTTGACAAGAATTGTGTTATTGGAAATCTTGTGTTGAATCGTACTCTCCAAGAGCATGGGATCAGCCCTTAATAGGGTAGGAGTCTGGAAAACCCAATAAGTTTTAGCTACAACTGTTAATATGGCAGTGTATTCAATGCCATATGCAACAGATTGAGTCTTTTAACCACTTTCTTTCATACTGTTGCTTTTCGGGGATTTAGGCAACATCCTCACTTAGGGCAATGCAGCATGTAGAGCCATATATGCAAGAAAATAAAAAAGAGAAGAGAACATTAAACTATGACATTTCCTAAATTTCTCTTCTGTCCTAGAACACAGCCATGTCATCAAACATCCTCTATGTTTTCTAATAATCCTAACCCTAACCCTAGCTACGGGTTTGGGCAGTTAGGGTTAGGGGTCAGATTTTCATCAAATCAACCTAACACTCATTTAAGCTGAAAATAGAACTCAGGGTATCAAAATATTAGTCTGAAAACACTTAGCAGCCTTGCTACAACAAACAAAATGTATCAACAGTAGCACAATTTCATTTTTTGACAGGAATTGTGTTATTGGAAGTTTTGTGTTGAATCGTACTCTCCAAGAGCATGGGATCAGCCCTTAATAGGTTAGGAGTCTGGAAAACCCAATAAGTTTTAGCTACAACTGTTAATATGGCAGTGTATTCAATGCCATATGCAACAGATTGAGTCTTTTAACCACTTTCTTTCATACTGTTGCTTTTCGGGGATTTAGGCAACATCCTCACTTAGGGCAATGCAGCATGTAGAGCCATATATGCAAGAAAATAAAAAAGAGAAGAGAACATTAAACTATGACATTTCCTAAATTTCTCTTCTGTCCTAGAACACAGCCATGTCATCAAACATCCTCTATGTTTTCTAATAATCCTAACCCTAACCCTAGCTACGGGTTTGGGCAGTTAGGGTTAGGGGTCAGATTTTCATCAAATCAACCTAACACTCATTTAAGCTGAAAATAGAACTCAGGGTATCAAAATATTAGTCTGAAAAGACTTAGCAGCCTTGCTACAACAAAGAAAATGTGTCAGCAGTAGCACAATTTCATTTTTTGACAGGAATTGTGTTATTGGAAGTTTTGTGTTGAATCGTACTCTCCAAGAGCATGGGATCAGCCCTTAATAGGTTAGGAGTCTTGAAAACCCAATAAGTTTTAGCTACAACTGTTAATATGGCAGTGCATTCAATGGCATATGCAACAGATTGAGTAGTTTAACCACTTTCTTTCATACTGTTGCTTTTCGGGGATTTAGGCAACATCCTCACTTAGGGCAATGCAGCATGTAGAGCCATATATGCAAGAAAATAAAAAAGAGAAGAGAACATTAAACTATGACATTTCCTAAATTTCTCTTCTGTCCTAGAACACAGCCATGTCATCAAACATCCTCTATGTTTCCTAATAATCCTAACCCTAACCCTAGCTACGGGTTTGGGCAGTTAGGGTTAGGTGTCAGATTTTCATCAAATCAACCTAACACTCATTTAAGCTGAAAATAGAACTCAGGGTATCAAAATATTAGTCTGAAAAGACTTAGCAGCCTTGCTACAACAAAGAAAATGTGTCAGCAGTAGCACAATTTCATTTTTTGACAAGAATTGTGTTATTGGAAGTTTTGTGTTGAATCGTACTCTCCAAGAGCATGGGATCAGCCCTTAATAGGTTAGGAGTCTGGAAAACCCAATAAGTTTTAGCTACAACTGTTAATATGGCAGTGCATTCAATGGCATATGCAACAGATTGAGTCGTTTAACCACTTTCTTTCATACTGTTGCTTTTCGGGGATTTTGACAACATCCTCACTTAGGGCAATGCAGCATGTAGAGCCATATATGCAAGAAAATAAAAAAGAGAAGAGAACATTAAAGTATGACATTTCCTAAATGTCTCTTCTGTCCTAGAACACAGCCATGCCATCAAACATCCTCTATGTTTTCTAATAATCCTAACCCTAACCCTAGCTACAGGTTTGGGCAGTTAGGGTTAGGGGTCAGATTTTCATCAAATCAACCTAACACTCATTTAAGCTGAAAATAGAACTCAGGGTATCAAAATATTAGTCTGAAAAGACTTAGCAGCCTTGCTACAACAAACAAAATGTGTCAGCAGTAGCACAATTTCATTTTTTGACAGGAATTGTGTTATTGGAAGTTTTGTGTTGAATCGTACTCTCCAAGAGCATGGGATCAGCCCTTAATAGGTTAGGAGTCTGGAAAACCCAATAAGTTTTAGCTACAACTGTTAATATGGCAGTGCATTCAATGGCATATGCAACAGATTGAGTAGTTTAACCACTTTCTTTCATACTGTTGCTTTTCGGGGATTTAGGCAACATCCTCACTTAGGGCAATGCAGCATGTAGAGCCATATATGCAAGAAAATAAAAAAGAGAAGAGAACATTAAACTATGACATTTCCTAAATTTCTCTTCTGTCCTAGAACACAGCCATGTCATCAAACATCCTCTATGTTTCCTAATAATCCTAACCCTAACCCTAGCTACGGGTTTGGGCAGTTAGGGTTAGGTGTCAGATTTTCATCAAATCAACCTAACACTCATTTAAGCTGAAAATAGAACTCAGGGTATCAAAATATTAGTCTGAAAAGACTTAGCAGCCTTGCTACAACAAAGAAAATGTGTCAGCAGTAGCACAATTTCATTTTTTGACAAGAATTGTGTTATTGGAAGTTTTGTGTTGAATCGTACTCTCCAAGAGCATGGGATCAGCCCTTAATAGGTTAGGAGTCTGGAAAACCCAATAAGTTTTAGCTACAACTGTTAATATGGCAGTGCATTCAATGGCATATGCAACAGATTGAGTCGTTTAACCACTTTCTTTCATACTGTTGCTTTTCGGGGATTTTGACAACATCCTCACTTAGGGCAATGCAGCATGTAGAGCCATATATGCAAGAAAATAAAAAAGAGAAGAGAACATTAAAGTATGACATTTCCTAAATGTCTCTTCTGTCCTAGAACACAGCCATGCCATCAAACATCCTCTATGTTTTCTAATAATCCTAACCCTAACCCTAGCTACAGGTTTGGGCAGTTAGGGTTAGGGGTCAGATTTTCATCAAATCAACCTAACACTCATTTAAGCTGAAAATAGAACTCAGGGTATCAAAATATTAGTCTGAAAAGACTTAGCAGCCTTGCTACAACAAACAAAATGTATCAGCAGTAGTACAATTTCATTTTTTGACAAGAATTGTGTTATTGGAAATCTTGTGTTGAATCGTACTCTCCAAGAGCATGGGATCAGCCCTTAATAGGGTAGGAGTCTGGAAAACCCAATAAGTTTTAGCTACAACTGTTAATATGGCAGTGTATTCAATGCCATATGCAACAGATTGAGTCTTTTAACCACTTTCTTTCATACTGTTGCTTTTCGGGGATTTAGGCAACATCCTCACTTAGGGCAATGCAGCATGTAGAGCCATATATGCAAGAAAATAAAAAAGAGAAGAGAACATTAAACTATGACATTTCCTAAATTTCTCTTCTGTCCTAGAACACAGCCATGTCATCAAACATCCTCTATGTTTTCTAATAATCCTAACCCTAACCCTAGCTACGGGTTTGGGCAGTTAGGGTTAGGGGTCAGATTTTCATCAAATCAACCTAACACTCATTTAAGCTGAAAATAGAACTCAGGGTATCAAAATATTAGTCTGAAAACACTTAGCAGCCTTGCTACAACAAACAAAATGTATCAACAGTAGCACAATTTCATTTTTTGACAGGAATTGTGTTATTGGAAGTTTTGTGTTGAATCGTACTCTCCAAGAGCATGGGATCAGCCCTTAATAGGTTAGGAGTCTGGAAAACCCAATAAGTTTTAGCTACAACTGTTAATATGGCAGTGTATTCAATGCCATATGCAACAGATTGAGTCTTTTAACCACTTTCTTTCATACTGTTGCTTTTCGGGGATTTAGGCAACATCCTCACTTAGGGCAATGCAGCATGTAGAGCCATATATGCAAGAAAATAAAAAAGAGAAGAGAACATTAAACTATGACATTTCCTAAATTTCTCTTCTGTCCTAGAACACAGCCATGTCATCAAACATCCTCTATGTTTTCTAATAATCCTAACCCTAACCCTAGCTACGGGTTTGGGCAGTTAGGGTTAGGGGTCAGATTTTCATCAAATCAACCTAACACTCATTTAAGCTGAAAATAGAACTCAGGGTATCAAAATATTAGTCTGAAAAGACTTAGCAGCCTTGCTACAACAAAGAAAATGTGTCAGCAGTAGCACAATTTCATTTTTTGACAGGAATTGTGTTATTGGAAGTTTTGTGTTGAATCGTACTCTCCAAGAGCATGGGATCAGCCCTTAATAGGTTAGGAGTCTTGAAAACCCAATAAGTTTTAGCTACAACTGTTAATATGGCAGTGCATTCAATGGCATATGCAACAGATTGAGTAGTTTAACCACTTTCTTTCATACTGTTGCTTTTCGGGGATTTAGGCAACATCCTCACTTAGGGCAATGCAGCATGTAGAGCCATATATGCAAGAAAATAAAAAAGAGAAGAGAACATTAAACTATGACATTTCCTAAATTTCTCTTCTGTCCTAGAACACAGCCATGTCATCAAACATCCTCTATGTTTCCTAATAATCCTAACCCTAACCCTAGCTACGGGTTTGGGCAGTTAGGGTTAGGTGTCAGATTTTCATCAAATCAACCTAACACTCATTTAAGCTGAAAATAGAACTCAGGGTATCAAAATATTAGTCTGAAAAGACTTAGCAGCCTTGCTACAACAAAGAAAATGTGTCAGCAGTAGCACAATTTCATTTTTTGACAAGAATTGTGTTATTGGAAGTTTTGTGTTGAATCGTACTCTCCAAGAGCATGGGATCAGCCCTTAATAGGTTAGGAGTCTGGAAAACCCAATAAGTTTTAGCTACAACTGTTAATATGGCAGTGCATTCAATGGCATATGCAACAGATTGAGTCGTTTAACCACTTTCTTTCATACTGTTGCTTTTCGGGGATTTTGACAACATCCTCACTTAGGGCAATGCAGCATGTAGAGCCATATATGCAAGAAAATAAAAAAGAGAAGAGAACATTAAAGTATGACATTTCCTAAATGTCTCTTCTGTCCTAGAACACAGCCATGCCATCAAACATCCTCTATGTTTTCTAATAATCCTAACCCTAACCCTAGCTACAGGTTTGGGCAGTTAGGGTTAGGGGTCAGATTTTCATCAAATCAACCTAACACTCATTTAAGCTGAAAATAGAACTCAGGGTATCAAAATATTAGTCTGAAAAGACTTAGCAGCCTTGCTACAACAAACAAAATGTATCAGCAGTAGTACAATTTCATTTTTTGACAAGAATTGTGTTATTGGAAATCTTGTGTTGAATCGTACTCTCCAAGAGCATGGGATCAGCCCTTAATAGGGTAGGAGTCTGGAAAACCCAATAAGTTTTAGCTACAACTGTTAATATGGCAGTGTATTCAATGCCATATGCAACAGATTGAGTCGTTTAACCACTGTCTTTCATACTGTTGCTTTTCGGGGATTTAGACAACATCCTCACTTAGAGCAATGCAGCATGTAGAGCCATATATGCAAGAAAATTAAAAAAGTGAAGAGAACATTAAAATATGACATTTCCTAAATCTCACTTCTGTCCTAGAACACAGCCATGCCATCAAACATCCTCTGTGTTTTCTATTAATGCTAACCCTAACCCTAGCTAAGGTTTGGGCAGTTAGGGTTAGGGGTCAGATTTTCATCAAATCAACCTAACACTCATTTAAGCTGAAAATAGAACTCAGGGTATCAAAATATTAGACTGAAAAGACTTAGCAGCCTTGCCAGAACAAACAAAATGTATCAGCAGTAGTACAATTTCATTTTTTGACAAGAATTGTGTTATTGGAAATTTTGTGTTGAATCGTACTCTCCAAGAGCATGGGATCAGCCCTCAATAGCTTAGGAGTCTGGAAAACCCAATAAATTTTAGCTACAACTGTTAATATGGCAGTGTATTCAATGGCATATGCAACAGATTGAGTCGTTTAACCACTTTCTTTCATACCTTTGCTTTTCGGGGATTTAGACAACATCCTCAATTAGGGCAATGCAGCATATAGAGCCATATATGCAAGAAAATAAAAACGTGAAGAGAACATTAAAGTATGACATTTCCAAAATTTCACTTCTGTCCTAGAACACAGCCATGCCATCAAACATCCTCTATGTTTTCTAATAATCCTAACCCTAACCCTAGCTACGGGTTTGGGCAGTTAGGGTTAGGGGTCAGATTTTCATCAAATCAACCTAACACTCATTTAAGATGAAAATAGAACTAAGGGTATCAAAATATTAGTCTGAAAAGACTTAGCAGCCTTGCCACAACAAACAAAATGTATCAGCAGTAGTACAATTTCATTTCTTGACAAGAATTGTGTTATTGGAAATTTTGAGTTGAATCGTACTCTCCAAGAGCATGGGATCAGCCCTCAATAGCTTAGGAGTCTGGAAAACCCAATAAATTTTAGCTACAACTGTTAATATGGTAGTGCATTCAATGGCATATGCAACAGATTGAGTCGTTTAGCCACTTTCTTTCATACTGTTGCTTTTCGGGGATATAGACAACATCCTCACTTAGGGCAATGCAGCATACAGAGCCATATATGCAAGAAAATAAAAAAGTGAAGAGAACATTAAAATATGACATTTCCTAAATTTCTCTTCTGTCCTAGAACACAGCCATGCCATCAAACATCCTCTATGTTTTCTATTAATCCTAACCCTAACCCTAGCTAAGGGTTTGGGCAGTTAGGGTTAGGGGTCAGATTTTCATCAATGCAACCTAAGACTCATTTAAGCTGAAAATAGAACTCAGGGTATCAAAATATTAGTCTGAAAAGACTTAGCAGCCTTGCCAGAACAAACAAAATGTATCAGCAGTAGTACAATTTCATTTCTTGACAAGAATTGTGTTATTGGAAATCTTGTGTTGAATCGTACTCTCCAAGAGCATGGGATCAGCCCTCAATAGCTTAGGAGTCTGGAAAACCCAATACATTTTAGCTACAACTGTTAATATGGCAGTGCATTCAATGGCATATGCAACAGATTGAGTCGTTTAACCACTTTCTTTCATACTGTTGCTTTTCGGGGATTTAGGCAACATCCTCACTTAGGGCAATGCAGCATGTAGAGCCATATATGCAAGAAAATAAAAAAGAGAAGAGAACATTAAACTATGACATTTCCTACATTTCTCTTCTGTCCTAGAACACAGCCATGAAATCAAACATCCTCTATGTTTTCTAATAATCCTAACCCTAACCCTAGCTACGGGTTTGGGCAGTTAGGGTTAGGGGTCAGATTTTCATCAAATCAACCTAACACTCATTTAAGCTGAAAATAGAACTCAGGGTATCAAAATATTAGTCTGAAAAGACTTAGCAGCCTTGCTACAACAAACAAAATGTATCAGCAGTAGTACAATTTCATTTTTTGACAAGAATTGTGCTATTGGAAATTTTGTGTTGAATCGTACTCTCCAAGAGCATGGGATCAGCCCTCAATAGCTTAGGAGTCTGGAAAACCCAATTAATTTTAGCTACAACTGTTAATATGGCAGTGTATTCAATGCCATATGCAACAGATTGAGTCCTTTAACCACTTTCTTTCATACTGTTGCTTTTCGGGGATTTAGACAACATCCTCACTTAGGGCAATGCAGCATGTAGAGCCATATATGCAAGAAAATAAAAAAGAGAAGAGAACATTAAAGTATGACATTTCCTAAATTTCTCTTCTGTCCTAGAACACAGCCATGCCATCAAACATCCTCTATGTTTTCTAATAATCCTAACCCTAACCCTAGCTACGGGTTTGGGCAGTTAGGGTTAGGGGTCAGATTTTCATCAAATCAACCTAACACTCATTTAAGCTGAAAATAGAACTCAGGGTATCAAAATATTAGTCTGAAAAGACTAAGCAGCCTTGCTACAACAAACAAAATGTATCAGCAATAGAACAATTTCATTTTTTGACAAGAATTGTGTTATTGGAAATTTTGTGTTGAATCGTACTCTCCAAGAGCATGGGATCAGCCCTCAATAGCTTAGGAGTCTGGAAAACCCCATAAATTTTAGCTACAACTGTTAATATGGCAGTGTATTCAATGCCATAAGCAACAGATTGAGTCGTTTAACCACTTTCTTTCATACTGTTGCTTTTCGGGGATTTAGACAACATCCTCACTTAGGGCAATGCAGCATGTAGAGCCATATATGCAAGAAAATAAAAAAGTGAAGAGAACATTAAAGTATGACATTTCCTAAATTTCTCTTCTGTCCTAGAACACAGCCATGCCATCAAACATCCTCTATGTTTTCTAATAATCGTAACCCTAACCCTAGCTAAGGGTTTGGGCAGTTAGGGTTAGGGGTCAGATTTTCATCAAATCAACCTAACACTCATTTAAGCTGAAAATAGAACTCAGGATATCAAAATATTAGTCTGAAAAGACTTAGCAGCCTTGCTACAACAAACAAAATGTATCAGCAGTAGTACAATTTCATTTTTTGACAAGAATTGTGTTATTGGAAATTTTGTGTTGAATCGTACTCTCCAAGAGCATGGGATCAGCCCTCAATAGTTTAGGAGTCTGGAAAACCCAATAAATTTTAGCTACAACTGTTAATATGGCAGTGTATTCAATGCCATATGCAACAGATTGAGATGTTTAACCACTTTCTTTCATACTGTTGCTTTATGGGGATTTAGACAACATCCTCACTTAGGGCAATGCAGCATATAGAGCCATATATGCAAGAAAATAAAAATGTGAAGAGAACATTAAAATATGACATTTCCTAAATTTCTCTTCTGTCCTAGAACACAGCCATGCCATCAAACATCCTCTATGTTTTCTAATAATCCTAACCCTAACCCTAGCTACGGGTTTGGGCAGTTAGGGTTAGGGGTCAGATTTTCATCAAATCAACCTAACACTCATTTAAGCTGAAAATAGAACTCAGGGTATCAAAATATTGGTCTGAAAAGACTTAGCAGCCTTGCCACAACAAACAAAATATATCAGCAGTAGTACAATTTCATTTTTTTATAAGAATTGTGTTATTGGAAATTTCGTGTTGAATCGTACTCTCCAAGAGCATGGGATCAGCCCTCAATAGCTTAGGAGTCTGGAAAACCCCATACATTTTAGCTACAACTGTTAAAATGGCAGTGCATTCAATGCAATATGCAACAGATTGAGTCGTTTAACCAATTTCTTTCATACTGTTGCTTTTTGGGGATTTAGACAACATCCTCACTTAGGGCAATGCAGCATATAGAGCCATATATGCAAGAAAATAAAAAAGTGAAGAGAACATTAAAATATGACATTTCCTAAATTTCTCTTCTGTCCTAGAACACAGCCATGCCATCAAACATCCTCTATGTTTTCTAATAATCCTAACCCTAGCTACGGCTTTGGGCAGTTAGGGTTAGGGGTCAGATTTTCATCAAATCAACCTAACACTCATTTAAGCTGAAAATAGAACTCAGGGTATCAAAATATTAGTCTGAAAAGACTTAGCAGCCTTGCTACAACAAACAAAATGTATCAGCAGTAGTACAAATTCATTTTTTGACAAGAATTGTGTTATTGGAAATTTTGTGTCGAATCGTACTCTCCAAGAGCATGGGATCAGCCCTCAATAGCTTAGGAGTCTGGAAAACCCAATTAATTTTAGCTACAACTGTTAATATGGCAGTGTATTCAATGCAGTATGCAACAGATTGAGTCGTTTAACCACTTTCTTTCATACTGTTGCTTTTCGGGGATTTTGACAACATCCTCACTTAGGGCAATGCAGCATGTAGAGCCATATATGCAAGAAAATAAAAAAGAGAAGAGAACATTAAACTATGACATTTCCTAAATTTCTCTTCTGTCCTAGAACACAGCCATGTCATCAAACATCCTCTATGTTTTCTAATAATCCTAACCCTAACCCTATCTACGGGTTTGGGCAGTTAGGGTTAGGGGTCAGATTTTCATCAAATCAACCTAACACTCATTTAAGCTGAAACAGAACTCAGGGTACCAAAATATTAGTCTGAAAAGACTTAGCAGCCTTGCTACAACAAACAAAATGTATCAGCAGTAGCACAATTTCATTTTTTGACAGGAATTGTGTTATTGGAAGTTTTGTGTTGAATCGCACTCTCCAAGAGCATGGGATCCGCCCTTAATAGCTTAGGAGTCTGGAAAACCCAATAAGTTTTAGCTACAACTGTTAATATGGCAGTGCATTCAATAGCATATGCAACAGATTGAGTCGTTTAACCACTTTCTTTCATACTGTTGCTTTTCGGGGATTTAGACAACATCCTCACTTAGGGCAATGCAGCATGTAGAGCCATATATGCAAGAAAATAAAAAAGTGAAGAGAACATTAAAGTATGATATTTCCTAAATTTCTCTTCTGTCCTAGAACACAGCCATGTCATAAAACATCCTCTATGTTTTCTAATAATCCTAACCCTAACCCTAGCTACGGGTTTGGGCAGTTAGGGTTAGGGGTCAGATTTTCATCAAATCAACCTAACACTCATTTAAGCTGAAAATAGAACTCAGGGTATCAAAATATTAGTCTGAAAAGACTTAGCAGCCTTGCTACAACAAACAAAATGTATCAGCAGTAGTACAATTTCATTTTTTGACAAGAATTGTGTTATTGGAAATCTTGTGTTGAATCGTACTCTCCCAGAGCATGGGATCAGCCCTCAATAGCTTAGGAGTCTGGAAAACCCAATAAATTTTAGCTACAACTGTTAATATGGCAGTGCATTCAATGGCATATGCAACAGATTGAGTCGTTTTACCACTTTCTTTTATACTGTTGCTTTTTGGGGATTTAGACAACATCCTCACTTAGGGCAATGCAGCATGTAGAGCCATATATGCAAGAAAATAAAAAAGAGAAGAGAACATTAAACTATGACATTTCCTAAATTTCTCTTCTGTCCTAGAACACAGCCATGTCATCAAACATCCTCTATGTTTTCTAATAATCCTAACCCTAACCCTAGCTACGGGTTTGGGCAGTTAGGGTTAGGGGTCAGATTTTCATCAAATCAACCTAACACTCATTTAAGCTGAAAATAGAACTCAGGGTATCAAAATATTAGTCTGAAAAGACTTAGCAGCCTTGCTACAAAAAAGAAAATGTGTCAGTAGTAGCACAATTTCATTTTTTGACAGGAATTGTGTTATTGGAAGTTTTGTGTTGAATCGTACTCTCCAAGAGCATGGGATCAGCCCTCAATAGCTTAGGAGTCTGGAAAACCCAATAAATTTTAGCTACAACTGTTAATATGGCAGTGCATTCAATGGCATATGCAACAGATTGAGTCGTTTAACCACTTTCTTTCATACTGTTGCTTTTTGGGGATTTAGACAACATCCTCACTTAGGGCAATGCAGCATGTAGAGCCATATATGCAAGAAAATAAAAAAGAGAAGAGAACATTAAAGTATGACATTTCCTAAATTTCTCTTCTGTCCTAGAACACAGCCATGCCATCAAACATCCTCTATGTTTTCTAATAATCCTAACCCTAACCCTAGCTACGGGTTTGGGCAGTTAGGGTTAGGGGTCAGATTTTCATCAAATCAACCTAACACTCATTTAAGCTGAAAATAGAACTCAGGGTATCAAAATATTAGTCTGAAAAGACTTAGCAGCCTTGCTACAACAAACAAAATGTATCAGCAGTAGTACAATTTCATTTTTTGACAAGAATTGTGTTATTGGAAATTTTGTGTTGAATCGTACTCTCCAAGAGCTCGGGATCAGCCCTCAATAGCTTAGGAGTCTGGAAAACCCAATAAATTTTAGCTACAACTGTTAATATGGCAGTGCATTCAATGGCATATGCAACAGATTGAGTCGTTTAACCACTTTCTTTCATACTGTTGCTTTTTGGGGATTTAGACAACATCCTCACTTAGGGCAATGCAGCATGTAGAGCCATATATGCAAGAAAATAAAAAAGAGAAGAGAACATTAAAGTATGATATTTCCTAAATTTCTCTTCTGTCCTAGAACACAGCCATGCCATCAAACATCTTCTATGTTTTCTAATAATCCTAACCCTAACCCTAGCTACGGGTTTGGGCAGTTAGGGTTAGGGGTCAGATTTTCATCAAATCAACCTAACACTCATTTAAGCTGAAAATAGAACTCAGGGTATCAAAATATTAGTCTGAAAAGACTTAGCAGCCTTGCTACAACAAACAAAATGTATCAGCAGTAGTACAATTTCATTTTTTGACAAGAATTGTGTTATTGGAAATCTTGTGTTGAATCGTACTCTCCAAGAGCATGGGATCAGCCCTCAATAGCTTAGGAGTCTGGAAAACCCAATAAATTTTAGCTACAACTGTTAATATGGCAGTGCATTCAATGGCATATGCAACAGATTGAGTCGTTTAACCACTTTCTTTTATACTGTTGCTTTTTGGGGATTTAGACAACATCCTCACTTAGGGCAATGCAGCATGTAGAGCCATATATGCAAGAAAATAAAAAAGAGAAGAGAACATTAAACTATGACATTTCCTAAATTTCTCTTCTGTCCTAGAACACAGCCATGTCATCAAACATCCTCTATGTTTTCTAATAATCCTAACCCTAACCCTAGCTACGGGTTTGGGCAGTTAGGGTTAGGGGTCAGATTTTCATCAAATCAACCTAACACTCATTTAAGCTGAAAATAGAACTCAGGGTATCAAAATATTAGTCTGAAAAGACTTAGCAGCCTTGCTACAACAAACAAAATGTATCAGCAGTAGTACAATTTCATTTTTTGACAAAAATTGTGTTATTGGAAATCTTGTGTTGAATCGTACTCTCCAAGAGCATGGGATCAGCCCTCAATAGCTTAGGAGTCTGGAAAACCCAATAAATTTTAGCTACAACTGTTAATATGGCAGTGCATTCAATGGCATATGCAACAGATTGAGTCGTTTAACCACTTTCTTTCATACTGTTGCTTTTTGGGGATTTAGACAACATCCTCACTTAGGGCAATGCAGCATGTAGAGCCATATATGCAAGAAAATAAAAAAGAGAAGAGAACATTAAACTATGACATTTCCTAAATTTCTCTTCTGTCCTAGAACACAGCCATGCCATCAAACATCTTCTATGTTTTCTAATAATCCTAACCCTAACCCTAGCTACGGGTTTGGGCAGTTAGGGTTAGGGGTCAGATTTTCATCAAATCAACCTAACACTCATTTAAGCTGAAAATAGAACTCAGGGTATCAAAATATTAGTCTGAAAAGACTTAGCAGCCTTGCTACAACAAACAAAATGTATCAGCAGTAGTACAATTTCATTTTTTGACAAGAATTGTGTTATTGGAAATCTTGTGTTGAATCGTACTCTCCAAGAGCATGGGATCAGCCCTCAATAGCTTAGGAGTCTGGAAAACCCAATAAATTTTAGCTACAACTGTTAATATGGCAGTGCATTCAATGGCATATGCAACAGATTGAGTCGTTTAACCACTTTCTTTTATACTGTTGCTTTTTGGGGATTTAGACAACATCCTCACTTAGGGCAATGCAGCATGTAGAGCCATATATGCAAGAAAATAAAAAAGAGAAGAGAACATTAAACTATGACATTTCCTAAATTTCTCTTCTGTCCTAGAACACAGCCATGTCATCAAACATCCTCTATGTTTTCTAATAATCCTAACCCTAACCCTAGCTACGGGTTTGGGCAGTTAGGGTTAGGGGTCAGATTTTCATCAAATCAACCTAACACTCATTTAAGCTGAAAATAGAACTCAGGGTATCAAAATATTAGTCTGAAAAGACTTAGCAGCCTTGCTACAACAAAGAAAATGTGTCAGCAGTAGCACAATTTCATTTTTTGACAGGAATTGTGTTATTGGAAGTTTTGTGTTGAATCGTACTCTCCAAGAGCATGGGATCAGCCCTTAATAGGTTAGGAGTCTGGAAAACCCAATAAATTTTAGCTACAACTGTTAATATGGCAGTCCATTCAATGGCATATGCAACAGATTAAGTCGTTTAACCACTTTCTTTCATACTGTTGCTTTTTGGGGATTTAGACAACATCCTCACTTAGGGCAATGCAGCATGTAGAGCCATATATGCAAGAAAATAAAAAAGAGAAGAGAACATTAAAGTATGACATTTCCTAAATTTCTCTTCTGTCCTAGAACACAGCCATGCCATCAAACATCCTCTATGTTTTCTAATAATCCTACCCGTAACCCTAGCTACGGGTTTGGGCAGTTAGGGTTAGGGGTCAGATTTTCATCAAATCAACCTAACACTCATTTAAGCTGAAAATAGAACTCAGGGTATCAAAATATTAGTCTGAAAAGACTTAGCAGCCTTGCTACAACAAACAAAATGTATCAGCAGTAGTACAATTTCATTTTTTGACAAGAATTGTGTTATTGGAAATTTTGTGTTGAATCGTACTCTCCAAGAGCATGGGATCAGCCCTCAATAGCTTAGGAGTCTGGAAAACCCAATAAATTTTAGCTACAACTGTTAATATGGCAGTGCATTCAATGGCATATGCAACAGATTGAGTCGTTTAACCACTTTCTTTTATACTGTTGCTTTTTGGGGATTTAGACAACATCCTCACTTAGGGTAATGCAGCATGTAGAGCCATATATGCAAGAAAATAAAAAAGAGAAGAGAACATTAAACTATGACATTTCCTAAATTTCTCTTCTGTCCTAGAACACAGCCATGTCATCAAACATCCTCTATGTTTTCTAATAATCCTAACCCTAACCCTAGCTACGGGTTTGGGCAGTTAGGGTTAGGGGTCAGATTTTCATCAAATCAACCTAACACTCATTTAAGCTGAAAATAGAACTCAGGGTATCAAAATATTAGTCTGAAAAGACTTAGCAGCCTTGCTACAACAAACAAAATGTATCAGCAGTAGTACAATTTCATTTTTTGACAAGAATTGTGTTATTGGAAATCTTGTGTTGAATCGTACTCTCCAAGAGCATGGGATCAGCCCTCAATAGCTTAGGAGTCTGGAAAACCCAATAAATTTTAGCTACAACTGTTAATATGGCAGTGCATTCAATGGCATATGCAACAGATTGAGTCGTTTAACCACTTTCTTTTATACTGTTGCTTTTTGGGGATTTAGACAACATCCTCACTTAGGGCAATGCAGCATGTAGAGCCATATATGCAAGAAAATAAAAAAGAGAAGAGAACATTAAACTATGACATTTCCTAAATTTCTCTTCTGTCCTAGAACACAGCCATGTCATCAAACATCCTCTATGTTTTCTAATAATCCTAACCCTAACCCTAGCTACGGGTTTGGGCAGTTAGGGTTAGGGGTCAGATTTTCATCAAATCAACCTAACACTCATTTAAGCTGAAAATAGAACTCAGGGTATCAAAATATTAGTCTGAAAAGACTTAGCAGCCTTGCTACAACAAACAAAATGTATCAGCAGTAGTACAATTTCATTTTTTGACAAAAATTGTGTTATTGGAAATCTTGTGTTGAATCGTACTCTCCAAGAGCATGGGATCAGCCCTCAATAGCTTAGGAGTCTGGAAAACCCAATAAATTTTAGCTACAACTGTTAATATGGCAGTGCATTCAATGGCATATGCAACAGATTGAGTCGTTTAACCACTTTCTTTTATACTGTTGCTTTTTGGGGATTTAGACAACATCCTCACTTAGGGCAATGCAGCATGTAGAGCCATATATGCAAGAAAATAAAAAAGAGAAGAGAACATTAAACTATGACATTTCCTAAATTTCTCTTCTGTCCTAGAACACAGCCATGTCATCAAACATCCTCTATGTTTTCTAATAATCCTAACCCTAACCCTAGCTACGGGTTTGGGCAGTTAGGGTTAGGGGTCAGATTTTCATCAAATCAACCTAACACTCATTTAAGCTGAAAATAGAACTCAGGGTATCAAAATATTAGTCTGAAAAGACTTAGCAGCCTTGCTACAACAAAGAAAATGTGTCAGCAGTAGCACAATTTCATTTTTTGACAGGAATTGTGTTATTGGAAGTTTTGTGTTGAATCGTACTCTCCAAGAGCATGGGATCAGCCCTTAATAGGTTAGGAGTCTGGAAAACCCAATAAATTTTAGCTACAACTGTTAATATGGCAGTCCATTCAACGGCATATGCAACAGATTAAGTCGTTTAACCACTTTCTTTCATACTGTTGCTTTTCGGGGATTTAGACAACATCCTCACTTAGGGCAATGCAGCATGTAGAGCCATATATGCAAGAAAATAAAAAAGAGAAGAGAACATTAAAGTATGACATTTCCTAAATTTCTCTTCTGTCCTAGAACACAGCCATGCCATCAAACATCCTCTATGTTTTCTAATAATCCTACCCGTAACCCTAGCTACGGGTTTGGGCAGTTAGGGTTAGGGGTCAGATTTTCATCAAATCAACCTAACACTCATTTAAGCTGAAAATAGAACTCAGGGTATCAAAATATTAGTCTGAAAAGACTTAGCAGCCTTGCTACAACAAACAAAATGTATCAGCAGTAGTACAATTTCATTTTTTGACAAGAATTGTGTTATTGGAAATTTTGTGTTGAATCGTACTCTCCAAGAGCATGGGATCAGCCCTCAATAGCTTAGGAGTCTGGAAAACCCAATAAATTTTAGCTACAACTGTTAATATGGCAGTGCATTCAATGGCATATGCAACAGATTGAGTCGTTTAACCACTTTCTTTTATACTGTTGCTTTTTGGGGATTTAGACAACATCCTCACTTAGGGTAATGCAGCATGTAGAGCCATATATGCAAGAAAATAAAAAAGAGAAGAGAACATTAAACTATGACATTTCCTAAATTTCTCTTCTGTCCTAGAACACAGCCATGTCATCAAACATCCTCTATGTTTTCTAATAATCCTAACCCTAACCCTAGCTACGGGTTTGGGCAGTTAGGGTTAGGGGTCAGATTTTCATCAAATCAACCTAACACTCATTTAAGCTGAAAATAGAACTCAGGGTATCAAAATATTAGTCTGAAAAGACTTAGCAGCCTTGCTACAACAAACAAAATGTATCAGCAGTAGTACAATTTCATTTTTTGACAAGAATTGTGTTATTGGAAATCTTGTGTTGAATCGTACTCTCCAAGAGCATGGTATCAGCCCTCAATAGCTTAGGAGTCTGGAAAACCCAATAAATTTTAGCTACAACTGTTAATATGGCAGTGCATTCAATGGCATATGCAACAGATTGAGTCGTTTAACCACTTTCTTTCATACTGTTGCTTTTTGGGGATTTAGACAACATCCTCACTTAGGGCAATGCAGCATGTAGAGCCATATATGCAAGAAAATAAAAAAGAGAAGAGAACATTAAAGTATGATATTTCCTAAATTTCTCTTCTGTCCTAGAACACAGCCATGCCATCAAACATCTTCTATGTTTTCTAATAATCCTAACCCTAACCCTAGCTACGGGTTTGGGCAGTTAGGGTTAGGGGTCAGATTTTCATCAAATCAACCTAACACTCATTTAAGCTGAAAATAGAACTCAGGGTATCAAAATATTAGTCTGAAAAGACTTAGCAGCCTTGCTACAACAAACAAAATGTATCAGCAGTAGTACAATTTCATTTTTTGACAAGAATTGTGTTATTGGAAATCTTGTGTTGAATCGTACTCTCCAAGAGCATGGGATCAGCCCTCAATAGCTTAGGAGTCTGGAAAACCCAATAAATTTTAGCTACAACTGTTAATATGGCAGTGCATTCAATGGCATATGCAACAGATTGAGTCGTTTAACCACTTTCTTTTATACTGTTGCTTTTTGGGGATTTAGACAACATCCTCACTTAGGGCAATGCAGCATGTAGAGCCATATATGCAAGAAAATAAAAAAGAGAAGAGAACATTAAACTATGACATTTCCTAAATTTCTCTTCTGTCCTAGAACACAGCCATGTCATCAAACATCCTCTATGTTTTCTAATAATCCTAACCCTAACCCTAGCTACGGGTTTGGGCAGTTAGGGTTAGGGGTCAGATTTTCATCAAATCAACCTAACACTCATTTAAGCTGAAAATAGAACTCAGGGTATCAAAATATTAGTCTGAAAAGACTTAGCAGCCTTGCTACAACAAACAAAATGTATCAGCAGTAGTACAATTTCATTTTTTGACAAGAATTGTGTTATTGGAAATCTTGTGTTGAATCGTACTCTCCAAGAGCATGGGATCAGCCCTCAATAGCTTAGGAGTCTGGAAAACCCAATATATTTTAGCTACAACTGTTAATATGGCAGTGCATTCAATGGCATATGCAACAGATTGAGTCGTTTAACCACTTTCTTTTATACTGTTGCTTTTGGGGATTTAGACAACATCCTCACTTAGGGCAATGCAGCATGTAGAGCCATATATGCAAGAAAATAAAAAAGAGAAGAGAACATTAAACTATGACATTTCCTAAATTTCTCTTCTGTCCTAGAACACAGCCATGTCATCAAACATCCTCTATGTTTTCTAATAATCCTAACCCTAATCCTAGCTACGGGTTTGGGCAGTTAGGGTTAGGGGTCAGATTTTCATCAAATCAACCTAACACTCATTTAAGCTGAAAATAGAACTCAGGGTATCAAAATATTAGTCTGAAAAGACTTAGCAGCCTTGCTACAACAAAGAAAATGTGTCAGCAGTAGCACAATTTCATTTTTTGACAGGAATTGTGTTATTGGAAGTTTTGTGTTGAATCGTACTCTCCAAGAGCATGGGATCAGCCCTTAATAGGTTAGGAGTCTGGAAAACCCAATAAGTTTTAGCTACAACTGTTAATATGGCAGTCCATTCAATGGCATATGCAACAGATTAAGTCGTTTAACCACTTTCTTTCATACTGTTGCTTTTCGGGGATTTAGACAACATCCTCACTTAGGGCAATGCAGCATGTAGAGCCATATATGCAAGAAAATAAAAAAGAGAAGAGAACATTTAAGTATGACATTTCCTAAATTTCTCTTCTGTCCTAGAACACAGCCATGCCATCAAACATCCTCTATGTTTTCTAATAATCCTACCCCTAACCCTAGCTACGGGTTTGGGCAGTTAGGGTTAGGGGTCAGATTTTCATCAAATCAACCTAACACTCATTTAAGCTGAAAATAGAACTCAGGGTATCAAAATATTAGTCTGAAAAGACTTAGCAGCCTTGCTACAACAAACAAAATGTATCAGCAGTAGTACAATTTCATTTTTTGACAAGAATTGTGTTATTGGAAATTTTGTGTTGAATCGTACTCTCCAAGAGCATGGGATCAGCCCTTAATAGGTTAGGAGTCTGGAAAACCCAATAAATTTTAGCTACAACTGTTAATATGGCAGTGCATTCAATGGCATATGCAACAGATTGAGTCGTTTAACCACTTTCTTTCATACTGTTGCTTTTTGGGGATTTAGACAACATCCTCACTTAGGGCAATGCAGCATGTAGAGCCATATATGCAAGAAAATAAAAAAGAGAAGAGAACATTAAAGTATGACATTTCCTAAATTTCTCTTCTGTCCTAGAACACAGCCATGCCATCAAACATCCTCTATGTTTTCTAATAATCCTAACCCTAACCCTAGCTACGGGTTTGGGCAGTTAGGGTTAGGGGTCAGATTTTCATCAAATCAACCTAACACTCATTTAAGCTGAAAATAGAACTCAGGGTATCAAAATATTAGTCTGAAAAGACTTAGCAGCCTTGCTACAACAAACAAAATGTATCAGCAGTAGTACAATTTCATTTTTTGCCAAGAATTGTGTTATTGGAAATTTTGTGTTGAATCGTACTCTCCAAGAGCATGGGATCAGCCCTCAATAGCTTAGGAGTCTGGAAAACCCAATAAATTTTAGCTACAACTGTTAATATGGCAGTGCATTCAATGGCATATGCAACAGATTGAGTCGTTTAACCACTTTCTTTCATACTGTTGCTTTTTGGGGATTTAGACAACATCCTCACTTAGGGCAATGCAGCATGTAGAGCCATATATGCAAGAAAATAAAAAAGAGAAGAGAACATTAAAGTATGATATTTCCTAAATTTCTCTTCTGTCCTAGAACACAGCCATGCCATCAAACATCTTCTATGTTTTCTAATAATCCTAACCCTAACCCTAGCTACGGGTTTGGGCAGTTAGGGTTAGGGGTCAGATTTTCATCAAATCAACCTAACACTCATTTAAGCTGAAAATAGAACTCAGGGTATCAAAATATTAGTCTGAAAAGACTTAGCAGCCTTGCTACAACAAACAAAATGTATCAGCAGTAGTACAATTTCATTTTTTGACAAGAATTGTGTTATTGGAAATCTTGTGTTGAATCGTACTCTCCAAGAGCATGGGATCAGCCCTCAATAGCTTAGGAGTCTGGAAAACCCAATAAATTTTAGCTACAACTGTTAATATGGCAGTGCATTCAATGGCATATGCAACAGATTGAGTCGTTTAACCACTTTCTTTTATACTGTTGCTTTTTGGGGATTTAGACAACATCCTCACTTAGGGCAATGCAGCATGTAGAGCCATATATGCAAGAAAATAAAAAAGAGAAGAGAACATTAAACTATGACATTTCCTAAATTTCTCTTCTGTCCTAGAACACAGCCATGTCATCAAACATCCTCTATGTTTTCTAATAATCCTAACCCTAACCCTAGCTACGGGTTTGGGCAGTTAGGGTTAGGGGTCAGATTTTCATCAAATCAACCTAACACTCATTTAAGCTGAAAATAGAACTCAGGGTATCAAAATATTAGTCTGAAAAGACTTAGCAGCCTTGCTACAACAAAGAAAATGTGTCAGCAGTAGCACAATTTCATTTTTTGACAGGAATTGTGTTATTGGAAGTTTTGTGTTGAATCGTACTCTCCAAGAGCATGGGATCAGCCCTTAATAGGTTAGGAGTCTGGAAAACCCAATAAATTTTAGCTACAACTGTTAATATGGCAGTGCATTCAATGGCATATGCAACAGATTGAGTCGTTTAACCACTTTCTTTCATACTGTTGCTTTTCGGGGATTTAGACAACATCCTCACTTAGGGCAATGCAGCATGTAGAGCCATATATGCAAGAAAATAAAAAAGAGAAGAGAACATTAAAGTATGATATTTCCTAAATTTCTCTTCTGTCCTAGAACACAGCCATGCCATCAAACATCCTCTATGTTTTCTAATAATCCTAACCCTAACCCTAGCTACGGGTTTGGGCAGTTAGGGTTAGGGGTCAGATTTTCATCAAATCAACCTAACACTCATTTAAGCTGAAAATAGAACTCAGGGTATCAAAATATTAGTCTGAAAAGACTTAGCAGCCTTGCTACAACAAACAAAATGTATCAGCAGTAGTACAATTTCATTTTTTGACAAGAATTGTGTTATTGGAAATCTTGTGTTGAATCGTACTCTCCAAGAGCATGGGATCAGCCCTCAATAGCTTAGGAGTCTGGAAAACCCAATAAATTTTAGCTACAACTGTTAATATGGCAGTGCATTCAATGGCATATGCAACAGATTGAGTCGTTTAACCACTTTCTTTCATACTGTTGCTTTTTGGGGATTTAGACAACATCCTCACTTAGGGCAATGCAGCATGTAGAGCCATATATGCAAGAAAATAAAAAAGAGAAGAGAACATTAAAGTATGACATTTCCTAAATTTCTCTTCTGTCCTAGAACACAGCCATGCCATCAAACATCCTCAATGTTTTCTAATAATCCTAACCCTATCCCAAGCTACGGGTTTGGGCAGTTAGGGTTAGGGGTCAGATTTTCATCAAATCAACCTAACACTCATTTAAGCTGAAAATAGAACTCAGGGTATCAAAATATTAGTCTGAAAAGACTTAGCAGCCTTGCTACAACAAACAAAATGTATCAGCAGTAGTACAATTTCATTTTTTAACAAGAATTGTGTTATTGGAAATTTTGTGTTGAATCGTACTCTCCAAGAGCATGGGATCAGCCCTCAATAGCTTAGGAGTCTGGAAAACCCAATAAATTTTAGCTACAACTGTTAATATGGCAGTGCATTCAATGGCATATGCAACAGATTGAGTCGTTTAACCACTTTCTTTCATACTGTTGCTTTTTGGGGATTTAGACAACATCCTCACTTAGGGCAATGCAGCATGTAGAGCCATATATGCAAGAAAATAAAAAAGAGAAGAGAACATTAAAGTATGATATTTCCTAAATTTCTCTTCTGTCCTAGAACACAGCCATGCCATCAAACATCTTCTATGTTTTCTAATAATCCTAACCCTAACCCTAGCTACGGGTTTGGGCAGTTAGGGTTAGGGGTCAGATTTTCATCAAATCAACCTAACACTCATTTAAGCTGAAAATAGAACTCAGGGTATCAAAATATTAGTCTGAAAAGACTTAGCAGCCTTGCTACAACAAACAAAATGTATCAGCAGTAGCACAATTTCATTTTTTGACAGAAATTGTGTTATTGGAAGTTTTGTGTTGAATCGTACTCTCCAAGAGCATGGGATCAGCCCTTAATAGCTTAGGAGTCTGGAAAACCCAATAAGTTTTAGCTACAACTGTTAATATGGCAGTGCATTCAATGGCATATGCAACAGATTGAGTCGTTTAACCACTTTCTTTCATACTGTTGCTTTTCGGGGATTTAGACAACATCCTCACTTAGGGCAATGCAGCATGTAGAGCCATATATGCAAGAAAATAAAAAAGTGAAGAGAACATTAAAATATGACATTTCCTAAATTTCTCTTCTGTCCTAGAACACAGCCATGCCATCAAACATCCTCTATGTTTTCTAATAATCGTAACCCTAACCCTAGCTACGGGTTTGGGCAGTTAGGGTTAGGGGTCAGATTTTCATCAATGCAACCTAACACTCATTTAAGCTGAAAATAGAACTCAGGGTATCAAAATATTAGTCTGAAAAGACTTAGCAGCCTTGCCACAACAAACAAAATATATCAGCAGTAGTACAATTTCATTTTTTGATAAGAATTGTGTTATTGGAAATTTCGTGTTGAATCGTACTCTCCAAGAGCATGGGATCAGCCCTCAATAGCTTAGGAGTCTGGAAAACCCAATAAATTTTAGCTACAACTGTTAATATGGCAGTGTATTCAATGCCATAAGCAACAGATTGAGTCGTTTAACCACTTTCTTTCATACTGTTGCTTTTTGGGGATTTAGACAACATCCTCACTTAGGGCAATGCAGCATGTAGAGCCATATATGCAAGAAAATAAAAAAGAGAAGAGAACTTTAAAGTATGATATTTCCTAAATTTCTCTTCTGTCCTAGAACACAGCCATGCCATCAAACATCCTCTATGTTTTCTAATAATCCTACCCGTAACCCTAGCTACGGGTTTGGGCAGTTAGGGTTAGGGGTCAGATTTTCATCAAATCAACCTAACACTCATTTAAGCTGAAAATAGAACTCAGGGTATCAAAATATTAGTCTGAAAAGACTTAGCAGCCTTGCTACAACAAACAAAATGTATCAGCAGTAGTACAATTTCATTTTTTGACAAGAATTGTGTTATTGGAAATTTTGTGTTGAATCGTACTCTCCAAGAGCATGGGATCAGCCCTCAATAGCTTAGGAGTCTGGAAAACCCAATAAATTTTAGCTACAACTGTTAATATGGCAGTGCATTCAATGGCATATGCAACAGATTGAGTCGTTTAACCACTTTCTTTTATACTGTTGCTTTTTGGGGATTTAGACAACATCCTCACTTAGGGTAATGCAGCATGTAGAGCCATATATGCAAGAAAATAAAAAAGAGAAGAGAACATTAAACTATGACATTTCCTAAATTTCTCTTCTGTCCTAGAACACAGCCATGTCATCAAACATCCTCTATGTTTTCTAATAATCCTAACCCTAACCCTAGCTACGGGTTTGGGCAGTTAGGGTTAGGGGTCAGATTTTCATCAAATCAACCTAACACTCATTTAAGCTGAAAATAGAACTCAGGGTATCAAAATATTAGTCTGAAAAGACTTAGCAGCCTTGCTACAACAAACAAAATGTATCAGCAGTAGTACAATTTCATTTTTTGACAAGAATTGTGTTATTGGAAATCTTGTGTTGAATCGTACTCTCCAAGAGCATGGGATCAGCCCTCAATAGCTTAGGAGTCTGGAAAACCCAATAAATTTTAGCTACAACTGTTAATATGGCAGTGCATTCAATGGCATATGCAACAGATTGAGTCGTTTAACCACTTTCTTTTATACTGTTGCTTTTTGGGGATTTAGACAACATCCTCACTTAGGGCAATGCAGCATGTAGAGCCATATATGCAAGAAAATAAAAAAGAGAAGAGAACATTAAACTATGACATTTCCTAAATTTCTCTTCTGTCCTAGAACACAGCCATGTCATCAAACATCCTCTATGTTTTCTAATAATCCTAACCCTAACCCTAGCTACGGGTTTGGGCAGTTAGGGTTAGGGGTCAGATTTTCATCAAATCAACCTAACACTCATTTAAGCTGAAAATAGAACTCAGGGTATCAAAATATTAGTCTGAAAAGACTTAGCAGCCTTGCTACAACAAACAAAATGTATCAGCAGTAGTACAATTTCATTTTTTGACAAAAATTGTGTTATTGGAAATCTTGTGTTGAATCGTACTCTCCAAGAGCATGGGATCAGCCCTCAATAGCTTAGGAGTCTGGAAAACCCAATAAATTTTAGCTACAACTGTTAATATGGCAGTGCATTCAATGGCATATGCAACAGATTGAGTCGTTTAACCACTTTCTTTCATACTGTTGCTTTTTGGGGATTTAGACAACATCCTCACTTAGGGCAATGCAGCATGTAGAGCCATATATGCAAGAAAATAAAAAAGAGAAGAGAACATTAAAGTATGATATTTCCTAAATTTCTCTTCTGTCCTAGAACACAGCCATGCCATCAAACATCTTCTATGTTTTCTAATAATCCTAACCCTAACCCTAGCTACGGGTTTGGGCAGTTAGGGTTAGGGGTCAGATTTTCATCAAATCAACCTAACACTCATTTAAGCTGAAAATAGAACTCAGGGTATCAAAATATTAGTCTGAAAAGACTTAGCAGCCTTGCTACAACAAACAAAATGTATCAGCAGTAGTACAATTTCATTTTTTGACAAGAATTGTGTTATTGGAAATCTTGTGTTGAATCGTACTCTCCAAGAGCATGGGATCAGCCCTCAATAGCTTAGGAGTCTGGAAAACCCAATAAATTTTAGCTACAACTGTTAATATGGCAGTGCATTCAATGGCATATGCAACAGATTGAGTCGTTTAACCACTTTCTTTTATACTGTTGCTTTTTGGGGATTTAGACAACATCCTCACTTAGGGCAATGCAGCATGTAGAGCCATATATGCAAGAAAATAAAAAAGAGAAGAGAACATTAAACTATGACATTTCCTAAATTTCTCTTCTGTCCTAGAACACAGCCATGTCATCAAACATCCTCTATGTTTTCTAATAATCCTAACCCTAACCCTAGCTACGGGTTTGGGCAGTTAGGGTTAGGGGTCAGATTTTCATCAAATCAACCTAACACTCATTTAAGCTGAAAATAGAACTCAGGGTATCAAAATATTAGTCTGAAAAGACTTAGCAGCCTTGCTACAACAAAGAAAATGTGTCAGCAGTAGCACAATTTCATTTTTTGACAGGAATTGTGTTATTGGAAGTTTTGTGTTGAATCGTACTCTCCAAGAGCATGGGATCAGCCCTTAATAGGTTAGGAGTCTGGAAAACCCAATAAATTTTAGCTACAACTGTTAATATGGCAGTCCATTCAATGGCATATGCAACAGATTAAGTCGTTTAACCACTTTCTTTCATACTGTTGCTTTTCGGGGATTTAGACAACATCCTCACTTAGGGCAATGCAGCATGTAGAGCCATATATGCAAGAAAATAAAAAAGAGAAGAGAACATTAAAGTATGACATTTCCTAAATTTCTCTTCTGTCCTAGAACACAGCCATGCCATCAAACATCCTCTATGTTTTCTAATAATCCTACCCGTAACCCTAGCTACGGGTTTGGGCAGTTAGGGTTAGGGGTCAGATTTTCATCAAATCAACCTAACACTCATTTAAGCTGAAAATAGAACTCAGGGTATCAAAATATTAGTCTGAAAAGACTTAGCAGCCTTGCTACAACAAACAAAATGTATCAGCAGTAGTACAATTTCATTTTTTGACAAGAATTGTGTTATTGGAAATTTTGTGTTGAATCGTACTCTCCAAGAGCATGGGATCAGCCCTCAATAGCTTAGGAGTCTGGAAAACCCAATACATTTTAGCTACAACTGTTAATATGGCAGTGCATTCAATGGCATATGCAACAGATTGAGTCGTTTAACCACTTTCTTTCATACTGTTGCTTTTTGGGGATTTAGACAACATCCTCACTTAGGGCAATACAGCATGTAGAGCCATATATGCAAGAAAATAAAAAAGAGAAGAGAACATTAAAGTATGATATTTCCTAAATTTCTCTTCTGTCCTAGAACACAGTCATGCCATCAAACATCCTCTATGTTTTCTAATAATCCTAACCCTAACCCTAGCTACGGGTTTGGGCAGTTAGGGTTAGGGGTCAGATTTTCATCAAATCAACCTAACACTCATTTAAGCTGAAAATAGAACTCAGGGTATCAAAATATTAGTCTGAAAAGACTTAGCAGCCTTGCTACAACAAACAAAATGTATCAGCAGTAGTACAATTTCATTTTTTGACAAGAATTGTGTTATTGGAAATCTTGTGTTGAATCGTACTCTCCAAGAGCATGGGATCAGCCCTCAATAGCTTAGGAGTCTGGAAAACCCAATAAATTTTAGCTACAACTGTTAATATGGCAGTGCATTCAATGGCATATGCAACAGATTGAGTCGTTTAACCACTTTCTTTTATACTGTTGCTTTTTGGGGATTTAGACAACATCCTCACTTAGGGTAATGCAGCATGTAGAGCCATATATGCAAGAAAATAAAAAAGAGAAGAGAACATTAAACTATGACATTTCCTAAATTTCTCTTCTGTCCTAGAACACAGCCATGTCATCAAACATCCTCTATGTTTTCTAATAATCCTAACCCTAACCCTAGCTACGGGTTTGGGCAGTTAGGGTTAGGGGTCAGATTTTCATCAAATCAACCTAACACTCATTTAAGCTGAAAATAGAACTCAGGGTATCAAAATATTAGTCTGAAAAGACTTAGCAGCCTTGCTACAACAAACAAAATGTATCAGCAGTAGTACAATTTCATTTTTTGACAAGAATTGTGTTATTGGAAATCTTGTGTTGAATCGTACTCTCCAAGAGCATGGTATCAGCCCTCAATAGCTTAGGAGTCTGGAAAACCCAATAAATTTTAGCTACAACTGTTAATATGGCAGTGCATTCAATGGCATATGCAACAGATTGAGTCGTTTAACCACTTTCTTTCATACTGTTGCTTTTTGGGGATTTAGACAACATCCTCACTTAGGGCAATACAGCATGTAGAGCCATATATGCAAGAAAATAAAAAAGAGAAGAGAACATTAAAGTATGATATTTCCTAAATTTCTCTTCTGTCCTAGAACACAGCCATGCCATCAAACATCCTCTATGTTTTCTAATAATCCTAACCCTAACCCTAGCTACGGGTTTGGGCAGTTAGGGTTAGGGGTCAGATTTTCATCAAATCAACCTAACACTCATTTAAGCTGAAAATAGAACTCAGGGTATCAAAATATTAGTCTGAAAAGACTTAGCAGCCTTGCTACAACAAACAAAATGTATCAGCAGTAGTACAATTTCATTTTTTGACAAGAATTGTGTTATTGGAAATCTTGTGTTGAATCGTACTCTCCAAGAGCATGGGATCAGCCCTCAATAGCTTAGGAGTCTGGAAAACCCAATAAATTTTAGCTACAACTGTTAATATGGCAGTGCATTCAATGGCATATGCAACAGATTGAGTCGTTTAACCACTTTCTTTTATACTGTTGCTTTTTGGGGATTTAGACAACATCCTCACTTAGGGTAATGCAGCATGTAGAGCCATATATGCAAGAAAATAAAAAAGAGAAGAGAACATTAAACTATGACATTTCCTAAATTTCTCTTCTGTCCTAGAACACAGCCATGTCATCAAACATCCTCTATGTTTTCTAATAATCCTAACCCTAACCCTAGCTACGGGTTTGGGCAGTTAGGGTTAGGGGTCAGATTTTCATCAAATCAACCTAACACTCATTTAAGCTGAAAATAGAACTCAGGGTATCAAAATATTAGTCTGAAAAGACTTAGCAGCCTTGCTACAACAAACAAAATGTATCAGCAGTAGTACAATTTCATTTTTTGACAAGAATTGTGTTATTGGAAATCTTGTGTTGAATCGTACTCTCCAAGAGCATGGTATCAGCCCTCAATAGCTTAGGAGTCTGGAAAACCCAATAAATTTTAGCTACAACTGTTAATATGGCAGTGCATTCAATGGCATATGCAACAGATTGAGTCGTTTAACCACTTTCTTTCATACTGTTGCTTTTTGGGGATTTAGACAACATCCTCACTTAGGGCAATGCAGCATGTAGAGCCATATATGCAAGAAAATAAAAAAGAGAAGAGAACATTAAACTATGACATTTCCTAAATTTCTCTTCTGTCCTAGAACACAGCCATGTCATCAAACATCCTCTATGTTTTCTAATAATCCTAACCCTAATCCTAGCTACGGGTTTGGGCAGTTAGGGTTAGGGGTCAGATTTTCATCAAATCAACCTAACACTCATTTAAGCTGAAAATAGAACTCAGGGTATCAAAATATTAGTCTGAAAAGACTTAGCAGCCTTGCTACAACAAAGAAAATGTGTCAGCAGTAGCACAATTTCATTTTTTGACAGGAATTGTGTTATTGGAAGTTTTGTGTTGAATCGTACTCTCCAAGAGCATGGGATCAGCCCTTAATAGGTTAGGAGTCTGGAAAACCCAATAAGTTTTAGCTACAACTGTTAATATGGCAGTCCATTCAATGGCATATGCAACAGATTAAGTCGTTTAACCACTTTCTTTCATACTGTTGCTTTTCGGGGATTTAGACAACATCTTCACTTAGGGCAATGCAGCATGTAGAGCCATATATGCAAGAAAATAAAAAAGAGAAGAGAACATTTAAGTATGACATTTCCTAAATTTCTCTTCTGTCCTAGAACACAGCCATGCCATCAAACATCCTCTATGTTTTCTAATAATCCTACCCCTAACCCTAGCTACGGGTTTGGGCAGTTAGGGTTAGGGGTCAGATTTTCATCAAATCAACCTAACACTCATTTAAGCTGAAAATAGAACTCAGGGTATCAAAATATTAGTCTGAAAAGACTTAGCAGCCTTGCTACAACAAACAAAATGTATCAGCAGTAGTACAATTTCATTTTTTGACAAGAATTGTGTTATTGGAAATTTTGTGTTGAATCGTACTCTCCAAGAGCATGGGATCAGCCCTTAATAGGTTAGGAGTCTGGAAAACCCAATAAATTTTAGCTACAACTGTTAATATGGCAGTGCATTCAATGGCATATGCAACAGATTGAGTCGTTTAACCACTTTCTTTCATACTGTTGCTTTTTGGGGATTTAGACAACATCCTCACTTAGGGCAATGCAGCATGTAGAGCCATATATGCAAGAAAATAAAAAAGAGAAGAGAACATTAAAGTATGATATTTCCTAAATTTCTCTTCTGTCCTAGAACACAGCCATGCCATCAAACATCTTCTATGTTTTCTAATAATCCTAACCCTAACCCTAGCTACGGGTTTGGGCAGTTAGGGTTAGGGGTCAGATTTTCATCAAATCAACCTAACACTCATTTAAGCTGAAAATAGAACTCAGGGTATCAAAATATTAGTCTGAAAAGACTTAGCAGCCTTGCTACAACAAACAAAATGTATCAGCAGTAGTACAATTTCATTTTTTGACAAGAATTGTGTTATTGGAAATCTTGTGTTGAATCGTACTCTCCAAGAGCATGGGATCAGCCCTCAATAGCTTAGGAGTCTGGAAAACCCAATAAATTTTAGCTACAACTGTTAATATGGCAGTGCATTCAATGGCATATGCAACAGATTGAGTCGTTTAACCACTTTCTTTTATACTGTTGCTTTTTGGGGATTTAGACAACATCCTCACTTAGGGCAATGCAGCATGTAGAGCCATATATGCAAGAAAATAAAAAAGAGAAGAGAACATTAAACTATGACATTTCCTAAATTTCTCTTCTGTCCTAGAACACAGCCATGTCATCAAACATCCTCTATGTTTTCTAATAATCCTAACCCTAACCCTAGCTACGGGTTTGGGCAGTTAGGGTTAGGGGTCAGATTTTCATCAAATCAACCTAACACTCATTTAAGCTGAAAATAGAACTCAGGGTATCAAAATATTAGTCTGAAAAGACTTAGCAGCCTTGCTACAACAAAGAAAATGTGTCAGCAGTAGCACAATTTCATTTTTTGACAGGAATTGTGTTATTGGAAGTTTTGTGTTGAATCGTACTCTCCAAGAGCATGGGATCAGCCCTTAATAGGTTAGGAGTCTGGAAAACCCAATAAATTTTAGCTACAACTGTTAATATGGCAGTGCATTCAATGGCATATGCAACAGATTGAGTCGTTTAACCACTTTCTTTCATACTGTTGCTTTTCGGGGATTTAGACAACATCCTCACTTAGGGCAATGCAGCATGTAGAGCCATATATGCAAGAAAATAAAAAAGAGAAGAGAACATTAAAGTATGATATTTCCTAAATTTCTCTTCTGTCCTAGAACACAGCCATGCCATCAAACATCCTCTATGTTTTCTAATAATCCTAACCCTAACCCTAGCTACGGGTTTGGGCAGTTAGGGTTAGGGGTCAGATTTTCATCAAATCAACCTAACACTCATTTAAGCTGAAAATAGAACTCAGGGTATCAAAATATTAGTCTGAAAAGACTTAGCAGCCTTGCTACAACAAACAAAATGTATCAGCAGTAGTACAATTTCATTTTTTGACAAGAATTGTGTTATTGGAAATCTTGTGTTGAATCGTACTCTCCAAGAGCATGGGATCAGCCCTCAATAGCTTAGGAGTCTGGAAAACCCAATAAATTTTAGCTACAACTGTTAATATGGCAGTGCATTCAATGGCATATGCAACAGATTGAGTCGTTTAACCACTTTCTTTCATACTGTTGCTTTTTGGGGATTTAGACAACATCCTCACTTAGGGCAATGCAGCATGTAGAGCCATATATGCAAGAAAATAAAAAAGAGAAGAGAACATTAAAGTATGACATTTCCTAAATTTCTCTTCTGTCCTAGAACACAGCCATGCCATCAAACATCCTCAATGTTTTCTAATAATCCTAACCCTAACCCAAGCTACGGGTTTGGGCAGTTAGGGTTAGGGGTCAGATTTTCATCAAATCAACCTAACACTCATTTAAGCTGAAAATAGAACTCAGGGTATCAAAATATTAGTCTGAAAAGACTTAGCAGCCTTGCTACAACAAACAAAATGTATCAGCAGTAGTACAATTTCATTTTTTGACAAGAATTGTGTTATTGGAAATTTTGTGTTGAATCGTACTCTCCAAGAGCATGGGATCAGCCCTCAATAGCTTAGGAGTCTGGAAAACCCAATAAATTTTAGCTACAACTGTTAATATGGCAGTGCATTCAATGGCATATGCAACAGATTGAGTCGTTTAACCACTTTCTTTCATACTGTTGCTTTTTGGGGATTTAGACAACATCCTCACTTAGGGCAATGCAGCATGTAGAGCCATATATGCAAGAAAATAAAAAAGAGAAGAGAACATTAAAGTATGATATTTCCTAAATTTCTCTTCTGTCCTAGAACACAGCCATGCCATCAAACATCTTCTATGTTTTCTAATAATCCTAACCCTAACCCTAGCTACGGGTTTGGGCAGTTAGGGTTAGGGGTCAGATTTTCATCAAATCAACCTAACACTCATTTAAGCTGAAAATAGAACTCAGGGTATCAAAATATTAGTCTGAAAAGACTTAGCAGCCTTGCTACAACAAACAAAATGTATCAGCAGTAGTACAATTTCATTTTTTGACAAGAATTGTGTTATTGGAAATCTTGTGTTGAATCGTACTCTCCAAGAGCATGGGATCAGCCCTCAATAGCTTAGGAGTCTGGAAAACCCAATAAATTTTAGCTACAACTGTTAATATGGCAGTGCATTCAATGGCATATGCAACAGATTGAGTCGTTTAACCACTTTCTTTCATACTGTTGCTTTTCGGGGATTTAGACAACATCCTCACTTAGGGCAATGCAGCATGTAGAGCCATATATGCAAGAAAATAAAAAAGAGAAGAGAACATTAAAGTATGATATTTCCTAAATTTCTCTTCTGTCCTAGAACACAGCCATGCCATCAAACATCCTCTATGTTTTCTAATAATCCTAACCCTAACCCTAGCTACGGGTTTGGGCAGTTAGGGTTAGGGGTCAGATTTTCATCAAATCAACCTAACACTCATTTAAGCTGAAAATAGAACTCAGGGTATCAAAATATTAGTCTGAAAAGACTTAGCAGCCTTGCTACAACAAACAAAATGTATCAGCAGTAGTACAATTTCATTTTTTGACAAGAATTGTGTTATTGGAAATCTTGTGTTGAATCGTACTCTCAAAGAGCATGGGATCAGCCCTCAATAGCTTAGGAGTCTGGAAAACCCAATAAATTTTAGCTACAACTGTTAATATGGCAGTGCATTCAATGGCATATGCAACAGATTGAGTCGTTTAACCACTTTCTTTCATACTGTTGCTTTTTGGGGATTTAGACAACATCCTCACTTAGGGCAATGCAGCATGTAGAGCCATATATGCAAGAAAATAAAAAAGAGAAGAGAACATTAAAATATGACATTTCCTAAATTTCTCTTCTGTCCTAGAACACAGCCATGCCATCAAACATCCTCTATGTTTTCTAATAATCGTAACCCTAACCCTAGCTACGGGTTTGGGCAGTTAGGGTTAGGGGTCAGATTTTCATCAATGCAACCTAACACTCATTTAAGCTGAAAATAGAACTCAGGGTATCAAAATATTAGTCTGAAAAGACTTAGCAGCCTTGCCACAACAAACAAAATATATCAGCAGTAGTACAATTTCATTTTTTGATAAGAATTGTGTTATTGGAAATTTCGTGTTGAATCGTACTCTCCAAGAGCATGGGATCAGCCCTCAATAGCTTAGGAGTCTGGAAAACCCAATAAATTTTAGCTACAACTGTTAATATGGCAGTGTATTCAATGCCATAAGCAACAGATTGAGTCGTTTAACCACTTTCTTTTATACTGTTGCTTTTTGGGGATTTAGACAACATCCTCACTTAGGGTAATGCAGCATGTAGAGCCATATATGCAAGAAAATAAAAAAGAGAAGAGAACATTAAACTATGACATTTCCTAAATTTCTCTTCTGTCCTAGAACACAGCCATGTCATCAAACATCCTCTATGTTTTCTAATAATCCTAACCCTAACCCTAGCTACGGGTTTGGGCAGTTAGGGTTAGGGGTCAGATTTTCATCAAATCAACCTAACACTCATTTAAGCTGAAAATAGAACTCAGGGTATCAAAATATTAGTCTGAAAAGACTTAGCAGCCTTGCTACAACAAACAAAATGTATCAGCAGTAGTACAATTTCATTTTTTGACAAGAATTGTGTTATTGGAAATCTTGTGTTGAATCGTACTCTCCAAGAGCATGGTATCAGCCCTCAATAGCTTAGGAGTCTGGAAAACCCAATAAATTTTAGCTACAACTGTTAATATGGCAGTGCATTCAATGGCATATGCAACAGATTGAGTCGTTTAACCACTTTCTTTCATACTGTTGCTTTTTGGGGATTTAGACAACATCCTCACTTAGGGCAATACAGCATGTAGAGCCATATATGCAAGAAAATAAAAAAGAGAAGAGAACATTAAAGTATGATATTTCCTAAATTTCTCTTCTGTCCTAGAACACAGCCATGCCATCAAACATCCTCTATGTTTTCTAATAATCCTAACCCTAACCCTAGCTACGGGTTTGGGCAGTTAGGGTTAGGGGTCAGATTTTCATCAAATCAACCTAACACTCATTTAAGCTGAAAATAGAACTCAGGGTATCAAAATATTAGTCTGAAAAGACTTAGCAGCCTTGCTACAACAAACAAAATGTATCAGCAGTAGTACAATTTCATTTTTTGACAAGAATTGTGTTATTGGAAATCTTGTGTTGAATCGTACTCTCCAAGAGCATGGGATCAGCCCTCAATAGCTTAGGAGTCTGGAAAACCCAATAAATTTTAGCTACAACTGTTAATATGGCAGTGCATTCAATGGCATATGCAACAGATTGAGTCGTTTAACCACTTTCTTTTATACTGTTGCTTTTTGGGGATTTAGACAACATCCTCACTTAGGGTAATGCAGCATGTAGAGCCATATATGCAAGAAAATAAAAAAGAGAAGAGAACATTAAACTATGACATTTCCTAAATTTCTCTTCTGTCCTAGAACACAGCCATGTCATCAAACATCCTCTATGTTTTCTAATAATCCTAACCCTAACCCTAGCTACGGGTTTGGGCAGTTAGGGTTAGGGGTCAGATTTTCATCAAATCAACCTAACACTCATTTAAGCTGAAAATAGAACTCAGGGTATCAAAATATTAGTCTGAAAAGACTTAGCAGCCTTGCTACAACAAACAAAATGTATCAGCAGTAGTACAATTTCATTTTTTGACAAGAATTGTGTTATTGGAAATCTTGTGTTGAATCGTACTCTCCAAGAGCATGGTATCAGCCCTCAATAGCTTAGGAGTCTGGAAAACCCAATAAATTTTAGCTACAACTGTTAATATGGCAGTGCATTCAATGGCATATGCAACAGATTGAGTCGTTTAACCACTTTCTTTCATACTGTTGCTTTTTGGGGATTTAGACAACATCCTCACTTAGGGCAATGCAGCATGTAGAGCCATATATGCAAGAAAATAAAAAAGAGAAGAGAACATTAAACTATGACATTTCCTAAATTTCTCTTCTGTCCTAGAACACAGCCATGTCATCAAACATCCTCTATGTTTTCTAATAATCCTAACCCTAATCCTAGCTACGGGTTTGGGCAGTTAGGGTTAGGGGTCAGATTTTCATCAAATCAACCTAACACTCATTTAAGCTGAAAATAGAACTCAGGGTATCAAAATATTAGTCTGAAAAGACTTAGCAGCCTTGCTACAACAAAGAAAATGTGTCAGCAGTAGCACAATTTCATTTTTTGACAGGAATTGTGTTATTGGAAGTTTTGTGTTGAATCGTACTCTCCAAGAGCATGGGATCAGCCCTTAATAGGTTAGGAGTCTGGAAAACCCAATAAGTTTTAGCTACAACTGTTAATATGGCAGTCCATTCAATGGCATATGCAACAGATTAAGTCGTTTAACCACTTTCTTTCATACTGTTGCTTTTCGGGGATTTAGACAACATCTTCACTTAGGGCAATGCAGCATGTAGAGCCATATATGCAAGAAAATAAAAAAGAGAAGAGAACATTTAAGTATGACATTTCCTAAATTTCTCTTCTGTCCTAGAACACAGCCATGCCATCAAACATCCTCTATGTTTTCTAATAATCCTACCCCTAACCCTAGCTACGGGTTTGGGCAGTTAGGGTTAGGGGTCAGATTTTCATCAAATCAACCTAACACTCATTTAAGCTGAAAATAGAACTCAGGGTATCAAAATATTAGTCTGAAAAGACTTAGCAGCCTTGCTACAACAAACAAAATGTATCAGCAGTAGTACAATTTCATTTTTTGACAAGAATTGTGTTATTGGAAATTTTGTGTTGAATCGTACTCTCCAAGAGCATGGGATCAGCCCTTAATAGGTTAGGAGTCTGGAAAACCCAATAAATTTTAGCTACAACTGTTAATATGGCAGTGCATTCAATGGCATATGCAACAGATTGAGTCGTTTAACCACTTTCTTTCATACTGTTGCTTTTTGGGGATTTAGACAACATCCTCACTTAGGGCAATGCAGCATGTAGAGCCATATATGCAAGAAAATAAAAAAGAGAAGAGAACATTAAAGTATGATATTTCCTAAATTTCTCTTCTGTCCTAGAACACAGCCATGCCATCAAACATCTTCTATGTTTTCTAATAATCCTAACCCTAACCCTAGCTACGGGTTTGGGCAGTTAGGGTTAGGGGTCAGATTTTCATCAAATCAACCTAACACTCATTTAAGCTGAAAATAGAACTCAGGGTATCAAAATATTAGTCTGAAAAGACTTAGCAGCCTTGCTACAACAAACAAAATGTATCAGCAGTAGTACAATTTCATTTTTTGACAAGAATTGTGTTATTGGAAATCTTGTGTTGAATCGTACTCTCCAAGAGCATGGGATCAGCCCTCAATAGCTTAGGAGTCTGGAAAACCCAATAAATTTTAGCTACAACTGTTAATATGGCAGTGCATTCAATGGCATATGCAACAGATTGAGTCGTTTAACCACTTTCTTTTATACTGTTGCTTTTTGGGGATTTAGACAACATCCTCACTTAGGGCAATGCAGCATGTAGAGCCATATATGCAAGAAAATAAAAAAGAGAAGAGAACATTAAACTATGACATTTCCTAAATTTCTCTTCTGTCCTAGAACACAGCCATGTCATCAAACATCCTCTATGTTTTCTAATAATCCTAACCCTAACCCTAGCTACGGGTTTGGGCAGTTAGGGTTAGGGGTCAGATTTTCATCAAATCAACCTAACACTCATTTAAGCTGAAAATAGAACTCAGGGTATCAAAATATTAGTCTGAAAAGACTTAGCAGCCTTGCTACAACAAAGAAAATGTGTCAGCAGTAGCACAATTTCATTTTTTGACAGGAATTGTGTTATTGGAAGTTTTGTGTTGAATCGTACTCTCCAAGAGCATGGGATCAGCCCTTAATAGGTTAGGAGTCTGGAAAACCCAATAAATTTTAGCTACAACTGTTAATATGGCAGTGCATTCAATGGCATATGCAACAGATTGAGTCGTTTAACCACTTTCTTTCATACTGTTGCTTTTCGGGGATTTAGACAACATCCTCACTTAGGGCAATGCAGCATGTAGAGCCATATATGCAAGAAAATAAAAAAGAGAAGAGAACATTAAAGTATGATATTTCCTAAATTTCTCTTCTGTCCTAGAACACAGCCATGCCATCAAACATCCTCTATGTTTTCTAATAATCCTAACCCTAACCCTAGCTACGGGTTTGGGCAGTTAGGGTTAGGGGTCAGATTTTCATCAAATCAACCTAACACTCATTTAAGCTGAAAATAGAACTCAGGGTATCAAAATATTAGTCTGAAAAGACTTAGCAGCCTTGCTACAACAAACAAAATGTATCAGCAGTAGTACAATTTCATTTTTTGACAAGAATTGTGTTATTGGAAATCTTGTGTTGAATCGTACTCTCCAAGAGCATGGGATCAGCCCTCAATAGCTTAGGAGTCTGGAAAACCCAATAAATTTTAGCTACAACTGTTAATATGGCAGTGCATTCAATGGCATATGCAACAGATTGAGTCGTTTAACCACTTTCTTTCATACTGTTGCTTTTTGGGGATTTAGACAACATCCTCACTTAGGGCAATGCAGCATGTAGAGCCATATATGCAAGAAAATAAAAAAGAGAAGAGAACATTAAAGTATGACATTTCCTAAATTTCTCTTCTGTCCTAGAACACAGCCATGCCATCAAACATCCTCAATGTTTTCTAATAATCCTAACCCTAACCCAAGCTACGGGTTTGGGCAGTTAGGGTTAGGGGTCAGATTTTCATCAAATCAACCTAACACTCATTTAAGCTGAAAATAGAACTCAGGGTATCAAAATATTAGTCTGAAAAGACTTAGCAGCCTTGCTACAACAAACAAAATGTATCAGCAGTAGTACAATTTCATTTTTTGACAAGAATTGTGTTATTGGAAATTTTGTGTTGAATCGTACTCTCCAAGAGCATGGGATCAGCCCTCAATAGCTTAGGAGTCTGGAAAACCCAATAAATTTTAGCTACAACTGTTAATATGGCAGTGCATTCAATGGCATATGCAACAGATTGAGTCGTTTAACCACTTTCTTTCATACTGTTGCTTTTTGGGGATTTAGACAACATCCTCACTTAGGGCAATGCAGCATGTAGAGCCATATATGCAAGAAAATAAAAAAGAGAAGAGAACATTAAAGTATGATATTTCCTAAATTTCTCTTCTGTCCTAGAACACAGCCATGCCATCAAACATCTTCTATGTTTTCTAATAATCCTAACCCTAACCCTAGCTACGGGTTTGGGCAGTTAGGGTTAGGGGTCAGATTTTCATCAAATCAACCTAACACTCATTTAAGCTGAAAATAGAACTCAGGGTATCAAAATATTAGTCTGAAAAGACTTAGCAGCCTTGCTACAACAAACAAAATGTATCAGCAGTAGTACAATTTCATTTTTTGACAAGAATTGTGTTATTGGAAATCTTGTGTTGAATCGTACTCTCCAAGAGCATGGGATCAGCCCTCAATAGCTTAGGAGTCTGGAAAACCCAATAAATTTTAGCTACAACTGTTAATATGGCAGTGCATTCAATGGCATATGCAACAGATTGAGTCGTTTAACCACTTTCTTTCATACTGTTGCTTTTCGGGGATTTAGACAACATCCTCACTTAGGGCAATGCAGCATGTAGAGCCATATATGCAAGAAAATAAAAAAGAGAAGAGAACATTAAAGTATGATATTTCCTAAATTTCTCTTCTGTCCTAGAACACAGCCATGCCATCAAACATCCTCTATGTTTTCTAATAATCCTAACCCTAACCCTAGCTACGGGTTTGGGCAGTTAGGGTTAGGGGTCAGATTTTCATCAAATCAACCTAACACTCATTTAAGCTGAAAATAGAACTCAGGGTATCAAAATATTAGTCTGAAAAGACTTAGCAGCCTTGCTACAACAAACAAAATGTATCAGCAGTAGTACAATTTCATTTTTTGACAAGAATTGTGTTATTGGAAATCTTGTGTTGAATCGTACTCTCAAAGAGCATGGGATCAGCCCTCAATAGCTTAGGAGTCTGGAAAACCCAATAAATTTTAGCTACAACTGTTAATATGGCAGTGCATTCAATGGCATATGCAACAGATTGAGTCGTTTAACCACTTTCTTTCATACTGTTGCTTTTTGGGGATTTAGACAACATCCTCACTTAGGGCAATGCAGCATGTAGAGCCATATATGCAAGAAAATAAAAAAGAGAAGAGAACATTAAAATATGACATTTCCTAAATTTCTCTTCTGTCCTAGAACACAGCCATGCCATCAAACATCCTCTATGTTTTCTAATAATCGTAACCCTAACCCTAGCTACGGGTTTGGGCAGTTAGGGTTAGGGGTCAGATTTTCATCAATGCAACCTAACACTCATTTAAGCTGAAAATAGAACTCAGGGTATCAAAATATTAGTCTGAAAAGACTTAGCAGCCTTGCCACAACAAACAAAATATATCAGCAGTAGTACAATTTCATTTTTTGATAAGAATTGTGTTATTGGAAATTTCGTGTTGAATCGTACTCTCCAAGAGCATGGGATCAGCCCTCAATAGCTTAGGAGTCTGGAAAACCCAATAAATTTTAGCTACAACTGTTAATATGGCAGTGTATTCAATGCCATAAGCAACAGATTGAGTCGTTTAACCACTTTCTTTCATACTGTTGCTTTTTGGGGATTTAGACAACATCCTCACTTAGGGCAATGCAGCATGTAGAGCCATATATGCAAGAAAATAAAAAAGAGAAGAGAACTTTAAAGTATGATATTTCCTAAATTTCTCTTCTGTCCTAGAACACAGCCATGCCATCAAACATCCTCTATGTTTTCTAATAATCCTAACCCTAACCCTAGCTACGGGTTTGGGCAGTTAGGGTTAGGGGTCAGATTTTCATCAAATCAACCTAACACTCATTTAAGCTGAAAATAGAACTCAGGGTATCAAAATATTAGTCTGAAAAGACTTAGCAGCCTTGCTACAACAAACAAAATGTATCAGCAGTAGTACAATTTCATTTTTTGACAAGAATTGTGTTATTGGAAATCTTGTGTTGAATCGTACTCTCCAAGAGCATGGGATCAGCCCTCAATAGCTTAGGAGTCTGGAAAACCCAATAAATTTTAGCTACAACTGTTAATATGGCAGTGCATTCAATGGCATATGCAACAGATTGAGTCGTTTAACCACTTTCTTTTATACTGTTGCTTTTTGGGGATTTAGACAACATCCTCACTTAGGGCAATGCAGTATGTAGAGCCATATATGCAAGAAAATAAAAAAGAGAAGAGAACATTAAACTATGACATTTCCTAAATTTCTCTTCTGTCCTAGAACACAGCCATGTCATCAAACATCCTCTATGTTTTCTAATAATCCTAACCCTAACCCTAGCTACGGGTTTGGGCAGTTAGGGTTAGGGGTCAGATTTTCATCAAATCAACCTAACACTCATTTAAGCTGAAAATAGAACTCAGGGTATCAAAATATTAGTCTGAAAAGACTTAGCAGCCTTGCTACAACAAACAAAATGTGTCAGCAGTAGCACAATTTCATTTTTTGACAGGAATTGTGTTATTGGAAGTTTTGTGTTGAATCGTACTCTCCAAGAGCATGGGATCAGCCCTTAATAGGTTAGGAGTCTGGAAAACCCAATAAGTTTTAGCTACAACTGTTAATATGGCAGTCCATTCAATGGCATATGCAACAGATTAAGTCGTTTAACCACTTTCTTTCATACTGTTGCTTTTCGGGGATTTAGACAACATCCTCACTTAGGGCAATGCAGCATGTAGAGCCATATATGCAAGAAAATAAAAAAGAGAAGAGAACATTAAAGTATGACATTTCCTAAATTTCTCTTCTGTCCTAGAACACAACCATGCCATCAAACATCCTCTATGTTTTCTAATAATCCTACCCCTAACCCTAGCTACGGGTTTGGGCAGTTAGGGTTAGGGGTCAGATTTTCATCAAATCAACCTAACACTCATTTAAGCTGAAAATAGAACTCAGGGTATCAAAATATTATTCTGAAAAGACTTAGCAGCCTTGCTACAACAAACAAAATGTGTCAGCAGTAGCACAATTTCATTTTTTGACAGAAATTGTGTTATTGGAAGTTTTGTGTTGAATCGTACTCTCCAAGAGCATGGGATCAGCCCTTAATAGCTTAGGAGTCTGGAAAACCCAATAAGTTTTAGCTACAACTGTTAATATGGCAGTGCATTCAATGGCATATGCAACAGATTGAGTCGTTTAACCACTTTCTTTCATACTGTTGCTTTTCGGGGATTTAGACAACATCCTCACTTAGGGCAATGCAGCATGTAGAGCCATATATGCAAGAAAATAAAAAAGTGAAGAGAACATTAAAATATGACATTTCCTAAATTTCTCTTCTGTCCTAGAACACAGCCATGCCATCAAACATCCTCTATGTTTTCTAATAATCGTAACCCTAACCCTAGCTACGGGTTTGGGCAGTTAGGGTTAGGGGTCAGATTTTCATCAATGCAACCTAACACTCATTTAAGCTGAAAATAGAACTCAGGGTATCAAAATATTAGTCTGAAAAGACTTAGCAGCCTTGCCACAACAAACAAAATATATCAGCAGTAGTACAATTTCATTTTTTGATAAGAATTGTGTTATTGGAAATTTCGTGTTGAATCGTACTCTCCAAGAGCATGGGATCAGCCCTCAATAGCTTAGGAGTCTGGAAAACCCAATAAATTTTAGCTACAACTGTTAATATGGCAGTGTATTCAATGCCATAAGCAACAGATTGAGTCGTTTAACCACTTTCTTTCATACTGTTGCTTTTCGGGGATTTAGACAACATCCTCACTTAGGGCAATACAGCATATTGAGCCATATATGCAAGAAAATAAAAAAGTGAAGAGAACATTAAAGTATGACATTTCCTAAATTTCTTTTCTGTCCTAGAACACAGCCATGCCATCAGACATCCTCTATGTTTTCTAATAATCCTAACCCTAACCCTAGCTACGGGTTTGGGCAGTTAGGGTTAGGGGTCAGATTTTCATCAAATCAACCTAACACTCATTTAAGCTGAAAATAGAACTCAGGGTATCAAAATATTAGTCTGAAAAGACTTAGCAGCCTTGCTACAACAAACAAAATGTATCAGCAGTAGCACAATTTCATTTTTTGACAGGAATTGTGTTATTGGAAGTTTTGTGTTGAATCGTACTATCCAAGAGCATGGGATCAGCCCACAATAGCTTAGGAGTCTGGAAAACCCAATAAGTTTTAGCTACAACTGTTAATATGGCAGTGCATTCAATAGCATATGCAACAGATTGAGTCGTTTAACAACTTTCTTTCATACTGTTGCTTTTCGGGGATTTAGACAACATCCTCACTTAGGGCAATGCAGCATGTAGAGCCATATATGCAAGAAAATAAAAAAGAGAAGAGAACATTAAAGTATGACATTTCCTACATTTCTCTTGTCTTAGAACACAGCCATGCCATCAAACATCCCCTATGTTTTCTAATAATCCTAACCCTAACCCTAGCTACGGGATTGGGCAGTTAGGGTTAGGGGTCAGATTTTCATCAAATCAACCTAACACTCATTTAAGCTGAAAATAGAACTCAGGGTATCAAAATATTAGTCTGAAAAGACTTAGCAGCCTTGCTACAACAAACAAAATGTATCAGCAGTAGTACAATTTCATTTTTTGACAAGAATTGTGTTATTGGAAATTTTGTGTTGAATCGTACTCTCCAAGAGCATGGGATCAGCCCTCAATAGTTTAGGAGTCTGGAAAACCCAATAAATTTTAGCTACAACTGTTAATATGGCAGTGTATTCAATGCCATATGCAACAGATTGAGTCGTTTAATCACTTTCTTTCATATTGTTGCTTTTCAGAGATTTAGACAACATCCTCACTTAGGGCAATGCAGCATGTAGAACCATATATGCAAGAAAATAAAAAAGAGAAGAGAACATTAAAGTATGACATTTCCTACATTTCTCTTGTCTTAGAACACAGCCATGCCATCAAACATCCTCTATGTTTTCTAATAATCCTAACCCTAACCCTAGCTACAGGTTTGAGAAGTTAGGGTTAGGGGTCAGATTTTCATCAAATCAACCTAACACTCATTTATGCTGAAAATAGAACTCAGGGTATCAAAATATTAGTCTGAAAAGACTTAGCAGCCTTGCCACAACAAACAAAATATATCAGCAGTAGTACAATTTCATTTTTTGATAAGAATTGTGTTATTGGAAATTTCGTGTTGAATCGTACTCTCCAAGAGCATGGGATCAGCCCTCAATAGCTTAGGAGTCTGGAAAACCCCATAAATTTTAGCTACAACTGTTAATATGGCAGTGTATTCAATGCCATATGCAACAGATTGAGTCTTTTAACCACTTTCTTTCATACTGTTGCTTTTCGGGGATATAGGCAACATCCTCACTTAGGGCAATGCAGCATGTAGAGCCATATATGCAAGAAAATAAAAAAGAGAAGAGAACATTAAACTATGACATTTCCTAAATTTCTCTTCTGTCCTAGAACACAGCCATGTCATCAAACATCCTCTATGTTTTCTAATAATCCTACCCCTAACCCTAGCTACGGGTTTGGGCAGTTAGGGTTAGGGGTCAGATTTTCATCAAATCAACCTAACACTCATTTAAGCTGAAAATAGAACTCAGGGTATCAAAATATTAGTCTGAAAAGACTTAGCAGCCTTGCTACAACAAACAAAATTTATCAGCAGTAGTACAATTTCATTTTTTGACAAGAATTGTGTTATTGGAAATTTTGTGTTGAATCGTACTCTCCAAGAGCATAATAATAATGTAATAATAATAATGTTTCTTTATTAGCCCTATACAATTTCTTGCATTAGGAATTCGTCTTTTCGCATACCCCAGCTTTTCTCCATGGAGATACAGACACACAGACAGGGAGAAGCTTGGGGTCAGAGCGCAGGGTCTGCCACTGTACGGCGCCCCTGGAGCAGTTGGGTTTAAGGGCCTTGCTCAGGGGCGCAACGGAGTAGGATTCCTCTGCCGGCCGCAGGATTTGAACCATCAACCTTCCAGTCACAGGCGCAGATCCTTAGCCACAGAGCCACCGCTCCGCTGAGCATGGGATCAGCCCTCAATAGATTAGGAGTCTGGAAAACCCAAGAAATTTTAGCTACAACTGTTTAAATGGCAGTGCATTCAATGCAATATGCAACAGATTGAGTCGTTTAACCACTTTCTTTCATACTGTTGCTTTTCGGGGATTTAGACAACATCCTCAATTAGGGCAATGCAGCATATAGAGCCATATATGCAAGAAAATAAAAAAGTGAAGAGAACATTAAAGTATGACATTTCCAAAATTTCACTTCTGTCCTAGAACACAGCCATGCCATCAAACATCCTCTATGTTTTCTAATAATCCTAACCTAACCCTAGCTACGGGTTTGGGCAGTTAGGGTTAGGGGTCAGATTTTCATCAAATCAACCTAACACTCATTTAAGATGAAAATAGAACTAAGGGTATCAAAATATTAGTCTGAAAAGACTTAGCAGCCTTGCCACAACAAACAAAATGTATCAGCAGTAGTACAATTTCATTTCTTGACAAGAATTGTGTTATTGGAAATCTTGTGTTGAATCGTACTCTCCAAGAGCATGGGATCAGCCCTCAATAGCTTAGGAGTCTGGAAAACCCAATACATTTTAGCTACAACTGTTAATATGGCAGTTTATTCAATGCCATATGCAACAGATTGAGTCGTTTAACCACTTTCTTTCATACTGTTGCTTTTCGGGGATTTAGACAACATCCTCACTTAGGGCAATGCAGCATATAGAGCCATATATGAAAGAAAATAAAAAAGTTAAGAGAACATTAAAGTATGACATTTCCTAAATTTCTCTTCTGTCCTAGAACACAGCCATGCCATCAAACATCCTCTATGTTTTCTAAGAATCCTAACCCTAACCCTAGCTACGGGTTTGGGCAGTTAGGGTTAGGGGTCAGATTTTCATCAATGCAACCTAACACTCATTTAAGCTGAAAATAGAACTCAGGGAATCAAAATATTAGTCTGAAAAGACTTAGCAGCCTTGCTACAACAAACAAAATGTATCAGCAGTAGTACAATTTCATTTTTTGACAAGAATTGTGTTATTGGAAATTTTGTGTTGAATCGTACTCTCCAAGAGCATGGGATCAGCCCTCAATACCTTAGGAGTCTGGAAAACCCCATACATTTTAGCTACAACTGTTAATATGCAGTGTATTCAATGCCATATGCAACAGATTGAGTCGTTTAACCACTTTCTTTCATAATGTTGCTTTTTGGGGATTTAGACAACATCCTCACTTAGGGCAATGCAGCATGTAGAACCATATATGCAAGAAAATAAAAAAGAGAAGAGAACATTAAACTATGACATTTCCTAAATTTCTCTTGTCTTAGAACACAGCCATGTCATCAAACATCCCCTATGTTTTCTAATAATCCTAACCCTAACCCTAGCTACGGGTTTGGGCAGTTAGGGTTAGGGGTCAGATTTTCATCAAATCAACCTAACACTCATTTAAGCTGAAAATAGAACTCAGGGTATCAAAATATTAGTCTGAAAAGACTTAGCAGCCTTGCTACAACAAACAAAATGTATCAGCAGTAGTACAATTTCATTTTTTGACAGGAATTGTGTTATTGGAAATTTTGTGTTGAATCGTACTCTCCAAGAGCATGGGATCAGCCCTCAATAGCTTAGGAGTCTGGAAAACCCAATAAATTTTAGCTACAACTGTTAATATGGCAGTGTATTCAATGCCATAAGCAACAGATTGAGTCGTTTAACCACTTTCTTTCATACTGTTGCTTTTCGGGGATTTAGACAACATCCTCACTAAGGGCAATGAAGCATACTGAGCCATATATGCAAGAAAATAAAAAAGTGAAGAGATCATTAAAGTATGAAATTTCCTAAATTTCTCTTCTGTCCTAGAACACAGCCATGCCATCAGACATCCTCTATGTTTTCTAATAATCCTAACCCTAACCCTAGCTACGGGTTTGGGCAGTTAGGGTTAGGGGTCAGATTTTCATCAAATCAACCTAACACTCATTTAAGCTGAAAATAGAACTCAGGGTATCAAAATATTAGTCTGAAAAGACTTAGCAGCCTTGCCACAACAAACAAAATGTATCAGCAGTAGTACAATTTCATTTTTTTATAAGAATTGTGTTATTGGAAATTTCGTGTTGAATCGTACTCTCCAAGAGCATGGGATCAGCCCTCAATAGCTTAGGAGTCTGGAAAACCCAATAAATTTTAGCTACAACTGTTAATATTGCAGTGTATTCAATGCCATAAGCAACAGATTGAGTCGTTTAACCACTTTCTTTCATACTGTTGCTTTTCGGGGATTTAGACAACATCCTCACTAAGGGCAATGCAGCATATTGAGCCATATATGCAAGAAAATAAAAAAGTGAAGAGAACATTAAAGTATGACATTTCCTAAATTTCTCTTCTGTCCTAGAACACAGCCATGCCATCAGACATCCTCTATGTTTTCTAATAATCCTAACCCTAACCCTAGCTACGGGTTTGGGCAGTTAGGGTTAGGGGTCAGATTTTCATCAAATCAACCTAACACTCATTTAAGCTGAAAATAGAACTCAGGGTATCAAAATATTAGTCTGAAAAGACTTAGCAGCCTTGCTACAACAAACAAAATGTATCAGCAGTAGCACAATTTCATTTTTTGACAGGAATTGTGTTATTGGAAGTTTCGTGTTGAATCGTACTATCCAAGAGCATGGGATCAGCCCTCAATAGCTTAGGAGTCTGGAAAACCCAATAAGTTTTAGCTACAACTGTTAATATGGCAGTGCATTCAATAGCATATGCAACAGATTGAGTCGTTTAACCACTTTCTTTCATACTGTTGCTTTTTGGGGATTTAGACAACATCCTCACTTAGGGCAATGCAGCATATAGAGCCATATATGCAAGAAAATAAAAAAGTGAAGAGAACATTAAAATATGACATTTCCTAACTTTCTCTTCTGTCCTAGAACACAGCCATGCCATCAAACATCCTCTATGTTTTCTAATAATCCTAACCCTAACCCTAGCTACGGGTTTGGGCAGTTAGGGTTAGGGGTCAGATTTTCATCAAATCAACCTAACACTCATTTAAGCTGAAAATAGAACTCAGGGTATCAAAATATTGGTCTGAAAAGACTTAGCAGCCTTGCCACAACAAACAAAATATATCAGCAGTAGTACAATTTCATTTTTTTATAAGAATTGTGTTATTGGAAATTTCGTGTTGAATCGTACTCTCCAAGAGCATGGGATCAGCCCTCAATAGCTTAGGAGTCTGGAAAACCCCATACATTTTAGCTACAACTGTTAAAATGGCAGTGCATTCAATGCAATATGCAACAGATTGAGTCGTTTAACCAATTTCTTTCATACTGTTGCTTTTTGGGGATTTAGACAACATCCTCACTTAGGGCAATGCAGCATATAGAGCCATATATGCAAGAAAATAAAAAAAGTGAAGAGAACATTAAAATATGACATTTCCTAAATTTCTCTTCTGTCCTAGAACACAGCCATGCCATCAAACATCCTCTATGTTTTCTAATAATCCTAACCCTAGCTACGGCTTTGGGCAGTTAGGGTTAGGGGTCAGATTTTCATCAAATCAACCTAACACTCATTTAAGCTGAAAATAGAACTCAGGGTATCAAAATATTAGTCTGAAAAGACTTAGCAGCCTTGCTACAACAAACAAAATGTATCAGCAGTAGTACAAATTCATTTTTTGACAAGAATTGTGTTATTGGAAATTTTGTGTCGAATCGTACTCTCCAAGAGCATGGGATCAGCCCTCAATAGCTTAGGAGTCTGGAAAACCCAATTAATTTTAGCTACAACTGTTAATATGGCAGTGTATTCAATGCCATATGCAACAGATTGAGTCCTTAACCACTTTCTTTCATACTGTTGCTTTTCGGGGATTTAGACAACATCCTCACTTAGGGCAATGCAGCATGTAGAGCCATATATGCAAGAAAATAAAAAAGAGAAGAGAACATTAAAGTATGACATTTCCTAAATTTCTCTTCTGTCCTAGAACACAGCCATGCATCAAACATCCTCTATGTTTTCTAATAATCCTAACCCTAACCCTAGCTACGGGTTTGGGCAGTTAGGGTTAGGGGTCAGATTTTCATCAAATCAACCTAACACTCATTTAAGCTGAAAATAGAACTCAGGGTATCAAAATATTAGTCTGAAAAGACTAAGCAGCCTTGCTACAACAAACAAAATGTATCAGCAATAGAACAATTTCATTTTTTGACAAGAATTGTGTTATTGGAAATTTTGTGTTGAATCGTACTCTCCAAGAGCATGGGATCAGCCCTCAATAGCTTAGGAGTCTGGAAAACCCCATAAATTTTAGCTACAACTGTTAATATGGCAGTGTATTCAATGCCATAAGCAACAGATTGAGTCGTTTAACCACTTTCTTTCATACTGTTGCTTTTCGGGGATTTAGACAACATCCTCACTTAGGGCAATGCAGCATATTGAGCCATATATGCAAGAAAATAAAAAAGTGAAGAGAACATTAAAGTATGACATTTCCTAAATTTCTCTTCTGTCCTAGAACACAGCCATGCCATCAAACATCCTCTATGTTTTCTAATAATCCTAACCCTAACCCTAGCTACGGGTTTGGGCAGTTAGGGTTAGGGGTCAGATTTTCATCAAATCAACCTAACACTCATTTAAGCTGAAAATAGAACTCAGGGTATCAAAATATTAGTCTGAAAAGACTTAGCAGCCTTGCCACAACAAACAAAATGCATCAGCAGTAGTACAATTTCATTTTTTGACAAGAATTGTGTTATTGGAAATTTTGTGTCGAATCGTACTCTCCAAGTGCATGGGATCAGCCCTCATTAGCTTAGGAGTCTGGAAAACCCAATTAATTTTAGCTACAACTGTTAATATGGCAGTGTATTCAATGCAGTATGCAACAGATTGAGTCGTTTAACCACTTTCTTTCATACTGTTGCTTTTTGGGGATTTAGACAACATCCTCACTTAGGGCAATGCAGCATATAGAGCCATATATGCAAGAAAATAAAAATGTGAAGAGAACATTAAAATATGACATTTCCTAAATTTCTCTTCTGTCCTAGAACACAGCCATGCCATCAAACATCCTCTATGTTTTCTAATAATCCTAACCCTAACCCTAGCTAAGGGTTTGGGCAGTTAGGGTTAGGGGTCAGATTTTCATCAAATCAACCTAACACTCATTTAAGCTGAAAATAGAACTCAGGGTATCAAAATATTAGTCTGAAAAGACTTAGAAGCCTTGCTACAACAAACAAAATGTATCAGCAGTAGTACAATTTCATTTTTTGACAAGAATTGTGCTATTGGAAATTTTATGTCGAATCGTACTCTCCAAGAGCATGGGATCAGCCCTCAATAGCTTAGTAGTCTGGAAAACCAAATTAATTTTAGCTACAACTGTTAATATGGCAGTGTATTCAATGCCATATGCAACAGATTGAGTCGTTTAACCACTTTCTTTCATACTGTTGCTTTTCAGAGATTTAGACAACATCCTCACTTAGGGCAATGCAGCATGTAGAACCATATATGCAAGAAAATAAAAAAGAGAAGAGAACATTAAAGTATGACATTTCCTACATTTCTCTTGTCTTAGAACACAGCCATGCCATCAAACATCCTCTATGTTTTCTAATAATCCTAACCCTAACCCTAGCTACAGGTTTGAGCAGTTAGGGTTAGGGGTCAGATTTTCATCAAATCAACCTAACACTCATTTATGCTGAAAATAGAACTCAGGGTATCAAAATATTAGTCTGAAAAGACTTAGCAGCCTTGCCACAACAAACAAAATATATCAGCAGTAGTACAATTTCATTTTTTGATAAGAATTGTGTTATTGGAAATTTCGTGTTGAATCGTACTCTCCAAGAGCATGGGATCAGCCCTCAATAGCTTAGGAGTCTGGAAAACCCCATAAATTTTAGCTACAACTGTTAATATGGCAGTGTATTCAATGCCATATGCAACAGATTGAGTCTTTTAACCACTTTCTTTCATACTGTTGCTTTTCGGGGATTTAGGCAACATCCTCACTTAGGGCAATGCAGCACGTAGAGCCATATATGCAAGAAAATAAAAAAGAGAAGAGAACATTAAACTATGACATTTCCTAAATTTCTCTTCTGTCCTAGAACACAGCCATGTCATCAAACATCCTCTATGTTTTCTAATAATCCTAACCCTAACCCTAGCTACGGGTTTGGGCAGTTAGGGTTAGGGGTCAGATTTTCATCAAATCAACCTAACACTCATTTAAGCTGAAAATAGAACTCAGGGTATCAAAATATTAGTCTGAAAAGACTTAGCAGCCTTGCTACAACAAAGAAAATGTGTCAGCAGTAGCACAATTTCATTTTTTGACAGGAATTGTGTTATTGGAAGTTTTGTGTTGAATCGTACTCTCCAAGAGAATGGGATCAGCTCTCAATAGCTTAGGAGTCTGGAAAACCCAATAAATTTTATCTACAACTGTTAATATGGCAGTGCATTCAATGGCATATGCAACAGATTGAGTCGTTTAACCACTTTCTTTCATACTGTTGCTTTTTGGGGATTTAGACAACATCCTCACTTAGGGCAATGCAGCATGTAGAGCCATATATGCAAGAAAATAAAAAAGAGAAGAGAACATTAAACTATGACATTTCCTAAATTTCTCTTCTGTCCTAGAACACAGCCATGTCATCAAACATCCTCTATGTTTTCTAATAATCCTAACCCTAACCCTAGCTACGGGTTTGGGCAGTTAGGGTTAGGGGTCAGATTTTCATCAAATCAACCTAACACTCATTTAAGCTGAAAATAGAACTCAGGGTATCAAAATATTAGTCTGAAAAGACTTAGCAGCCTTGCTACAACAAAGAAAATGTGTCAGCAGTAGCACAATTTCATTTTTTGACAGGAATTGTGTTATTGGAAGTTTTGTGTTGAATCGTACTCTCCAAGAGAATGGGATCAGCTCTCAATAGCTTAGGAGTCTGGAAAACCCAATAAATTTTAGCTACAACTGTTAATATGGCAGTGCATTCAATGGCATATGCAACAGATTGAGTCGTTTAACCACTTTCTTTCATACTGTTGCTTTTTGGGGATTTAGACAACATCCTCACTTAGGGCAATGCAGCATGTAGAGCCATATATGCAAGAAAATAAAAAAGAGAAGAGAACATTAAACTATGACATTTCCTAAATTTCTCTTCTGTCCTAGAACACAGCCATGTCATCAAACATCCTCTATGTTTTCTAAAAATCCTAACCCTAACCCTAGCTAAGGGTTTGGGCAGTTAGGGTTAGGGGTCAGATTTTCATCAAATCAACCTAACACTCATTTAAGCTGAAAATAGAACTCAGGGTATCAAAATATTAGTCTGAAAAGACTTAGCAGCCTTGCTACAACAAACAAAATGTATCAGCAGTAGTACAATTTCATTTTTTGACAAGAATTGTGTTATTGGAAATTTTGTGTTGAATCGTACTCTCCAAGAGCATGGGATCAGCCCTCAATAGCTTAGGAGTCTGGAAAACCCAATAAATTTTATCTACAACTGTTAATATGGCAGTGCATTCAATGGCATATGCAACAGATTGAGTCGTTTAACCACTTTCTTTCATACTGTTACTTTTTGGGGATTTAGACAACATCCTCACTTAGGGCAATGCAGCATGTAGAGCCATATATGCAAGAAAATAAAAAAGAGAAGAGAACATTAAACTATGACATTTCCTAAATTTCTCTTCTGTCCTAGAACACAGCCATGTCATCAAACATCCTCTATGTTTTCTAATAATCCTAACCCTAACCCTAGCTACAGGTTTGGGCAGTTAGGGTTAGGGGTCAGATTTTCATCAAATCAACCTAACACTCATTTAAGCTGAAAATAGAACTCAGGGTATCAAAATATTAGTCTGAAAAGACTTAGCAACCTTGCCACAACAAACAAAATGTATCAGCAGTAGTACAATTTCATTTCTTGACAAGAATTGTGTTATTGGAAATTTTGTGTTGAATCGTACTCTCCAAGAGCATGGGATCAGCCCTCAATAGCTTAGGAGTCTGGAAAACCCAATTAATTTTAGCTACAACTGTTAATATGGCAGTCTATTCAATGCCATATGCAACAGATTGAGTCGTTTAACCACTTTCTTTCATACTGTTGCTTTTCGGGGATTGAGACAACATCCTCACTTAGGGCAATGCAGCATGTAGAGCCATATATGCAAGAAAATAAAAAAGTGAAGAGAACATTAAAATATGACATTTCCTAAATTTCTCTTCTGTCCTAGAACACAGCCATGCCATCAAACATCCTCTATGTTTTCTAATAATCGTAACCCTAACCCTAGCTACGGGTTTGGGCAGTTAGGGTTAGGGGTCAGATTTTCATCAAATCAACCTAACACTCATTTAAGCTGAAAATAGAACTCAGGGTATCAAAATATTAGTCTGAAAAGATTTAGCAGCCTTGCTACAACAAACAAAATGTATCAGCAGTAGTACAATTTCATTTTTTGACAAGAATTGTGTTATTGGAAATTTTGTGTTGAATCGTACTCTCCAAGAGCATGGGATCAGCCCTCAATAGCTTAGGAGTCTGGAAAACCCCATACATTTTAGCTACAACTGTTAAAATGGCAGTGCATTCAATGCCATATGCAACAGATTGAGTCGTTTAACCAATTTCTTTCATACTGTTGCTTTTTGGGGATTTAGACAATATCCTCACTTAGGGCAATGCAGCATATAGAGCCATATATGCAAGAAAATAAAAAAGTGAAGAGAACATTAAAATATGACATTTCCTAAATTTCTCTTCTGTCCTAGAACACAGCCATGCCATCAAACATCCTCTATGTTTTCTAATAATCCTAACCCTAGCTACGGCTTTGGGCAGTTAGGGTTAGGGGTCAGATTTTCATCAAATCAACCTAACACTCATTTAAGCTGAAAATAGAACTCAGGGTATCAAAATATTAGTCTGAAAAGACTTAGCAGCCTTGCCACAACAAACAAAATGCATCAGCAGTAGTACAATTTCATTTTTTTATAAGAATTGTGTTATTGGAAATTTTGTGTCGAATCGTACTCTCCAAGTGCATGGGATCAGCCCTCATTAGCTTAGGAGTCTGGAAAACCCAATTAATTTTAGCTACAACTGTTAATATGGCAGTGTATTCAATGCAGTATGCAACAGATTGAGTCGTTTAACCACTTTCTTTCATACTGTTGCTTTTTGGGGATTTAGACAACATCCTCACTTAGGGCAATGCAGCATATAGAGCCATATATGCAAGAAAATAAAAATGTGAAGAGAACATTAAAATATGACATTTCCTAAATTTCTCTTCTGTCCTAGAACACAGCCATGCCATCAAACATCCTCTATGTTTTCTAATAATCCTAACCCTAACCCTAGCTAAGGGTTTGGGCAGTTAGGGTTAGGGGTCAGATTTTCATCAAATCAAACTAACACTCATTTAAGCTGAAAATAGAACTCAGGGTATCAAAATATTAGTCTGAAAAGACTTAGAAGCCTTGCTACAACAAACAAAATGTATCAGCAGTAGTACAATTTCATTTTTTGACAAGAATTGTGCTATTGGAAATTTTATGTCGAATCGTACTCTCCAAGAGCATGGGATCAGCCCTCAATAGCTTAGTAGTCTGGAAAACCAAATTAATTTTAGCTACAACTGTTAATATGGCAGTGTATTCAATGCCATATGCAACAGATTGAGTCGTTTAACCACTTTCTTTCATACTGTTGCTTTTCAGAGATTTAGACAACATTCTCACTTAGGGCAATGCAGCATGTAGAACCATATATGCAAGAAAATAAAAAAGAGAAGAGAACATTAAAGTATGACATTTCCTACATTTCTCTTGTCTTAGAACACAGCCATGCCATCAAACATCCTCTATGTTTTCTAATAATCCTAACCCTAACCCTAGCTACAGGTTTGAGCAGTTAGGGTTAGGGGTCAGATTTTCATCAAATCAACCTAACACTCATTTATGCTGAAAATAGAACTCAGGGTATCAAAATATTAGTCTGAAAAGACTTAGCAGCCTTGCCACAACAAACAAAATATATCAGCAGTAGTACAATTTCATTTTTTGATAAGAATTGTGTTATTGGAAATTTCGTGTTGAATCGTACTCTCCAAGAGCATGGGATCAGCCCTCAATAGCTTAGGAGTCTGGAAAACCCCATAAATTTTAGCTACAACTGTTAATATGGCAGTGTATTCAATGCCATATGCAACAGATTGAGTCTTTTAACCACTTTCTTTCATACTGTTGCTTTTCGGGGATTTAGGCAACATCCTCACTTAGGGCAATGCAGCACGTAGAGCCATATATGCAAGAAAATAAAAAAGAGAAGAGAACATTAAACTATGACATTTCCTAAATTTCTCTTCTGTCCTAGAACACAGCCATGTCATCAAACATCCTCTATGTTTTCTAATAATCCTAACCCTAACCCTAGCTACGGGTTTGGGCAGTTAGGGTTAGGGGTCAGATTTTCATCAAATCAACCTAACACTCATTTAAGCTGAAAATAGAACTCAGGGTATCAAAATATTAGTCTGAAAAGACTTAGCAGCCTTGCTACAACAAAGAAAATGTGTCAGCAGTAGCACAATTTCATTTTTTGACAGGAATTGTGTTATTGGAAGTTTTGTGTTGAATCGTACTCTCCAAGAGCAAGGGATCAGCCCTTAATAGGTTAGGAGTCTGGAAAACCCAATAAGTTTTAGATAAAACTTTTAATATGGCAGTGCATTCAATGGCATATGCAACAGATTGAGTCGTTTAACCACTTTCTTTCATACCGTTGCTTTTTGGGGATTTAGACAACATCCTCACTTAGGGCAATGCAGCATGTAGAGCCATATATGCAAGAAAATAAAAAAGAGAAGAGAACATTAAAATATGACATTTCCTAAATTTCTCTTCTGTCCTAGAACACAGCCATGCCATCAAACATCCTCTATGTTTTCTAATAATCCTAACCCTAACCCTAGCTAAGGGTTTGGGCAGTTAGGGTTAGGGGTCAGATTTTCATCAAATCAAACTAACACTCATTTAAGCTGAAAATAGAACTCAGGGTATCAAAATATTAGTCTGAAAAGACTTAGCAGCCTTGCTACAACAAACAAAATGTATCAGCAGTAGTACAATTTCATTTTTTGACAAGAATTGTGCTATTGGAAATTTTATGTCGAATCGTACTCTCCAAGAGCATGGGATCAGCCCTCAATAGCTTAGTAGTCTGGAAAACCAAATTAATTTTAGCTACAACTGTTAATATGGCAGTGTATTCAATGCCATATGCAACAGATTGAGTCGTTTAACCACTTTCTTTCATACTGTTGCTTTTCAGAGATTTAGACAACATCCTCACTTAGGGCAATGCAGCATGTAGAACCATATATGCAAGAAAATAAAAAAGAGAAGAGAACATTAAAGTATGACATTTCCTACATTTCTCTTGTCTTAGAACACAGCCATGCCATCAAACATCCTCTATGTTTTCTAATAATCCTAACCCTAACCCTAGCTACAGGTTTGAGCAGTTAGGGTTAGGGGTCAGATTTTCATCAAATCAACCTAACACTCATTTATGCTGAAAATAGAACTCAGGGTATCAAAATATTAGTCTGAAAAGACTTAGCAGCCTTGCCACAACAAACAAAATATATCAGCAGTAGTACAATTTCATTTTTTGATAAGAATTGTGTTATTGGAAATTTCGTGTTGAATCGTACTCTCCAAGAGCATGGGATCAGCCCTCAATAGCTTAGGAGTCTGGAAAACCCCATAAATTTTAGCTACAACTGTTAATATGGCAGTGTATTCAATGCCATATGCAACAGATTGAGTCTTTTAACCACTTTCTTTCATACTGTTGCTTTTCGGGGATTTAGGCAACATCCTCACTTAGGGCAATGCAGCACGTAGAGCCATATATGCAAGAAAATAAAAAAGAGAAGAGAACATTAAACTATGACATTTCCTAAATTTCTCTTCTGTCCTAGAACACAGCCATGTCATCAAACATCCTCTATGTTTTCTAATAATCCTAACCCTAACCCTAGCTACGGGTTTGGGCAGTTAGGGTTAGGGGTCAGATTTTCATCAAATCAACCTAACACTCATTTAAGCTGAAAATAGAACTCAGGGTATCAAAATATTAGTCTGAAAAGACTTAGCAGCCTTGCTACAACAAAGAAAATGTGTCAGCAGTAGCACAATTTCATTTTTTGACAGGAATTGTGTTATTGGAAGTTTTGTGTTGAATCGTACTCTCCAAGAGAATGGGATCAGCTCTCAATAGCTTAGGAGTCTGGAAAACCCAATAAATTTTAGCTACAACTGTTAATATGGCAGTGCATTCAATGGCATATGCAACAGATTGAGTCGTTTAACCACTTTCTTTCATACTGTTGCTTTTTGGGGATTTAGACAACATCCTCACTTAGGGCAATGCAGCATGTAGAGCCATATATGCAAGAAAATAAAAAAGAGAAGAGAACATTAAACTATGACATTTCCTAAATTTCTCTTCTGTCCTAGAACACAGCCATGTCATCAAACATCCTCTATGTTTTCTAATAATCCTAACCCTAACCCTAGCTAAGGGTTTGGGCAGTTAGGGTTAGGGGTCAGATTTTCATCAAATCAACCTAACACTCATTTAAGCTGAAAATAGAACTCAGGGTATCAAAATATTAGTCTGAAAAGACTTAGCAGCCTTGCTACAACAAACAAAATGTATCAGCAGTAGTACAATTTCATTTTTTGACAAGAATTGTGTTATTGGAAATTTTGTGTTGAATCGTACTCTCCAAGAGCATGGGATCAGCCCTCAATAGCTTAGGAGTCTGGAAAACCCAATAAATTTTATCTACAACTGTTAATATGGCAGTGCATTCAATGGCATATGCAACAGATTGAGTCGTTTAACCACTTTCTTTCATACTGTTGCTTTTTGGGGATTTAGACAACATCCTCACTTAGGGCAATGCAGCATGTAGAGCCATATATGCAAGAAAATAAAAAAGAGAAGAGAACATTAAACTATGACATTTCCTAAATTTCTCTTCTGTCCTAGAACACAGCCATGTCATCAAACATCCTCTATGTTTTCTAATAATCCTAACCCTAACCCTAGCTACAGGTTTGGGCAGTTAGGGTTAGGGGTCAGATTTTCATCAAATCAACCTAACACTCATTTAAGCTGAAAATAGAACTCAGGGTATCAAAATATTAGTCTGAAAAGACTTAGCAGCCTTGCTACAACAAACAAAATGTATCAACAGTAGCACAATTTCATTTTTTTACAGGAATTGTGTTATTGGAAGTTTTGTGTTGAATAGTACTCTCCAAGAGCATGGGATCAGCCCTTAATAGCTTAGGAGTCTGGAAAACCCAATAAGTTTTAGCTACAACTGTTAATATGGCAGTGCATTCCAATAGCATATGCAACAGATTGAGTCGTTTAACCACTTTCTTTCATACTGTTGCTTTTCGGGGATTTAGACAACATCCTCACTTAGGGCAATGCAGCATGTAGAGCCATATATGCAAGAAAATAAAAAAGTGAAGAGAACATTAAAATATGACATTTCCTAAATTTCTCTTCTGTCCTAGAACACAGCCATGCCATCAAACATCCTCTATGTTTTCTAATAATCCTAACCCTAACCCTAGCTACGGGTTTGGGCAGTTAGGGTTAGGGGTCAGATTTTCATCAAATCAACCTAACACTCATTTAAGCTGAAAATAGAACTCAGGGTATCAAAATATTAGTCTGAAAAGACTTAGCAGCCTTGCTACAACAAAGAAAATGTGTCAGCAGTAGCACAATTTCATTTTTTGACAGGAATTGTGTTGTTGGAAGTTTTGTGTTGAATCGTACTCTCCAAGAGCATGGGATCAGCCCTTAATAGGTTAGGAGTCTGGAAACCCCAATAAGTTTTAGCTACAACTGTTAATATGGCAGTGCATTCAATGGCATATGCAACAGATTGAGTCGTTTAACCAATTTCTTTCATACTGTTGCTTTTTGGGGATTTAGACAACATTCTCACTTAGGGCAATGCAGCATGTAGAGCCATATACGCAAGAAAATAAAAAAGAGAAGAGAACATTAAAGTATGACATTTCCTAAATTTCTCTTCTGTCCTAGAACACAGCCATGCCATCAAACATCCTCTATGTTTTCTAATAATCCTAACCCTAGCTAAGGGTTTGGGCAGTAAGGGTTAGGGGTCAGATTTTCATCAATGCAACCTTACACTCATTTAAGCTGAAAATAGAACTCAGGGTATCAAAATATTAGTCTGAAAAGACTTAGCAGCCTTGCCACAACAAACAAAATATATCAGCAGTAGTACAATTTCATTTTTTGAAAAGAATTGTTTTATTGGAAATTTCGTGTTGAATCGTACTCTCCAAGAGCATGGGATCAGGCCTCAATAGCTTAGGAGTCTGGAAAACCCCATAAATTTTAGCTACAACTGTTAATATGGCAGTGTATTCAATGCCATATGCAACAGATTGAGTCGTTTAACCACTTTCTTTCATACTGTTGCTTTTCGGGGATTTAGACAACATCCTCACTTAGGGCAATGCAGCATGTAGAGCCATATATGCAAGAAAATAAAAAAGAGAAGAGAACATTAAAGTATGACATTTCCTAAATTTCTCTTCTGTCCTAGAACACAGCCATGCCATCAAACATCCTCTATGTTTTCTAATAATCCTAACCCCAACTACGGGCTTGGGCAGTTAGGGTTAGAGGTCAGATTTTCATCAATGCAACCTAACACTCATTTAAGCTGAAAACAGAACTCAGGGTATCAAAATATTAGTCTGAAAAGACTTAGCAGCCTTGCCACAACAAACAAAATATATCAGCAGTAGTACAATTTCATTTTTTGATAAGAATTGTGTTATTGGAAATATCGTGTTGAATCGTACTCTCCAAGAGCATGGGATCAGCCCTCAATAGATTAGGAGTCTGGAAAACCCCATAAATTTTAGCTACAACTGTTAATATGGCAGTGTATTCAATGCCATATGCAACAGATTGAGTCGTTTAACCACTTTCTTTCATACTGTTGCTTTTCGGGGATTTAGACAACATCCTCACTTAGGGCAATGCAGCATGTAGAGCCATATATGTAAGAAAATAAAAAAGAGAAGAGAACATTAAAGTATGACATTTCCTAAATTTCTCTTCTGTCCGAGAACACAGCCATGTCATCAAACATCCTCTATGTTTTCTAATAATCCTAACCCTAACCCTAGCTACGGGTTTGGGCAGTTAGGGTTAGGGGTCAGATTTTCATCAAATCAACCTAACACTCATTTAAGCTGAAAATAGAACTCAGGGTATCAAAATATTAGTCTGAAAAGACTTAGCAGCCTTGCTACAACAAACAAAATGTATCAGCAGTAGTACAATTTCATTTTTTGATAAGAATTGTGTTATTGGAAATTTTGTGTTGAATCGTACTCTCCAAGAGCATGGGATCAGCCCTAAATAGCTTAGGTGTCTGGAAAACCCAATAAATTTTAGCTACAACTGTTAATATGGCAGTGTATTCAATGCCATATGCAACAGATTGAGTCGTTTAACCACTTTCTTTCATACTGTTGCTTTTCGGGGATTTAGACAACATCCTCACTTAGGGCAATGCAGCATATTGATCCATATATGCAAGAAAATAAAAAAGTGAAGAGAACATTAAAGTATGACATTTCCTAAATTTCTCTTCTGTCCTAGAACACAGCCATGCCATCAAACATCCTCTATGTTTTCTAATAATCCTAACCCTAACCCTAGCTACGGGTTTGGGCAGTTAGGGTTAGGGGTCAGATTTTCATGAAATCAACCTAACACTCATTTAAGCTGAAAACAGAACTCAGGGTATCAAAATATTAGTCTGAAAAGACTTAGCAGCCTTGCTACAACAAACAAAATGTATCAGCAGTAGTACAATTTCATTTTTTGACAAGAATTGTGTTATTGGAAATTTTGTGTTGAATCGGACTCTCCAAGAGCATGGGATCAGCCCTTAATAGGTTAGGAGTCTGGAAAACCCAATAAGTTTTAGCTACAACTGTTAATATGGCAGTGCATTCAATGGCATATGCAAAAGATTGAGTCGTTTAACCACTTTCTTTCATACTGTTGCTTTTCGGGGATTTAGACAACATCCTCAATTAGGGCAATGCAGCATGTAGAGCCATATACGCAAGAAAATAAAAAAGAGAAGAGAACATTAAAGTATGACATTTCCTAAATTTCTCTTCTGTCCTAGAACACAGCCATGCCATCAAACATCCTCTATGTTTTCTAATAATCCTAACCCTAACCCTAGCTATGGGTTTGGGCAGTTAGGGTTAGGGGTCAGATTTTCATCAAATCAACCTAACACTCATTTAAGCTGAAAATATTACTCAGGGTATCAAAATATTAGTCTGAAAAGACTTATCAGCCTTGCCACAACAACAAAAATATATCAGCAGTAGTACAATTTCATTTTTTGATAAGAATTGTGTTATTGGAAATTTCGTGTTGAATTGTACACTCCAAGAGCATGGGATCAGCCCTCAATAGCTAAGGAGTCTGGAAAACCCAATAAATTTTAGCTACAACTCTTAATATGGCAGTGCATTCAATGCCATATGCAAAAGATTGAGTCGTTTAACCACTTTCTTTCATACTGTTGCTTTTCAGGGATTTAGACAACATCCTCACTTAGGGCAATGCAGCATATTGAGCCATATATGCAAGAAAATAAAAAAGTGAAGAGAACATTAAAGTATGACATTTCCTAAATTTCTCTTCTGTCCTAGAACACAGCCATGCTATCAAACATCCTCTATGTTTTCTAATAATCCTAACCCTAACCCTAGCTACGGGTTTGGGCAGTTAGGGTTAGGGGTCAGATTTTCATCAAATCAACCTAACACTCATTTAAGCTGAAAATAGAACTCAGGGTATCAAAATATTAGTCTGAAAAGACTTAGCAGCCTTGCTACAACAAACAAAATGTATCAGCAGTAGTACAATTTCATTTTTTGACAAGAATTGTGTTATTGGAAATCTTGTGTTGAATCGTACTCTCCAAGAGCATGGGATCAGCCCTTAATAGCTTAGGAGTCTGGAAAACCCAATAAAGTTTAGCTACAACTGTTAATATGGCAGTGCATTCAATGCCATATGCAACAGATTGAGTCGTTTAACCACTTTCTTTCATACTGTTGCTTTTCGGGGATTTAGACAGCATCCTCACTTAGGGCAATGCAGAATGTAGAGCCATATATGCAATAAAATAAAAAAGTGAAGAGAACATTAAAATATGACATTTCCTAAATTTCTCTTCTGTCCTAGAACACAGCCATGCCATCAAACATCCTCTATGTTTTCTAATAATCCTAACCCTAACCCTACCTACGGGTTTGGGCAGTTAGGGTTAGGGGTCAGATTTTCATCAATGCAACCTAACACTCATTTAAGCTGAAAACAGAACTCAGGGTATCAAAATATTAGTCTGAAAAGACTTAGCAGCCTTGCCACAACAAACAAAATATATCAGCAGTAGTACAATTTCATTTTTTGATAAGAATTGTGTTATTGGAAATTTCGTGTTGAATCGTACTCTCCAAGAGCATGGGATCAGCCCTCAATAGCTTAGGAGTCGTGAAAAAACAAAAAATGTTAGCTACAACTGTTAAAATGGCAGTGTATTCAATGCCATATGCAACAAATTGAGTCGTTTAACCACTTTCTTTCATACTGTTGCTTTTCGGGGATTTAGACAACATCCTCACTTAGGGCAATGCAGCATGTAGAGCCATATATGCAAGAAAATAAAAAAGAGAAGAGAACATTAAACTATGACATTTCCTAAATTTCTCTTCTGTCCTAGAACACAGCCATACCATCAAACATCCTCTATGTTTTCTAATAATCCTAACCCTAACCCTAGCTACGGGTTTGGGCAGTTAGGGTTAGAGGTCAGATTTTCATCAAATCAACCTAACACTCATTTAAGCTGAAAATAGAACTCAGGGTATCAAAATATTAGTCTGAAAAGACTTAGCAGCCTTGCTACAACAAACAAAATGTATCAGCAGTAGTACAATTTCATTTTTTGACAAGAATTGTGTTATTGGAAATTTTGTGTTGAATCGTACTCTCCAAGAGCATGGGATCAGCCCTCAATAGCTTAGGAGTCTGGAAAACCCAATAAATTTTAGCTACAATTTTTAAAATGGCAGAGCATTCAATGCAATATGCAACAGATTGAGTCGTTTAACCACTTTCTTTCATACTGTTGCTTTTCGGGGATTTAGACAACATCCTCACTTAGGGCAATGCAGCATGTAGAGCCATATATGCAAGAAAATAAAAATGAGAAGAGAACATTAAACTATGTCATTTCCTAAATTTCTCTTCTGTCCTAGAACACAGCCATGCCATCAAACATCCTCTATGTTTTCTAATAATCCTAACCCTAACCCTAGCTACGGGTTTGGGCAGTTAGGGTTAGGGGTCAGATTTTCATCAATGCAACTTATCACTCATTTAAGCTGAAAATAGAACTCAGGGTATCAAAATATTAGTCTGAAAAGACTTAGCAGCCTTGCTACAACAAACAAAATGTATCAGCAGTAGAACAATTTCATTTTTTGACAAGAATTGTGTTATTGGAAATTTTGTGATGAATCGTACTCTCCAAGAGCATGGGATCAGCCCTCAATAGCTTAGGAGTCTGGAAAACCCAAAAAATGTTAGCTACAACTGTTAATATGGCAGTGTATTCAATGGCATATGCAAAAGATTGAGTCGTTTAACCACTTTCTTTCATACTGTTGCTTTTCGGGGATTTAGACAACATCCTCACTTAGGGCAATGCAGCATGTAGAGCCATATACGCAAGAAAATAAAAAAGAGAAGAGAACATTAAACTATGACATTTCCTAAATTTCTCTTCTGTCATAGAACACAGCCATGCCATCAAACATCCTCTATGTTTTCTAATAATCCTAACCCTAACCCTAGCTACGGGTTTGGGCAGTTAGGGTTAGGGGTCAGATTTTCATCAATGCAACCTAACACTCATTTAAGCTGAAAACAGAACTCAGGGTATCAAAATATTAGTCTGAAAAGACTTAGCAGCCTTGCTACAACAAACAAAATGTATCAGCAGTAGTACAATTTCATTTTTTGATAAGAATTGTGTTATTGGAAATATCGTGTTGAATCGTACTCTCCAAGAGCATGGGATCAGCCCTCAATAGCTTAGGAGTCTGGAAAACCCCATAAATTTTAGCTACAACTGTTAATATGGCAGTGTATTCAATGCCATATGCAACAGATTGAGTCGTTTAACCACTTTCTTTCATACTGTTGCTTTTCGGGGATTTAGACAACATCCTCACTTAGGGCAATGCAGCATGTAGAGCCATATATGTAAGAAAATAAAAAAGAGAAGAGAACATTAAAGTATGACATTTCCTAAATTTCTCTTCTGTCCTAGAACACAGCCATGCCATCAAACATCCTCTATGTTTTCTAATAATCCTAACCCTAACCCTAGGTACGGGTTTGGGCAGTTAGGGTTAGGGGTCAGATTTTCATGAAATCAACCTAACACTCATTTAAGCTGAAAACAGAACTCAGGGTATCAAAATATTAGTCTGAAAAGACTTAGCAGCCTTGCTACAACAAACAAAATGTATCAGCAGTAGTACAATTTCATTTTTTGACAAGAATTGTGTTATTGGAAATTTTGTGTTGAATCGTACTCTCCAAGAGCATGGGATCAGCCCTCAATAGCTTAGGAGTCTGGAAAACCCAATAAATTTTAGCTACAACTGTTAATATGGCAGTGTATTCAATGCCATATGCAACAGATTGAGTCGTTTAACCACTTTCTTTCATACTGTTGCTTTTCGGGGATTTAGACAACATCCTCACTTAGGGCAATGCAGCATATTGATCCATATATGCAAGAAAATAAAAAAGTGAAGAGAACATTAAAGTATGACATTTCCTAAAGTTCTCTTCTGTCCTAGAACACAGCCATGCCATCAAACATCCTTTATGTTTTCTAATAATCCTAACCCTAACCCTAGCTACGGGTTTGGGCAGTTAGGGTTAGGGGTCAGATTTTCATGAAATCAACCTAACACTCATTTAAGCTGAAAACAGAACTCAGGGTATCAAAATATTAGTCTGAAAAGACTTAGCAGCCTTGCTACAACAAACAAAATGTATCAGCAGTAGTACAATTTCATTTTTTGACAAGAATTGTGTTATTGGAAATTTTGTGTTGAATCGGACTCTCCAAGAGCATGGGATCAGCCCTTAATAGGTTAGGAGTCTGGAAAACCCAATAAGTTTTAGCTACAACTGTTAATATGGCAGTGCATTCAATGGCATATGCAAAAGATTGAGTCGTTTAACCACTTTCTTTCATACTGTTGCTTTTCGGGGATTTAGACAACATCCTCACTTAGGGCAATGCAGCATGTAGAGCCATATATGCAAGAAAATAAAAAAGAGAAGAGAACATTAAACTATGACATTTCCTAAATTTCTCTTCTGTCCTAGAACACAGCCATACCATCAAACATCCTCTATGTTTTCTAATAATCCTAACCCTAACCCTAGCTACGGGTTTGGGCAGTTAGGGTTAGAGGTCAGATTTTCATCAAATCAACCTAACACTCATTTAAGCTGAAAATAGATCTCAGGGTATCAAAATATTAGTCTGAAAAGACTTAGCAGCCTTGCTACAACAAACAAAATGTATCAGCAGTAGTACAATTTCATTTTTTGACAAGAATTGTGTTATTGGAAATTTTGTGTTGAATCGGATTCTCCAAGAGCATGGGATCAGCCCTTAATAGGTTAGGAGTCTGGAAAACCCAATAAGTTTTAGCTACAACTGTTAATATGGCAGTGCATTCAATGGCATATGCAAAAGATTGAGTCGTTTAACCACTTTCTTTCATACTGTTGCTTTTTGGGGATTTAGACAACATCCTCACTTAGGGCAATGCAGCATGTAGAGCCATATACGCAAGAAAATAAAAAAGAGAAGAGAACATTAAAGTATGACATTTCCTAAATTTCTCTTCTGTCCTAGAACACAGCCATGCCATCAAACATCCTCTATGTTTTCTAATAATCCTAACCCTAACCCTAGCTATGGGTTTGGGCAGTTAGGGTTAGGGGTCAGATTTTCATCAAATCAACCTAAAACTCATTTAAGCTGAAAATATTACTCAGGGTATCAAAATATTAGTCTGAAAAGACTTATCAGCCTTGCCACAACAAACAAAATATATCAGCAGTAGTACAATTTCATTTTTTGATAAGAATTGTGTTATTGGAAATTTCGTGTTGAATTGTACACTCCAAGAGCATGGGATCAGCCCTCAATAGCTTAGGAGTCTGGAAAACCCAATAAATTTTAGCTACAACTGTTAATATGGCAGTGCATTCAATGCCATATGCAACAGATTGAGTCGTTTAACCACTTTCTTTCATACTGTTGCTTTTCGGGGATTTAGACAACATCCTCACTTAGGGCAATGCAGCATATTGAGCCATATATGCAAGAAAATAAAAAAGTGAAGAGAACATTAAAGTATGACATTTCCTAAATTTCTCTTCTGTCCTAGAACACAGCCATGCTATCAAACATCCTCTATGTTTTCTAATAATCCTAACCCTAACCCTAGCTACGGGTTTGGGCAGTTAGGGTTAGGGGTCAGATTTTCATCAAATCAACCTAACACTCATTTAAGCTGAAAATAGAACTCAGGGTATCAAAATATTAGTCTGAAAAGACTTAGCAGCCTTGCTACAACAAACAAAATGTATCAGCAGTAGTACAATTTCATTTTTTGACAAGAATTGTGTTATTGGAAATTTTGTGTTGAATCGTACTCTCCAAGAGCATGGGATCAGCCCTCAATAGCTTAGGAGTCTGGAAAACCCAATAAATTTTAGCTACAACTGTTAATATGGCAGTGTATTCAATGCCATATGCAACAGATTGAGTCGTTTAACCACTTTCTTTCATACTGTTGCTTTTCGGGGATTTAGACAACATCCTCACTTAGGGCAATGCAGCATGTAGAGCCATATATGCAAGAAAATAAAAAAGAGAAGAGAACATTAAAGTATGACATTTCCTAAATTTCTCTTCTGTCCTAGAACACAGCCATGCCATCAAACATCCTCTATGTTTTCTAATAATCCTAACCCTAACCCTAGCTACGGGTTTGGGCAGTTAGGGTTAGGGGTCAGATTTTCATCAAATCAACCTAACACTCATTTAAGCTGAAAACAGAACTCAGGGTATCAAAATATTAGTCTGAAAAGACTTAGCAGCCTTGCTACAACAAACAAAATGTATCAGCAGTAGTACAATTTCATTTTTTGACAAGAATTGTGTTATTGGAAATTTTGTGTTGAATCGTACTCTCCAAGAGCATGGGATCAGCCCTCAATAGCTTAGGAGTCTGGAAAACCCAATAAATTTTAGCTACAATTTTTAAAATGGCAGAGCATTCAATGCAATATGCAACAGATTGAGTCGTTTAACCACTTTCTTTCATACTGTTGCTTTTTGGGGATTTAGACAACATCCTCACTTAGGGCAATGCAGCATGTAGAGCCATATACGCAAGAAAATAAAAAAGAGAAGAGAACATTAAAGTATGACATTTCCTAAATTTCTCTTCTGTCCTAGAACACAGCCATGCCATCAAACATCCTCTATGTTTTCAAATAATCCTAACCCTAACCCTAGCTATGGGTTTGGGCAGTTAGGGTTAGGGGTCAGATTTTCATCAAATCAACCTAACACTCATTTAAGCTGAAAATATTACTCAGGGTATCAAAATATTAGTCTGAAAAGACTTATCAGCCTTGCCACAACAAACAAAATATATCAGCAGTAGTACAATTTCATTTTTTGATAAGAATTGTGTTATTGGAAATTTCGTGTTGAATTCTACACTCCAAGAGCATGGGATCAGCCCTCAATAGCTTAGGAGTCTGGAAAACCCAATAAATTTTAGCTACAACTGTTAATATGGCAGTGCATTCAATGCCATATGCAACAGATTGAGTCGTTTAACCACTTTCTTTCATACTGTTGCTTTTCGGGGTTTAAGACAACATCCTCACTTAGGGCAATGCAGCATGTAGAGCCATATATGCAAGAAAATAAAAAAGAGAAGAGAACATTAAACTATGACATTTCCTAAATTTCTCTTCTGTCCTAGAACACAGCCATGCCATCAAACATCCTCTATGTTTTCTAATAATCCTAACCCTAACCCTAGCTACAGGTTTGGGCAGTTAGGTTTGGGGTCAGATTTTCATCAAATCAACCTAACACTCATTTAAGCTGAAAATAGAACTCAGGGTATCAAAATATTAGTCTGAAAAGACTTAGCAGCCTTGCTACAACAAACAAAATGTATCAGCAGTAGTAAAATTTCATTTTTTGAGAAGAATTGTGTTATTGGAAATTTTGTGTTGAATCGTACTCTCCAAGAGCATGGGATCAGCCCTCAATAGCTTAGGAGTCTGGAAAACCCAATAAATTTTAGCTACAATTTTTAAAATGGCAGAGCATTCAATGCAATATGCAACAGATTGAGTCGTTTAACCACTTTCTTTCATACTGTTGCTTTTCGGGGATTTAGACAACATCCTCACTTAGGGCAATGCAGCATGTAGAGCCATATACGCAAGAAAATAAAAAAGAGAAGAGAACATTAAACTATGACATTTCCTAAATTTCTCTTCTGTCCTAGAACACAGCCATGCCATCAAACATCCTCTATGTTTTCTAATAATCCTAACCCTAACCCTAGCTACGGGCTTGGGCAGTTAGGGTTAGGGGTCAGATTTTCATCAATGCAACCTAACACTCATTTAAGCTGAAAATAGAACTCAGGGTATCAAAATATTAGTCTGAAAAGACTTAGCAGCCTTGCCACAACAAACAAAATGTATCAGCAGTAGCACAATTTCATTTTTTGACAGGAATTGTGTTATTGGAAATTTCGTGTTGAATAGTACTCTCCAAGAGCATGGGATCAGCCCTTAATAGCTTAGGAGTCTGGAAAACCCAATAAGTTTTAGCTACAACTGTTAATATGGCAGTGTATTCAATGCCATAAGCAACATATTGAGTCGTTTAGCCACTTTCTTTCATACTGTTGCTTTTCGGGGATTTAGACAACATCCTCACTTAGGGCAATGCAGCATATTGAGCCATATATGCAAGAAAATAAAAAAGTGAAGAGAACATTAAAGTATGACATTTCCTAAATTTCTCTTCTGTCCTAGAACACAGCCATGCCATCAAACATCCTCTATGTTTTCTAATAATCCTAACCCTAACCCTAGCTACGGGTTTGGGCAGTTAGGGTTAGGGGTCAGATTTTCATCAAATCAACCTAACACTCATTAAAGCTGAAAATAGAACTCAGGGTATCAAAATATTAGTCTGAAAAGACTTAGCAGCCTTGCTACAACAAACAAAATGTATCAGCAGTAGTACAATTTCATTTTTTGACAAGAATTGTGTTATTGGAAATTTTGTGTTGAATCGTACTCTCCATGAGCATGGGATCAGCCCTCAATAGCTTAGGAGTCTGGAAAACCCAATAAATTTTAGCTACAACTGTTAATATGGCAGTGTATTCAATGCCATATGCAACAGATTGAGTCGTTTAACCACTTTCTTTCATACTGTTGCTTTTCGGGGTTTAAGACAACATCCTCACTTAGGGCAATGCAGCATGTAGAGCCATATATGCAAGAAAATAAAAAAGAGAAGAGAACATTAAACTATGACATTTCCTAAATTTCTCTTCTGTCCTAGAACACAGCCATACCATCAAACATCCTCTATGTTTTCTAATAATCCTAACCCTAACCCTAGCTACGGGTTTGGGCAGTTAGGGTTAGGGGTCAGATTTTCATCAAATCCACCTAACACTCATTTAAGCTGAAAATAGATCTCAGGGTATCAAAATATTAGTCTGAAAAGACTTAGCAGCCTTGCTACAACAAACAAAATGTATCAGCAGTAGTACAATTTCATTTTTTGACAAGAATTGTGTTATTGGAAATTTTGTGTTGAATCGTACTCTCCATGAGCATGGGATAATAATAATAATAATAATTGCTTACACTTATATAGCGCTTTTCTGGACACTCCACTCAAAGCGCTTTACAGGTAATGGGGACTCCCCTCCACCACCACCAATGTGTAGCATCCACCTGGATGATGCGACGGCAGCCATAGTGCGCCAGAACGCTCACCACACATCAGCTATCAGTGGGGAGGAGAGCAGAGTGATGTAGCCAATTCATAGAGGGGGATTATTAGGAGGCCATGATTAGTAAGGGCCAATTGGAAATTTGGCCAGGACGCCGGGGTTACACCCCTACTCTTTTCGAGAAGCGCCCTGGGATTTTTAATGACCACAGAGAGTCAGGACCTCGGTTTTACGTCTCATCCGAAGGACGGCGCCTGTTTACAGTATAGTGTCCCCGTCACTATACTGGGGCATTAGGACCCACATGGACCGCAGGGTGAGCGCCCCCCGCTGGCCCCACTAACACCTCTTCCAGCAGCAACCTTAGTTTTTCCCAGGAGGTCTCCCATCCAGGTACTGACCAGGCTCACACCTGCTTAGCTTCAGTGGGTTGCCAGTTGTGAGTTGCAGGGTGATATGGCTGCTGGGATCAGCCCTCAATAGCTTAGGAGTCTGGAAAACCCAATAAATTTTAGCTACACCTGTTAATATGGCAGTGTATTCAATGCCATATGCAACATATTGAGTCGTTTAACCACTTTCTTTCATACTGTTGCTTTTCGGGGTTTAAGACAACATCCTCACTTAGGGCAATGCAGCATGTAGAGCCATATATGCAAGAAAATAAAAAAGAGAAGAGAACATTAAAGTATGACATTTCCTAAATTTCTCTTCTGTCCAAGAACACAGCCATGCCATCAAACATCCTCTATGTTTTCTAATAATCCTAACTCTAACCCTAGCTACGGGTTTGGGCAGTTAGGGTTAGGGGTCAGATTTTCATCAATGCAACCTAACACTCATTTAAGCTGAAAATAGAACTCAGGGTATCAAAATATTAGTCTGAAAAGACTTAGCAGCCTTGCTACAACAAACAAAATGTATCAGCAGTAGAACAATTTCATTTTTTGACAAGAATTGTGTTATTGGAAATTTTGTGTTGAATTGTACACTCCAAGAGCATGGGATCAGCCCTCAATAGCTTAGGAGTCTGGAAAACCCAATATATTTTAGCTACAACTGTTAATATGGCAGTGTATTCAATGCCATATGCAACAGATTGAGTCGTTTAACCACTTTCTTTCATACTGTTGCTTTTTGGGGATTTAGACAACATCCTCACTTAGGGCAATGCAGCATGTAGAGCCATATATGCAAGAAAATAAAAAAGAGAAAATAACATTAAAGTATGACATTTCCTAAATTTCTCTTCTGTCCTAGAACACAGCCATACCATCAAACATCCTCTATGTTTTCTAATAATCCTAACCCTAACCCTAGCTACGGGTTTGGGCAGTTAGGGTTAGGGGTCAGATTTTCATCAAATCCACCTAACACTCATTTAAGCTGAAAATAGATCTCAGGGTATCAAAATATTAGTCTGAAAAGACTTAGCAGCCTTGCTACAACAAACAAAATGTATCAGCAGTAGTACAATTTCATTTTTTGACAAGAATTGTGTTATTGGAAATTTTGTGTTGAATCGTACTCTCCAAGAGCATGGGATCAGCCCTCAATAGCTTAGGAGTCTGGAAAACCAAATAAATTTTAGCTACACCTGTTAATATGGCAGTGTATTCAATGCCATATGCAACATATTGAGTCGTTTAACCACTTTCTTTCATACTGTTGCTTTTCGGGGTTTAAGACAACATCCTCACTTAGGGCAATGCAGCATGTAGAGCCATATATGCAAGAAAATAAAAAAGAGAAGAGAACATTAAAGTATGACACATCCTAAATTTCTCTTCTGTCCAAGAACACAGCCATGCCATCAAACATCCTCTATGTTTTCTAATAATCCTAACTCTAACCCTAGCTACGGGTTAGGCCAGTTAGGGTTAGGGGTCAGATTTTCATCAAATCAACCTAACACTCATTTAAGCTGAAAATAGAACTCAGGGTATCAAATATTAGTCTGAAAAGACTTAGCAGCCTTGCTACAACAAACAAAATGTATCAGCAGTAGAACAATTTCATTTTTTGACAAGAATTGTGTTATTGGAAATTTTGTGTTGAATCGTACTCTCCAAAAGCATGGGATCAGCCCTCAATAGCTTAGGAGTCTGGAAAACCCCATAAATTTTAGCTACAACTGTTAATATGGCAGTGTATTCAATGCCATAAGCAACAGATTGAGTCGTTTAGCCACTTTCTTTCATACTGTTGCTTTTCGGGTATTTAGACAACATCCTCACTTAGGGCAATGCAGCATATTGAGCCATATATGCAAGAAAATAAAAAAGTGAAGAGAACATTAAAGTATGACATTTCCTAAATTTCTCTTCTGTCCTAGAACACAGCCATGCCATCAAACATCCTCTATGTTTTCTAATAATCCTAACCCTAACCCTAGCTACGGGTTTGGGCAGTTAGGGTTAGGGGTCAGATTTTCATCAAATCCACCTAACACTCATTTAAGCTGAAAATAGATCTCAGGGTATCAAAATATTAGTCTGAAAAGACTTAGCAGCCTTGCTACAACAAACAAAATGCATCAGCAGTAGTACAATTTCATTTTTTGACAAGAATTGTGTTATTGGAAATTTTGTGTTGAATCGTACTCTCCAAGAGCATGGGATCAGCCCTCAATAGCTTAGGAGTCTGGAAAACCCAATAAATTTTAGCTACACCTGTTAATATGGCAGTGTATTCAATGCCATATGCAACATATTGAGTCGTTTAACCACTTTCTTTCATACTGTTGCTTTTCGGGGTTTAAGACAACATCCTCACTTAGGGCAATGCAGCATGTAGAGCCATATATGCAAGAAAATAAAAAAGAGAAGAGAACATTAAAGTATGACATTTCCTAAATTTCTCTTCTGTCCTAGAACACAGCCATGCCATCAAACATCCTCTATGTTTTCTAATAATCCTAACCCTAACCCTAGCTACGGGTTTGGGCAGTTAGGGTTAGGGGTCAGATTTTCATCAAATCAACCTAACACTCATTTAAGCTGAAAATAGAACTCAGGGTATCAAAATATTAGTCTGAAAAGACTTAGCAGCCTTGCTACAACAAACAAAATGTATCAGCAGTAGAACAATTTCATTTTTTGACAAGAATTGTGTTATTGGAAATTTTGTGTTGAATCGTACTCTCCAAGAGCATGGGATCAGCCCTCAATAGCTTAGGAGTCTGGAAAACCCCATAAATTTTAGCTACAACTGTTAATATGGCAGTGTATTCAATGCCATAAGCAACAGATTGAGTCGTTTAGCCACTTTCTTTCATACTGTTGCTTTTCGGGGATTTAGACAACATCCTCACTTAGGGCAATGCAGCATATTGAGCCATATATGCAAGAAAATAAAAAAGTGAAGAGAACATTAAAGTATGACATTTCCTAAATTTCTCTTCTGTCCTAGAAAACAGCCATGCCATCAAACATCCTCTATGTTTTCTAATAATCCTAACCCTAACCCTAGCTACGGGTTTGGGCAGTTAGGGTTAGGGGTCAGATTTTCATCAAATCAACCTAACACTCATTAAAGCTGAAAATATTACTCAGGGTATCAAAATATTAGTCTGAAAAGACTTAGCAGCCTTGCTACAACAAACAAAACGTATCAGCAGTAGTACAATTTCATTTTTTGACAAGAATTGTGTTATTGGAAATTTTGTGTTGAATCGTACTCTCCAAGAGCATGGGATCAGCCCTCAATAGCTTAGGAGTCTGGAAAACCCCATAAATTTTAGCTACAACTGTTAATATGGCAGTGTATTCAATGCCATATGCAACAGATTGAGTCGTTTAACCACTTTCTTTCATACTGTTGCTTTTCGGGGATTTAGACAACATCCTCACTTAGGGCAATGCAACATGTAGAGCCATATACGCAAGAAAATAAAAAAGAGAAGAGAACATTAAACTATGACATTTCCTAAATTTCTCTTCTCTCCTAGAACACAGCCATGCCATCAAACATCCTCTATGTTTTCTAATAATCCTAACCCTAACCCTAGCTACGGGTTTGGGCAGTTAGGGTTAGGGGTCAGATTTTCATCAAATCAACCTAACACTCATTTAAGCTGAAAATAGAACTCAGGGTATCAAAATATTAGTCTGAAAAGACTTAGCAGCCTTGCTACAACAAACAAAATGTATCAGCAGTAGTACAATTTCATTTTTTGATAAGAATTGTGTTATTGGAAATTTTGTGTTGAATCGTACTCTCCAAGAGCATGGGATCAGCCCTCAATAGCTTAGGAGTCTGGAAAACCCAATAAATTTTAGCTACAACTGTTAATATGGCAGTGTATTCAATGCCATATGCAACATATTGAGTCGTTTAACCACTTTCTTTCATACTGTTGCTTTTCGGGGTTTAAGACAACATCCTCACTTAGGGCAATGCAGCATGTAGAGCCATATATGCAAGAAAATAAAAAAGAGAAGAGAACATTAAAGTATGACATATCCTAAATTTCTCTTCTGTCCTAGAATACAGCCATACCATCAAACATCCTCTATGTTTTCTAATAATCCTAACCCTAATCCTAGCTACGGGTTTGGGCAGTTAGGGTTAGGGGACAGATTTTCATCAAATCCACCTAACACTCATTAAAGCTGAAAATAGATCTCAGGGTATCAAAATATTAGTCTGAAAAGACTTAGCAGCCTTGCTACAACAAACAAAATGTATCAGCAGTAGTACAATTTCATTTTTTGACAAGAATTGTGTTATTGGAAATTTTGTGTTGAATCGTACTCTCCAAGAGCATGGGATCAGCCCTCAATAGCTTAGGAGTCTGGAAAACCCAATAAATTTTAGCTACACCTGTTAATATGGCAGTGTATTCAATGCCATATGCAACATATTGAGTCGTTTAACCACTTTCTTTCATACTGTTGCTTTTCGGGGTTTAAGACAACATCCTCACTTAGGGCAATGCAGCATGTAGAGCCATATATGCAAGAAAATAAAAAAGAGAAGAGAACATTAAAGTATGACATATCCTAAATTTCTCTTCTGTCCAAGAACACAGCCATGCCATCAAACATCCTCTATGTTTTCTAATAATCCTAACTCTAACCCTAGCTACGGGTTTGGGCAGTTAGGGTTAGGGGTCAGATTTTCATCAATGCAACATAACACTCATTTAAGCTGAAAATAGAACTCAGGGTATCAAAATATTAGTCTGAAAAGACTTAGCAGCCTTGCTACAACAAACAAAATGTATCAGCAGTAGTACAATTTCATTTTTTGATAAGAATTGTGTTATTGGAAATTTTGTGTTGAATCGTACTCTCCAAGAGCATGGGATCAGCCCTCAATAGCTTAGGAGTCTGGAAAACCCAATATATTTTAGCTACAACTGTTAATATGGCAGTGTATTCAATGCCATATGCAACAGATTGAGTCGTTTAACCACTTTCTTTCATACTGTTGCTTTTTGGGGATTTAGACAACATCGTCACTTAGGGCAATGCAGCATGTAGAGCCATATATGCAAGAAAATAAAAAAGAGAAGAGCACATTAAAGTATGACATTTCCTAAATTTCTCTTCTGTCCTAGAACACAGCCATGCCATCAAACATCCTCTATGTTTTCTAATAATCCTAACCCTAACCCTAGCAACGGGTTAGGCCAGTTAGGGTTAGGGGTCAGATTTTCATCAAATCAACCTAACACTCATTTAAGCTGAAAATAGAACTCAGGGTATCAAATATTAGTCTGAAAAGACTTAGCAGCCTTGCTACAACAAACAAAATGTATCAGCAGTAGAACAATTTCATTTTTTGACAAGAATTGTGTTATTGGAAATTTTGTGTTGAATCGTACTCTCCAAAAGCATGGGATCAGCCCTCAATAGCTTAGGAGTCTGGAAAACCCCATAAATTTTAGCTACAACTGTTAATATGGCAGTGTATTCAATGCCATAAGCAACAGATTGAGTCGTTTAGCCACTTTCTTTCATACTGTTGCTTTTCGGGTATTTAGACAACATCCTCACTTAGGGCAATGCAGCATATTGAGCCATATATGCAAGAAAATAAAAAAGTGAAGAGAACATTAAAGTATGACATTTCCTAAATTTCTCTTCTGTCCTAGAACACAGCCATGCCATCAAACATCCTCTATGTTTTCTAATAATCCTAACCCTAACCCTAGCTACGGGTTTGGGCAGTTAGGGTTAGGGGTCAGATTTTCATCAAATCCACCTAACACTCATTTAAGCTGAAAATAGATCTCAGGGTATCAAAATATTAGTCTGAAAAGACTTAGCAGCCTTGCTACAACAAACAAAATGCATCAGCAGTAGTACAATTTCATTTTTTGACAAGAATTGTGTTATTGGAAATTTTGTGTTGAATCGTACTCTCCAAGAGCATGGGATCAGCCCTCAATAGCTTAGGAGTCTGGAAAACCCAATAAATTTTAGCTACACCTGTTAATATGGCAGTGTATTCAATGCCATATGCAACATATTGAGTCGTTTAACCACTTTCTTTCATACTGTTGCTTTTCGGGGTTTAAGACAACATCCTCACTTAGGGCAATGCAGCATGTAGAGCCATATATGCAAGAAAATAAAAAAGTGAAGAGAACATTAAAGTATGACATTTCCTAAATTTCTCTTCTGTCCTAGAACACAGCCATGCCATCAAACATCCTCTATGTTTTCTAATAATCCTAACCCTAACCCTAGCTACGGGTTTGGGCAGTTAGGGTTAGGGGTCAGATTTTCATCAAATCAACCTAACACTCATTTAAGCTGAAAATAGAACTCAGGGTATCAAAATATTAGTCTGAAAAGACTTAGCAGCCTTGCTACAACAAACAAAATGTATCAGCAGTAGAACAATTTCATTTTTTGACAAGAATTGTGTTATTGGAAATTTTGTGTTGAATCGTATTCTCCAAGAGCATGGGATCAGCCCTCAATAGCTTAGGAGTCTGGAAAACCCCATAAATTTTAGCTACAACTGTTAATATGGCAGTGTATTCAATGCCATAAGCAACAGATTGAGTCGTTTAGCCACTTTCTTTCATACTGTTGCTTTTCGGGGATTTAGACAACATCCTCACTTAGGGCAATGCAGCATATTGAGCCATATATGCAAGAAAATAAAAAAGTGAAGAGAACATTAAAGTATGACATTTCCTAAATTTCTCTTCTGTCCTAGAACACAGCCATGCCATCAAACATCCTCTATGTTTTCTAATAATCCTAACCCTAACCCTAGCTACGGGTTTGGGCAGTTAGGGTTAGGGGTCAGATTTTCATCAAATCAACCTAACACTCATTAAAGCTGAAAATATTACTCAGGGTATCAAAATATTAGTCTGAAAAGACTTAGCAGCCTTGCTACAACAAACAAAACGTATCAGCAGTAGTACAATTTCATTTTTTGACAAGAATTGTGTTATTGGAAATTTTGTGTTGAATCGTACTCTCCAAGAGCATGGGATCAGCCCTCAATAGCTTAGGAGTCTGGAAAACCCCATAAATTTTAGCTACAACTGTTAATATGGCAGTGTATTCAATGCCATATGCAACAGATTGAGTCGTTTAACCACTTTCTTTCATACTGTTGCTTTTCGGGGATTTAGACAACATCCTCACTTAGGGCAATGCAACATGTAGAGCCATATACGCAAGAAAATAAAAAAGAGAAGAGAACATTAAACTATGACATTTCCTAAATTTCTCTTCTCTCCTAGAACACAGCCATGCCATCAAACATCCTCTATGTTTTCAAATAATCCTAACCCTAACCCTAGCTACGGGTTTGGGCAGTTAGGGTTAGGGGTCAGATTTTCATCAAATCAACCTAACACTCATTTAAGCTGAAAATAGAACTCAGGGTATCAAAATATTAGTCTGAAAAGACTTAGCAGCCTTGCTACAACAAACAAAATGTATCAGCAGTAGTACAATTTCATTTTTTGACAAGAATTGTGTTATTGGAAATTTTGTGTTGAATCGTACTCTCCATGAGCATGGGATCAGCCCTCAATAGCTTAGGAGTCTGGAAAACCCAATAAATTTTAGCTACAACTGTTAATATGGCAGTGTATTCAATGCCATATGCAACATATTGAGTCGTTTAACCACTTTCTTTCATACTGTTGCTTTTCGGGGTTTAAGACAACATCCTCACTTAGGGCAATGCAGCATGTAGAGCCATATATGCAAGAAAATAAAAAAGAGAAGAGAACATTAAAGTATGACATATCCTAAATTTCTCTTCTGTCCAAGAACACAGCCATGCCATCAAACATCCTCTATGTTTTCTAATAATCCTAACTCTAACCCTAGCTACGGGTTTGGGCAGTTAGGGTTAGGGGTCAGATTTTCATCAATGCAACATAACACTCATTTAAGCTGAAAATAGAACTCAGGGTATCAAAATATTAGTCTGAAAAGACTTAGCAGCCTTGCTACAACAAACAAAATGTATCAGCAGTAGTACAATTTCATTTTTTGACAAGAATTGTGTTATTGGAAATTTTGTGTTGAATCGGACTCTCCAAGAGCATGGGATCAGCCCTCAATAGCTTAGGAGTCTGGAAAACCCAATAAATTTTAGCTACAACTGTTAATATGGCAGTGCATTCAATGGCATATGCAACAGATTGAGTCGTTTAACCACTTTCTTTCATACTGTTGCTTTTCGGGGATTTAGACAACATCCTCACTTAGGGCAATGCAGCATATAGAGCCATATATGCAAGAAAATAAAAAAGAGAAGAGAACATTAAAGTATGACATTTCCTAAATTTCTCTTCTGTCCTAGAACACAGCCATGCCATCAAACATCCTCTATGTTTTCTAATAATCCTATCCCTAACCCTAGCTACGTGTTTGGGCAGTTAGGGTTAGGGGTCAGATTTTCATCAAATCAACCTAACACTCATTTAAGCTGAAAATAGAACTCAGGGTATCAAAATATTAGTCTGAAAAGACTTAGCAGCCTTGCTACAACAAACAAAATGTATCAGCAGTAGTACAATTTCATTTTTTGATAAGAATTGTGTTATTGGAAATTTTGTGTTGAATCGTACTCTCCAAGAGCATGGGATCAGCCCTCAATAGCTTAGGAGTCTGGAAAACCCAATAAATTTTAGCTACAACTGTTAATATGGCAGTGTATTCAATGCCATATGCAACATATTGAGTCGTTTAACCACTTTCTTTCATACTGTTGCTTTTCGGGGTTTAAGACAACATCCTCACTTAGGGCAATGCAGCATGTAGAGCCATATATGCAAGAAAATAAAAAAGAGAAGAGAACATTAAACTATGACATTTCCTAAATTTCTCTTCTGTCCTAGAATACAGCCATACCATCAAACATCCTCTATGTTTTCTAATAATCCTAACCCTAATCCTAGCTACGGGTTTGGGCAGTTAGGGTTAGGGGTCAGATTTTCATCAAATCAACCTAACACTCATTTAAGCTGAAAATAGAACTCAGGGTATCAAAATATTAGTCTGAAAAGACTTAGCAGCCTTGCTACAACAAACAAAATGTATCAGCAGTAGTACAATTTCATTTTTTGACAAGAATTGTGTTATTGGAAATTTTGTGTTGAATCGTACTCTCCAAGAGCATGGGATCAGCCCTCAATAGCTTAGGAGTCTGGAAAACCCAATAAATTTTAGCTACAACTGTTAATATGGCAGTGTATTCAATGCCATATGCAACATATTGAGTCGTTTAACCACTTTCTTTCATACTGTTGCTTTTCGGGGTTTAAGACAACATCCTCACTTAGGGCAATGCAGCATGTAGAGCCATATATGCAAGAAAATAAAAAAGAGAAGAGAACATTAAAGTATGACATATCCTAAATTTCTCTTCTGTCCTAGAATACAGCCATACCATCAAACATCCTCTATGTTTTCTAATAATCCTAACCCTAATCCTAGCTACGGGTTTGGGCAGTTAGGGTTAGGGGACAGATTTTCATCAAATCCACCTAACACTCATTAAAGCTGAAAATAGATCTCAGGGTATCAAAATATTAGTCTGAAAAGACTTAGCAGCCTTGCTACAACAAACAAAATGTATCAGCAGTAGTACAATTTCATTTTTTGACAAGAATTGTGTTATTGGAAATTTTGTGTTGAATCGTACTCTCCAAGAGCATGGGATCAGCCCTCAATAGCTTAGGAGTCTGGAAAACCCAATAAATTTTAGCTACACCTGTTAATATGGCAGTGTATTCAATGCCATATGCAACATATTGAGTCGTTTAACCACTTTCTTTCATACTGTTGCTTTTCGGGGTTTAAGACAACATCCTCACTTAGGGCAATGCAGCATGTAGAGCCATATATGCAAGAAAATAAAAAAGAGAAGAGAACATTAAAGTATGACATATCCTAAATTTCTCTTCTGTCCAAGAACACAGCCATGCCATCAAACATCCTCTATGTTTTCTAATAATCCTAACTCTAACCCTAGCTACGGGTTTGGGCAGTTAGGGTTAGGGGTCAGATTTTCATCAATGCAACATAACACTCATTTAAGCTGAAAATAGAACTCAGGGTATCAAAATATTAGTCTGAAAAGACTTAGCAGCCTTGCTACAACAAACAAAATGTATCAGCAGTAGTACAATTTCATTTTTTGATAAGAATTGTGTTATTGGAAATTTTGTGTTGAATCGTACTCTCCAAGAGCATGGGATCAGCCCTCAATAGCTTAGGAGTCTGGAAAACCCAATATATTTTAGCTACAACTGTTAATATGGCAGTGTATTCAATGCCATATGCAACAGATTGAGTCGTTTAACCACTTTCTTTCATACTGTTGCTTTTTGGGGATTTAGACAACATCGTCACTTAGGGCAATGCAGCATGTAGAGCCATATATGCAAGAAAATAAAAAAGAGAAGAGCACATTAAAGTATGACATTTCCTAAATTTCTCTTCTGTCCTAGAACACAGCCATGCCATCAAACATCCTCTATGTTTTCTAATAATCCTAACCCTAACCCTAGCAACGGGTTAGGCCAGTTAGGGTTAGGGGTCAGATTTTCATCAAATCAACCTAACACTCATTTAAGCTGAAAATAGAACTCAGGGTATCAAATATTAGTCTGAAAAGACTTAGCAGCCTTGCTACAACAAACAAAATGTATCAGCAGTAGAACAATTTCATTTTTTGACAAGAATTGTGTTATTGGAAATTTTGTGTTGAATCGTACTCTCCAAAAGCATGGGATCAGCCCTCAATAGCTTAGGAGTCTGGAAAACCCCATAAATTTTAGCTACAACTGTTAATATGGCAGTGTATTCAATGCCATAAGCAACAGATTGAGTCGTTTAGCCACTTTCTTTCATACTGTTGCTTTTCGGGTATTTAGACAACATCCTCACTTAGGGCAATGCAGCATATTGAGCCATATATGCAAGAAAATAAAAAAGTGAAGAGAACATTAAAGTATGACATTTCCTAAATTTCTCTTCTGTCCTAGAACACAGCCATGCCATCAAACATCCTCTATGTTTTCTAATAATCCTAACCCTAACCCTAGCTACGGGTTTGGGCAGTTAGGGTTAGGGGTCAGATTTTCATCAAATCCACCTAACACTCATTTAAGCTGAAAATAGATCTCAGGGTATCAAAATATTAGTCTGAAAAGACTTAGCAGCCTTGCTACAACAAACAAAATGCATCAGCAGTAGTACAATTTCATTTTTTGACAAGAATTGTGTTATTGGAAATTTTGTGTTGAATCGTACTCTCCAAGAGCATGGGATCAGCCCTCAATAGCTTAGGAGTCTGGAAAACCCAATAAATTTTAGCTACACCTGTTAATATGGCAGTGTATTCAATGCCATATGCAACATATTGAGTCGTTTAACCACTTTCTTTCATACTGTTGCTTTTCGGGGTTTAAGACAACATCCTCACTTAGGGCAATGCAGCATGTAGAGCCATATATGCAAGAAAATAAAAAAGTGAAGAGAACATTAAAGTATGACATTTCCTAAATTTCTCTTCTGTCCTAGAACACAGCCATGCCATCAAACATCCTCTATGTTTTCTAATAATCCTAACCCTAACCCTAGCTACGGGTTTGGGCAGTTAGGGTTAGGGGTCAGATTTTCATCAAATCAACCTAACACTCATTTAAGCTGAAAATAGAACTCAGGGTATCAAAATATTAGTCTGAAAAGACTTAGCAGCCTTGCTACAACAAACAAAATGTATCAGCAGTAGAACAATTTCATTTTTTGACAAGAATTGTGTTATTGGAAATTTTGTGTTGAATCGTATTCTCCAAGAGCATGGGATCAGCCCTCAATAGCTTAGGAGTCTGGAAAACCCCATAAATTTTAGCTACAACTGTTAATATGGCAGTGTATTCAATGCCATAAGCAACAGATTGAGTCGTTTAGCCACTTTCTTTCATACTGTTGCTTTTCGGGGATTTAGACAACATCCTCACTTAGGGCAATGCAGCATATTGAGCCATATATGCAAGAAAATAAAAAAGTGAAGAGAACATTAAAGTATGACATTTCCTAAATTTCTCTTCTGTCCTAGAACACAGCCATGCCATCAAACATCCTCTATGTTTTCTAATAATCCTAACCCTAACCCTAGCTACGGGTTTGGGCAGTTAGGGTTAGGGGTCAGATTTTCATCAAATCAACCTAACACTCATTAAAGCTGAAAATATTACTCAGGGTATCAAAATATTAGTCTGAAAAGACTTAGCAGCCTTGCTACAACAAACAAAACGTATCAGCAGTAGTACAATTTCATTTTTTGACAAGAATTGTGTTATTGGAAATTTTGTGTTGAATCGTACTCTCCAAGAGCATGGGATCAGCCCTCAATAGCTTAGGAGTCTGGAAAACCCCATAAATTTTAGCTACAACTGTTAATATGGCAGTGTATTCAATGCCATATGCAACAGATTGAGTCGTTTAACCACTTTCTTTCATACTGTTGCTTTTCGGGGATTTAGACAACATCCTCACTTAGGGCAATGCAACATGTAGAGCCATATACGCAAGAAAATAAAAAAGAGAAGAGAACATTAAACTATGACATTTCCTAAATTTCTCTTCTCTCCTAGAACACAGCCATGCCATCAAACATCCTCTATGTTTTCAAATAATCCTAACCCTAACCCTAGCTACGGGTTTGGGCAGTTAGGGTTAGGGGTCAGATTTTCATCAAATCAACCTAACACTCATTTAAGCTGAAAATAGAACTCAGGGTATCAAAATATTAGTCTGAAAAGACTTAGCAGCCTTGCTACAACAAACAAAATGTATCAGCAGTAGTACAATTTCATTTTTTGACAAGAATTGTGTTATTGGAAATTTTGTGTTGAATCGTACTCTCCATGAGCATGGGATCAGCCCTCAATAGCTTAGGAGTCTGGAAAACCCAATAAATTTTAGCTACAACTGTTAATATGGCAGTGTATTCAATGCCATATGCAACATATTGAGTCGTTTAACCACTTTCTTTCATACTGTTGCTTTTCGGGGTTTAAGACAACATCCTCACTTAGGGCAATGCAGCATGTAGAGCCATATATGCAAGAAAATAAAAAAGAGAAGAGAACATTAAAGTATGACATATCCTAAATTTCTCTTCTGTCCAAGAACACAGCCATGCCATCAAACATCCTCTATGTTTTCTAATAATCCTAACTCTAACCCTAGCTACGGGTTTGGGCAGTTAGGGTTAGGGGTCAGATTTTCATCAATGCAACATAACACTCATTTAAGCTGAAAATAGAACTCAGGGTATCAAAATATTAGTCTGAAAAGACTTAGCAGCCTTGCTACAACAAACAAAATGTATCAGCAGTAGTACAATTTCATTTTTTGACAAGAATTGTGTTATTGGAAATTTTGTGTTGAATCGGACTCTCCAAGAGCATGGGATCAGCCCTCAATAGCTTAGGAGTCTGGAAAACCCAATAAATTTTAGCTACAACTGTTAATATGGCAGTGCATTCAATGGCATATGCAACAGATTGAGTCGTTTAACCACTTTCTTTCATACTGTTGCTTTTCGGGGATTTAGACAACATCCTCACTTAGGGCAATGCAGCATATAGAGCCATATATGCAAGAAAATAAAAAAGAGAAGAGAACATTAAAGTATGACATTTCCTAAATTTCTCTTCTGTCCTAGAACACAGCCATGCCATCAAACATCCTCTATGTTTTCTAATAATCCTATCCCTAACCCTAGCTACGTGTTTGGGCAGTTAGGGTTAGGGGTCAGATTTTCATCAAATCAACCTAACACTCATTTAAGCTGAAAATAGAACTCAGGGTATCAAAATATTAGTCTGAAAAGACTTAGCAGCCTTGCTACAACAAACAAAATGTATCAGCAGTAGTACAATTTCATTTTTTGATAAGAATTGTGTTATTGGAAATTTTGTGTTGAATCGTACTCTCCAAGAGCATGGGATCAGCCCTCAATAGCTTAGGAGTCTGGAAAACCCAATAAATTTTAGCTACAACTGTTAATATGGCAGTGTATTCAATGCCATATGCAACATATTGAGTCGTTTAACCACTTTCTTTCATACTGTTGCTTTTCGGGGTTTAAGACAACATCCTCACTTAGGGCAATGCAGCATGTAGAGCCATATATGCAAGAAAATAAAAAAGAGAAGAGAACATTAAACTATGACATTTCCTAAATTTCTCTTCTGTCCTAGAATACAGCCATACCATCAAACATCCTCTATGTTTTCTAATAATCCTAACCCTAATCCTAGCTACGGGTTTGGGCAGTTAGGGTTAGGGGTCAGATTTTCATCAAATCAACCTAACACTCATTTAAGCTGAAAATAGAACTCAGGGTATCAAAATATTAGTCTGAAAAGACTTAGCAGCCTTGCTACAACAAACAAAATGTATCAGCAGTAGTACAATTTCATTTTTTGACAAGAATTGTGTTATTGGAAATTTTGTGTTGAATCGTACTCTCCATGAGCATGGGATCAGCCCTCAATAGCTTAGGAGTCTGGAAAACCCAATAAATTTTAGCTACAACTGTTAATATGGCAGTGTATTCAATGCCATATGCAACATATTGAGTCGTTTAACCACTTTCTTTCATACTGTTGCTTTTCGGGGTTTAAGACAACATCCTCACTTAGGGCAATGCAGCATGTAGAGCCATATATGCAAGAAAATAAAAAAGAGAAGAGAACATTAAAGTATGACATATCCTAAATTTCTCTTCTGTCCAAGAACACAGCCATGCCATCAAACATCCTCTATGTTTTCTAATAATCCTAACTCTAACCCTAGCTACGGGTTTGGGCAGTTAGGGTTAGGGGTCAGATTTTCATCAATGCAACATAACACTCATTTAAGCTGAAAATAGAACTCAGGGTATCAAAATATTAGTCTGAAAAGACTTAGCAGCCTTGCTACAACAAACAAAATGTATCAGCAGTAGTACAATTTCATTTTTTGATAAGAATTGTGTTATTGGAAATTTTGTGTTGAATCGTACTCTCCAAGAGCATGGGATCAGCCCTCAATAGCTTAGGAGTCTGGAAAACCCAATATATTTTAGCTACAACTGTTAATATGGCAGTGTATTCAATGCCATATGCAACAGATTGAGTCGTTTAACCACTTTCTTTCATACTGTTGCTTTTTGGGGATTTAGACAACATCCCCACTTAGGGCAATGCAGCATGTAGAGCCATATATGCAAGAAAATAAAAAAGAGAAGAGCACATTAAAGTATGACATTTCCTAAATTTCTCTTCTGTCCTAGAACACAGCCATGCCATCAAACATCCTCTATGTTTTCTAATAATCCTAACCCTAACCCTAGCTACGGGTTAGGCCAGTTAGGGTTAGGGGTCAGATTTTCATCAAATCAACCTAACACTCATTTAAGCTGAAAATAGAACTCAGGGTATCAAATATTAGTCTGAAAAGACTTAGCAGCCTTGCTACAACAAACAAAATGTATCAGCAGTAGAACAATTTCATTTTTTGACAAGAATTGTGTTATTGGAAATTTTGTGTTGAATCGTACTCTCCAAAAGCATGGGATCAGCCCTCAATAGCTTAGGAGTCTGGAAAACCCCATAAATTTTAGCTACAACTGTTAATATGGCAGTGTATTCAATGCCATAAGCAACAGATTGAGTCGTTTAGCCACTTTCTTTCATACTGTTGCTTTTCGGGTATTTAGACAACATCCTCACTTAGGGCAATGCAGCATATTGAGCCATATATGCAAGAAAATAAAAAAGTGAAGAGAACATTAAAGTATGACATTTCCTAAATTTCTCTTCTGTCCTAGAACACAGCCATGCCATCAAACATCCTCTATGTTTTCTAATAATCCTAACCCTAACCCTAGCTACGGGTTTGGGCAGTTAGGGTTAGGGGTCAGATTTTCATCAAATCCACCTAACACTCATTTAAGCTGAAAATAGAACTCAGGGTATCAAAATATTAGTCTGAAAAGACTTAGCAGCCTTGCTACAACAAACAAAATGCATCAGCAGTAGTACAATTTCATTTTTTGACAAGAATTGTGTTATTGGAAATTTTGTGTTGAATCGTACTCTCCAAGAGCATGGGATCAGCCCTCAATAGCTTAGGAGTCTGGAAAACCCAATAAATTTTAGCTACACCTGTTAATATGGCAGTGTATTCAATGCCATATGCAACATATTGAGTCGTTTAACCACTTTCTTTCATACTGTTGCTTTTCGGGGTTTAAGACAACATCCTCACTTAGGGCAATGCAGCATGTAGAGCCATATATGCAAGAAAATAAAAAAGAGAAGAGAACATTAAAGTATGACATTTCCTAAATTTCTCTTCTGTCCTAGAACACAGCCATGCCATCAAACATCCTCTATGTTTTCTAATAATCCTAACCCTAACCCTAGCTATGGGTTTGGGCAGTTAGGGTTAGGGGTCAGATTTTCATCAAATCAACCTAACACTCATTTAAGCTGAAAATAGAACTCAGGGTATCAAAATATTAGTCTGAAAAGACTTAGCAGCCTTGCTACAACAAACAAAATGTATCAGCAGTAGAACAATTTCATTTTTTGACAAGAATTGTGTTATTGGAAATTTTGTGTTGAATCGTACTCTCCAAGAGCATGGGATCAGCCCTCAATAGCTTAGGAGTCTGGAAAACCCCATAAATTTTAGCTACAACTGTTAATATGGCAGTGTATTCAATGCCATAAGCAACAGATTGAGTCGTTTAGCCACTTTCTTTCATACTGTTGCTTTTCGGGGATTTAGACAACATCCTCACTTAGGGCAATGCAGCATATTGAGCCATATATGCAAGAAAATAAAAAAGTGAAGAGAACATTAAAGTATGACATTTCCTAAATTTCTCTTCTGTCCTAGAACACAGCCATGCCATCAAACATCCTCTATGTTTTCTAATAATCCTAACCCTAACCCTAGCTACGGGTTTGGGCAGTTAGGGTTAGGGGTCAGATTTTCATCAAATCAACCTAACACTCATTAAAGCTGAAAATATTACTCAGGGTATCAAAATATTAGTCTGAAAAGACTTAGCAGCCTTGCTACAACAAACAAAACGTATCAGCAGTAGTACAATTTCATTTTTTGACAAGAATTGTGTTATTGGAAATTTTGTGTTGAATCGTACTCTCCAAGAGCATGGGATCAGCCCTCAATAGCTTAGGAGTCTGGAAAACCCCATAAATTTTAGCTACAACTGTTAATATGGCAGTGTATTCAATGCCATATGCAACAGATTGAGTCGTTTAACCACTTTCTTTCATACTGTTGCTTTTCGGGGATTTAGACAACATCCTCACTTAGGGCAATGCAACATGTAGAGCCATATACGCAAGAAAATAAAAAAGAGAAGAGAACATTAAACTATGACATTTCCTAAATTTCTCTTCTCTCCTAGAACACAGCCATGCCATCAAACATCCTCTATGTTTTCTAATAATCCTAACCCTAACCCTAGCTACGGGTTTGGGCAGTTAGGGTTAGGGGTCAGATTTTCATCAAATCAACCTAACACTCATTTAAGCTGAAAATAGAACTCAGGGTATCAAAATATTAGTCTGAAAAGACTTAGCAGCCTTGCTACAACAAACAAAATGTATCAGCAGTAGTACAATTTCATTTTTTGACAAGAATTGTGTTATTGGAAATTTTGTGTTGAATCGTACTCTCCATGAGCATGGGATCAGCCCTCAATAGCTTAGGAGTCTGGAAAACCCAATAAATTTTAGCTACAACTGTTAATATGGCAGTGTATTCAATGCCATATGCAACATATTGAGTCGTTTAACCACTTTCTTTCATACTGTTGCTTTTCGGGGTTTAAGACAACATCCTCACTTAGGGCAATGCAGCATGTAGAGCCATATATGCAAGAAAATAAAAAAGAGAAGAGAACATTAAAGTATGACATATCCTAAATTTCTCTTCTGTCCAAGAACACAGCCATGCCATCAAACATCCTCTATGTTTTCTAATAATCCTAACTCTAACCCTAGCTACGGGTTTGGGCAGTTAGGGTTAGGGGTCAGATTTTCATCAATGCAACATAACACTCATTTAAGCTGAAAATAGAACTCAGGGTATCAAAATATTAGTCTGAAAAGACTTAGCAGCCTTGCTACAACAAACAAAATGTATCAGCAGTAGTACAATTTCATTTTTTGACAAGAATTGTGTTATTGGAAATTTTGTGTTGAATCGGACTCTCCAAGAGCATGGGATCAGCCCTCAATAGCTTAGGAGTCTGGAAAACCCAATAAATTTTAGCTACAACTGTTAATATGGCAGTGCATTCAATGGCATATGCAACAGATTGAGTCGTTTAACCACTTTCTTTCATACTGTTGCTTTTCGGAGATTTAGACAACATCCTCACTTAGGGCAATGCAGCATATAGAGCCATATATGCAAGAAAATAAAAAAGAGAAGAGAACATTAAAGTATGACATTTCCTAAATTTCTCTTCTGTCCTAGAACACAGCCATGCCATCAAACATCCTCTATGTTTTCTAATAATCCTAACCCTAACCCTAGCTACGTGTTTGGGCAGTTAGGGTTAGGGGTCAGATTTTCATCAAATCCACCTAACACTCATTTAAGCTGAAAATAGATCTCAGGGTATCAAAATATTAGTCTGAAAAGACTTAGCAGCCTTGCTACAACAAACAAAATGCATCAGCAGTAGTACAATTTCATTTTTTGACAAGAATTGTGTTATTGGAAATTTTGTGTTGAATCGTACTCTCCAAGAGCATGGGATCAGCCCTCAATAGCTTAGGAGTCTGGAAAACCCAATAAATTTTAGCTACACCTGTTAATATGGCAGTGTATTCAATGCCATATGCAACATATTGAGTCGTTTAACCACTTTCTTTCATACTGTTGCTTTTCGGGGTTTAAGACAACATCCTCACTTAGGGCAATGCAGCATGTAGAGCCATATATGCAAGAAAATAAAAAAGAGAAGAGAACATTAAAGTATGACATTTCCTAAATTTCTCTTCTGTCCTAGAACACAGCCATGCCATCAAACATCCTCTATGTTTTCTAATAATCCTAACCCTAACCCTAGCTACGGGTTTGGGCAGTTAGGGTTAGGGGTCAGATTTTCATCAAATCAACCGAACACTCATTTAAGCTGAAAATAGAACTCAGGGTATCAAAATATTAGTCTGAAAAGACTTAGCAGCCTTGCTACAACAAACAAAATGTATCAGCAGTAGAACAATTTCATTTTTTGACAAGAATTGTGTTATTGGAAATTTTGTGTTGAATCGTACTCTCCAAGAGCATGGGATCAGCCCTCAATAGCTTAGGAGTCTGGAAAACCCCATAAATTTTAGCTACAACTGTTAATATGGCAGTGTATTCAATGCCATAAGCAACAGATTGAGTCGTTTAGCCACTTTCTTTCATACTGTTGCTTTTCGGGGATTTAGACAACATCCTCACTTAGGGCAATGCAGCATATTGAGCCATATATGCAAGAAAATAAAAAAGTGAAGAGAACATTAAAGTATGACATTTCCTAAATTTCTCTTCTGTCCTAGAACACAGCCATGCCATCAAACATCCTCTATGTTTTCTAATAATCCTAACCCTAACCCTAGCTACGGGTTTGGGCAGTTAGGGTTAGGGGTCAGATTTTCATCAAATCCACCTAACACTCATTTAAGCTGAAAATAGATCTCAGGGTATCAAAATATTAGTCTGAAAAGACTTAGCAGCCTTGCTACAACAAACAAAATGCATCAGCAGTAGTACAATTTCATTTTTTGACAAGAATTGTGTTATTGGAAATTTTGTGTTGAATCGTACTCTCCAAGAGCATGGGATCAGCCCTCAATAGCTTAGGAGTCTGGAAAACCCAATAAATTTTAGCTACACCTGTTAATATGGCAGTGTATTCAATGCCATATGCAACATATTGAGTCGTTTAACCACTTTCTTTCATACTGTTGCTTTTCGGGGTTTAAGACAACATCCTCACTTAGGGCAATGCAGCATGTAGAGCCATATATGCAAGAAAATAAAAAAGAGAAGAGAACATTAAAGTATGACATTTCCTAAATTTCTCTTCTGTCCTAGAACACAGCCATGCCATCAAACATCCTCTATGTTTTCTAATAATCCTAACCCTAACCCTAGCTACGGGTTTGGGCAGTTAGGGTTAGGGGTCAGATTTTCATCAAATCAACCGAACACTCATTTAAGCTGAAAATAGAACTCAGGGTATCAAAATATTAGTCTGAAAAGACTTAGCAGCCTTGCTACAACAAACAAAATGTATCAGCAGTAGAACAATTTCATTTTTTGACAAGAATTGTGTTATTGGAAATTTTGTGTTGAATCGTACTCTCCAAGAGCATGGGATCAGCCCTCAATAGCTTAGGAGTCTGGAAAACCCCATAAATTTTAGCTACAACTGTTAATATGGCAGTGTATTCAATGCCATAAGCAACAGATTGAGTCGTTTAGCCACTTTCTTTCATACTGTTGCTTTTCGGGGATTTAGACAACATCCTCACTTAGGGCAATGCAGCATATTGAGCCATATATGCAAGAAAATAAAAAAGTGAAGAGAACATTAAAGTATGACATTTCCTAAATTTCTCTTCTGTCCTAGAACACAGCCATGCCATCAAACATCCTCTATGTTTTCTAATAATCCTAACCCTAACCCTAGCTACGGGTTTGGGCAGTTAGGGTTAGGGGTCAGATTTTCATCAAATCAACCTAACACTCATTAAAGCTGAAAATATTACTCAGGGTATCAAAATATTAGTCTGAAAAGACTTAGCAGCCTTGCTACAACAAACAAAACGTATCAGCAGTAGTACAATTTCATTTTTTGACAAGAATTGTGTTATTGGAAATTTTGTGTTGAATCGTACTCTCCAAGAGCATGGGATCAGCCCTCAATAGCTTAGGAGTCTGGAAAACCCCATAAATTTTAGCTACAACTGTTAATATGGCAGTGTATTCAATGCCATATGCAACAGATTGAGTCGTTTAACCACTTTCTTTCATACTGTTGCTTTTCGGGGATTTAGACAACATCCTCACTTAGGGCAATGCAACATGTAGAGCCATATACGCAAGAAAATAAAAAAGAGAAGAGAACATTAAACTATGACATTTCCTAAATTTCTCTTCTCTCCTAGAACACAGCCATGCCATCAAACATCCTCTATGTTTTCTAATAATCCTATCCCTAACCCTAGCTACGTGTTTGGGCAGTTAGGGTTAGGGGTCAGATTTTCATCAAATCAACCTAACACTCATTTAAGCTGAAAATAGAACTCAGGGTATCAAAATATTAGTCTGAAAAGACTTAGCAGCCTTGCTACAACAAACAAAATGTATCAGCAGTAGTACAATTTCATTTTTTGATAAAAAATGTGTTATCGGAAATTTTGTGTTGAATCGTACTCTCCAAGAGCATGGGATCAGCCCTCAATAGCTTAGGAGTCTGGAAAACCCAATAAATTTTAGCTACAACTGTTAATATGGCAGTGTATTCAATGCCATATGCAACAGATTGAGTCGTTTAACCACTTTCTTTCATACTGTTGCTTTTCGGGGTTTAAGACAACATCCTCACTTAGGGCAATGCAGCATGTAGAGCCATATATGCAAGAAAATAAAAAAGAGAAGAGAACATTAAACTATGACATTTCCTAAATTTCTCTTCTGTCCTAGAATACAGCCATACCATCAAACATCCTCTATGTTTTCTAATAATCCTAACCCTAATCCTAGCTACGGGTTTGGGCAGTTAGGGTTAGGGGTCCGATTTTCATCAAATCCACCTAACACTCATTTAAGCTGAAAATAGATCTCAGGGTATCAAAATATTAGTCTAAAAAGACTTAGCAGCCTTGCTACAACAAACAAAATGTATCAGCAGTAGTACAATTTCATTTTTTGACAAGAATTGTGTTATTGGAAATTTTGTGTTGAATCGTACTCTCCAAGAGCATGGGATCAGCCCTCAATAGCTTAGGAGTCTGGAAAACCCAATAAATTTTAGCTACACCTGTTAATATGGCAGTGTATTCAATGCCATATGCAACATATTGAGTCGTTTAACCACTTTCTTTCATACTGTTGCTTTTCGGGGTTTAAGACAACATCCTCACTTAGGGCAATGCAGCATGTAGAGCCATATATGCAAGAAAATAAAAAAGAGAAGAGAACATTAAAGTATGACATATCCTAAATTTCTCTTCTGTCCAAGAACACAGCCATGCCATCAAACATCCTCTATGTTTTCTAATAATCCTAACTCTAACCCTAGCTACGGGTTTGGGCAGTTAGGGTTAGGGGTCAGATTTTCATCAATGCAACATAACACTCATTTAAGCTGAAAATAGAACTCAGGGTATCAAAATATTAGTCTGAAAAGACTTAGCAGCCTTGCTACAACAAACAAAATGTATCAGCAGTAGTACAATTTCATTTTTTGATAAGAATTGTGTTATTGGAAATTTTGTGTTGAATCGTACTCTCCAAGAGCATGGGATCAGCCCTCAATAGCTTAGGAGTCTGGAAAACCCAATATATTTTAGCTACAACTGTTAATATGGCAGTGTATTCAATGCCATATGCAACAGATTGAGTCGTTTAACCACTTTCTTTCATACTGTTGCTTTTTGGGGATTTAGACAACATCCTCACTTAGGGCAATGCAGCATGTAGAGCCATATATGCAAGAAAATAAAAAAGAGAAGAGCACATTAAAGTATGACATTTCCTAAATTTCTCTTCTGTCCTAGAACACAGCCATGCCATCAAACATCCTCTATGTTTTCTAATAATCCTAACCCTAACCCTAGCTACGGGTTAGGCCAGTTAGGGTTAGGGGTCAGATTTTCATCAAATCAACCTAACACTCATTTAAGCTGAAAATAGAACTCAGGGTATCAAATATTAGTCTGAAAAGACTTAGCAGCCTTGCTACAACAAACAAAATGTATCAGCAGTAGAACAATTTCATTTTTTGACAAGAATTGTGTTATTGGAAATTTTGTGTTGAATCGTACTCTCCAAAAGCATGGGATCAGCCCTCAATAGCTTAGGAGTCTGGAAAACCCCATAAATTTTAGCTACAACTGTTAATATGGCAGTGTATTCAATGCCATAAGCAACAGATTGAGTCGTTTAGCCACTTTCTTTCATACTGTTGCTTTTCGGGTATTTAGACAACATCCTCACTTAGGGCAATGCAGCATGTAGAGCCATATATGCAAGAAAATAAAAAAGAGAAGAGCACATTAAAGTATGACATTTCCTAAATTTCTCTTCTGTCCTAGAACACAGCCATGCCATCAAACATCCTCTATGTTTTCTAATAATCCTAACCCTAACCCTAGCTACGGGTTAGGCCAGTTAGGGTTAGGGGTCAGATTTTCATCAAATCAACCTAACACTCATTTAAGCTGAAAATAGAACTCAGGGTATCAAATATTAGTCTGAAAAGACTTAGCAGCCTTGCTACAACAAACAAAATGTATCAGCAGTAGAACAATTTCATTTTTTGACAAGAATTGTGTTATTGGAAATTTTGTGTTGAATCGTACTCTCCAAAAGCATGGGATCAGCCCTCAATAGCTTAGGAGTCTGGAAAACCCCATAAATTTTAGCTACAACTGTTAATATGGCAGTGTATTCAATGCCATAAGCAACAGATTGAGTCGTTTAGCCACTTTCTTTCATACTGTTGCTTTTCGGGTATTTAGACAACATCCTCACTTAGGGCAATGCAGCATATTGAGCCATATATGCAAGAAAATAAAAAAGTGAAGAGAACATTAAAGTATGACATTTCCTAAATTTCTCTTCTGTCCTAGAACACAGCCATGCCATCAAACATCCTCTATGTTTTCTAATAATCCTAACCCTAACCCTAGCTACGGGTTTGGGCAGTTAGGGTTAGGGGTCAGATTTTCATCAAATCCACCTAACACTCATTTAAGCTGAAAATAGATCTCAGGGTATCAAAATATTAGTCTGAAAAGACTTAGCAGCCTTGCTACAACAAACAAAATGCATCAGCAGTAGTACAATTTCATTTTTTGACAAGAATTGTGTTATTGGAAATTTTGTGTTGAATCGTACTCTCCAAGAGCATGGGATCAGCCCTCAATAGCTTAGGAGTCTGGAAAACCCAATAAATTTTAGCTACACCTGTTAATATGGCAGTGTATTCAATGCCATATGCAACATATTGAGTCGTTTAACCACTTTCTTTCATACTGTTGCTTTTCGGGGTTTAAGACAACATCCTCACTTAGGGCAATGCAGCATGTAGAGCCATATATGCAAGAAAATAAAAAAGAGAAGAGAACATTAAAGTATGACATTTCCTAAATTTCTCTTCTGTCCTAGAACACAGCCATGCCATCAAACATCCTCTATGTTTTCTAATAATCCTAACCCTAACCCTAGCTACGGGTTTGGGCAGTTAGGGTTAGGGGTCAGATTTTCATCAAATCAACCTAACACTCATTTAAGCTGAAAATAGAACTCAGGGTATCAAAATATTAGTCTGAAAAGACTTAGCAGCCTTGCTACAACAAACAAAATGTATCAGCAGTAGAACAATTTCATTTTTTGACAAGAATTGTGTTATTGGAAATTTTGTGTTGAATCGTACTCTCCAAGAGCATGGGATCAGCCCTCAATAGCTTAGGAGTCTGGAAAACCCCATAAATTTTAGCTACAACTGTTAATATGGCAGTGTATTCAATGCCATAAGCAACAGATTGAGTCGTTTAGCCACTTTCTTTCATACTGTTGCTTTTCGGGGATTTAGACAACATCCTCACTTAGGGCAATGCAGCATATTGAGCCATATATGCAAGAAAATAAAAAAGTGAAGAGAACATTAAAGTATGACATTTCCTAAATTTCTCTTCTGTCCTAGAACACAGCCATGCCATCAAACATCCTCTATGTTTTCTAATAATCCTAACCCTAACCCTAGCTACGGGTTTGGGCAGTTAGGGTTAGGGGTCAGATTTTCATCAAATCAACCTAACACTCATTAAAGCTGAAAATATTACTCAGGGTATCAAAATATTAGTCTGAAAAGACTTAGCAGCCTTGCTACAACAAACAAAACGTATCAGCAGTAGTACAATTTCATTTTTTGACAAGAATTGTGTTATTGGAAATTTTGTGTTGAATCGTACTCTCCAAGAGCATGGGATCAGCCCTCAATAGCTTAGGAGTCTGGAAAACCCCATAAATTTTAGCTACAACTGTTAATATGGCAGTGTATTCAATGCCATATGCAACAGATTGAGTCGTTTAACCACTTTCTTTCATACTGTTGCTTTTCGGGGATTTAGACAACATCCTCACTTAGGGCAATGCAACATGTAGAGCCATATACGCAAGAAAATAAAAAAGAGAAGAGAACATTAAACTATGACATTTCCTAAATTTCTCTTCTGTCCTAGAACACAGCCATACCATCAAACATCCTCTATGTTTTCTAATAATCCTAACCCTAACCCTAGCTACGGGTTTGGGCAGTTAGGGTTAGGGGTCAGATTTTCATCAAATCCACCTAACACTCATTTAAGCTGAAAATAGATCTCAGGGTATCAAAATATTAGTCTGAAAAGACTTAGCAGCCTTGCTACAACAAACAAAATGTATCAGCAGTAGTACAATTTCATTTTTTGACAAGAATTGTGTTATTGGAAATTTTGTGTTGAATCGTACTCTCCAAGAGCATGGGATCAGCCCTCAATAGCTTAGGAATCTGGAAAACCAAATAAATTTTAGCTACAACTGTTAATATGGCAGTGTATTCAATGCCATATGCAACAGATTGAGTCGTTTAACCACTTTCTTTCATACTGTTGCTTTTCGTGGATTTAGACAACAATCTCACTTAGGGCAATGCAGCATGTAGAGCCATATATGCAAGAAAATAAAAAAGAGAAGAGAAGATTAAAGTATGACATTTCCTAAATTTCTCTTCTGTCCTAGAACACAGCCATGCCATCAAACATCCTCTATGTTTTCTAATAATCCTAACCCTAACTCTAGCTACGGGTTTGGGCAGTTAGGGTTAGGGGTCAGATTTTCATCAAATCAACCTAACACTCATTAAAGCTGAAAATATTACTCAGGGTATCAAAATATTAGTCTGAAAAGACTTAGCAGCCTTGCTACAACAAACAAAACGTATCAGCAGTAGTACAATTTCATTTTTTGACAAGAATTGTGTTATTGGAAATTTTGTGTTGAATCGTACTCTCCAAGAGCATGGGATCAGCCCTAAATAGCTTAGGAGTCTGGAAAACCCCATAAATTTTAGCTACAACTGTTAATATGGCAGTTTATTCAATGCCATATGCAACAGATTGAGTCGTTTAACCACTTTCTTTCATACTGTTGCTTTTCGGGGATTTAGGCAACATCCTCACTTAGGGCAATGCAGCATATAGAGCCATATATGCAAGAAAATAAAAAAGAGAAGAGAACATTAAAGTATGACATTTCCTAAATTTCTCTTCTGTCCTAGAACACAGCCATGCCATCAAACATCCTCTATGTTTTCTAATAATCCTAACCCTAACCCTAGCTACGGGTTTGGGCAGTTAGGGTTAGGGGTCAGATTTTCATCAATGCAACCTAACACTCATTTAAGCTGAAAATAGAACTCAGGGTATCAAAATATTAGTCTGAAAAGACTTAGCAGCCTTGCCACAACAAACAAAATATATCAGCATTAGTACAATTTCATTTTTTGATAAGAATTGTGTTATAGGAAATTTCGTGTTGAATCGTACTCTCCAAGAGCATGGGATTAGCCCTCAATAGCTTAGGAGTCTGGAAAACCCCATAAATTTTAGCTACAATTTTTAAAATGGCAGAGCATTCAATGCAATATGCAACAGATTGAGTCGTTTAACCACTTTTTTCATACTGTTGCTTTTCGGGGATTTAGACAACATCCTCACTTAGGGCAATGCAGCATATTGAGCCATATATGCAAGAAAATAAAAAAGTGAAGAGAACATTAAAGTATGACATTTCCTAAATTTCTCTTCTGTCCTAGAACACAGCCATGCTATCAAACATCCTCTATGTTTTCTAATAATCCTAACCCTAACCCTAGCTACGGGTATGGGCAGTTAGGGTTAGGGGTCAGATTTTCATCAATGCAACCTAACACTCATTTAAGCTGAAAATAGAACTCAGGGTATCAAAATATTAGTCTGAAAAGACTTAGCAGCCTTGCTACAACAAACAAAATGTATCAGCAGTAGTACAATTTCATTTTTTGACAAGAATTGTGTTATTGGAAATTTTGTGTTGAATCGTACTCTCCAAGAGCATGGGATCAGCCCTCAATAGCTTAGGAGTCTGGAAAACCCAATAAATTTTAGCTACACCTGTTAATATGGCAGTGTATTCAATGCCATATGCAACATATTGAGTCGTTTAACCACTTTCTTTCATACTGTTGCTTTTCGGGGTTTAAGACAACATCCTCACTTAGGGCAATGCAGCATGTAGAGCCATATATGCAAGAAAATAAAAAAGAGAAGAGAACATTAAAGTATGACATATCCTAAATTTCTCTTCTGTCCAAGAACACAGCCATGCCATCAAACATCCTCTATGTTTTCTAATAATCCTAACTCTAACCCTAGCTACGGGTTTGGGCAGTTAGGGTTAGGGGTCAGATTTTCATCAATGCAACATAACACTCATTTAAGCTAAAAATAGAACTCAGGGTATCAAAATATTAGTCTGAAAAGACTTAGCAGCCTTGCTACAACAAACAAAATGTATCAGCAGTAGTACAATTTCATTTTTTGACAAGAATTGTGTTATTGGAAATTTTGTGTTGAATCGGACTCTCCAAGAGCATGGGATCAGCCCTCAATAGCTTAGGAGTCTGGAAAACCCAATAAATTTTAGCTACAACTGTTAATATGGCAGTGCATTCAATGGCATATGCAACAGATTGAGTCGTTTAACCACTTTCTTTCATACTGTTGCTTTTCGGGGATTTAGACAACATCCTCACTTAGGGCAATGCAGCATATAGAGCCATATATGCAAGAAAATAAAAAAGAGAAGAGAACATTAAAGTATGACATTTCCTAAATTTCTCTTCTGTCCTAGAACACAGCCATGCCATCAAACATCCTCTATGTTTTCTAATAATCCTAACCCTAACCCTAGCTACGGGTTTGGGCAGTTAGGGTTAGGGGTCAGATTTTCATCAAATCAACCTAACACTCATTTAAGCTGAAAATAGAACTCAGGGTAACAAAATATTAGTCTGAAAAGACTTAGCAGCCTTGCTACAACAAACAAAATGTATCAACAGTAGTACAATTTCATTTTTTGACAAGAATTGTGTTATTGGAAACTTTGTGTTGAATCGTACTCTCCAAGAGCATGGGATCAGCCCTCAATAGCTTAGGAGTCTGGAAAACCCAATAAATTTTAGCTACAACTGTTAATATGGCAGTGTATTCAATGCCATATGCAACATATTGAGTCATTTAACCACTTTCTTTCATACTGTTGCTTTTCGGGGTTTAAGACAACATCCTCACTTAGGGCAATGTAGCATGTAGAGCCATAAATGCAAGAAAATAAAAAAGAGAAGAGAACATTAAAGTATGACATTTCCTAAATTTCTCTTCTGTCCTAGAACACAGCCATGCCATCAAACATCCTCTATGTTTTCTAATAATCCTAACCCTAACCCTAGCTACGGGTTTGGGCAGTTAGGGTTAGGGGTCAGACTTTCATCAAATCAACCTAACACTCATTTAAGCTGAAAATAGAACTCAGGGTATCAAAATATTAGTCTGAAAAGACTTAGCAGCCTTGCTACAACAAACAAAATGTATCAGCAGTAGTACAATTTCATTTTTTGACAAGAATTGTGTTATTGGAAATTTTGTGTTGAATCGTACTCTCCAAGAGCATGGGATCAGCCCTCAATAGCTTAGGAGTCTGGAAAACCCAATAAATTTTAGCTACAACTGTTAATATGGCAGTGTATTCAATGCCATATGCAACATATTGAGTCGTTTAACCACTTTCTTTCATACTGTTGCTTTTCGGGGTTTAAGACAACATCCTCACTTAGGGCAATGTAGCATGTAGAGCCATATATGCAAGAAAATAAAAAAGAGAAGAGAACATTAAAGTATGACATTTCCTAAATTTCTCTTCTGTCCTAGAACACAGCCATGCCATCAAACATCCTCTATGTTCTCTAATAATCCTAACCCTAACCCTAGCTACGGGTTTGGGCAGTTAGGGTTAGGGGTCAGATTTTCATCAATGCAACCTAACACTCATTTAAGCTGAAAATAGATCTCAGGGTATCAAAATATTAGTCTGAAAAGACTTAGCAGCCTTGCTACAACAAACAAAATGTATCAGCAGTAGTACAATTTCATTTTTTGACAAGAATTGTGTTACTGGAAATTTTGTGTTGAATCGTACTCTCCAAGAGCATGGGATCAGCCCTTAATAGCTTAGGAGTCTGGAAAACCCAATAAGTTTTAGCTACAACTGTTAATATGGCAGTGCATTCAATGGCATATGCAAAAGATTGAGTCGTTTAACCACTTTCTTTCATACTGTTGCTTTTCGGGGATTTAGACAACATCCTCACTTAGGGCAATGCAGCATATAGAGCCATATATGCAAGAAAATAAAAAAGAGAAGAGAACATTAAACTATGACATTTCCTAAATTTCTCTTCTGTCCTAGAATACAGCCATACCATCAAACATCCTCTATGTTTTCTAATAATCCTAACCCTAACCCTAGCTACGGGTTTGGGCAGTTAGGGTTAGGGGTCAGATTTTCATCAAATCCACCTAACACTCATTTAAGCTGAAAATAGATCTCAGGGTATCAAAATATTAGTCTGAAAAGACTTAGCAGCCTTGCTACAACAAACAAAATGTATCAGCAGTAGTACAATTTCATTCTTTGACAAGAATTGTGTTATTGGAAATTTTGTGTTGAATCGTACTCTCCAAGAGCATGGGATCAGCCCTCAATAGCTTAGGAGTCTGGAAAACCCAATAAATTTTAGCTACACCTGTTAATATGGCAGTGTATTCAATGCCATATGCAACAGATTGAGTCGTTTAACCACTTTCTTTCATACTGTTGCTTTTCGGGGTTTAAGACAACATCCTCACTTAGGGCAATGCAGCATGTAGAGCCATATATGCAAGAAAATAAAAAAGAGAAGAGAACATTAAAGTATGACATATCCTAAATTTCTCTTCTGTCCAAGAACACAGCCATGCCATCAAACATCCTCTATGTTTTCTAATAATCCTAACTCTAACCCTAGCTACGGGTTTGGGCAGTTAGGGTTAGGGGTCAGATTTTCATCAATGCAACATAACACTCATTTAAGCTGAAAATAGAACTCAGGGTATCAAAATATTAGTCTGAAAAGACTTAGCAGCCTTGCTACAACAAACAAAATGTATCAGCAGTAGTACAATTTCATTTTTTGACAAGAATTGTGTTATTGGAAATTTTGTGTTGAATCGGACTCTCCAAGAGCATGGGATCAGCCCTCAATAGCTTAGGAGTCTGGAAAACCCAATAAATTTTAGCTACAACTGTTAATATGGCAGTGCATTCAATGGCATATGCAACAGATTGAGTCGTTTAACCACTTTCTTTCATACTGTTGCTTTTCGGGGATTTAGACAACATCCTCACTTAGGGCAATGCAGCATATAGAGCCATATATGCAAGAAAATAAAAAAGAGAAGAGAACATTAAAGTATGACATTTCCTAAATTTCTCTTCTGTCCTAGAACACAGCCATGCCATCAAACATCCTCTATGTTTTCTAATAATCCTAACCCTAACCCTAGCTACGGGTTTGGGCAGTTAGGGTTAGGGGTCAGATTTTCATCAAATCAACCTAACACTCATTTAAGCTGAAAATAGAACTCAGGGTAACAAAATATTAGTCTGAAAAGACATAGCAGCCTTGCTACAACAAACAGAATGTATCAACAGTAGTACAATTTCATTTTTTGACAAGAATTGTGTTATTGGAAACTTTGTGTTGAATCGTACTCTCCAAGAGCATGGGATCAGCCCTCAATAGCTTAGGAGTCTGGAAAACCCAATAAATTTTAGCTACAACTGTTAATATGGCAGTGTATTCAATGCCATATGCAACATATTGAGTCATTTAACCACTTTCTTTCATACTGTTGCTTTTCGGGGTTTAAGACAACATCCTCACTTAGGGCAATGTAGCATGTAGAGCCATAAATGCAAGAAAATAAAAAAGAGAAGAGAACATTAAAGTATGACATTTCCTAAATTTCTCTTCTGTCCTAGAACACAGCCATGCCATCAAACATCCTCTATGTTTTCTAATAATCCTAACCCTAACCCTAGCTACGGGTTTGGGCAGTTAGGGTTAGGGGTCAGACTTTCATCAAATCAACCTAACACTCATTTAAGCTGAAAATAGAACTCAGGGTATCAAAATATTAGTCTGAAAAGACTTAGCAGCCTTGCTACAACAAACAAAATGTATCAGCAGTAGTACAATTTCATTTTTTGACAAGAATTGTGTTATTGGAAATTTTGTGTTGAATCGTACTCTCCAAGAGCATGGGATCAGCCCTCAATAGCTTAGGAGTCTGGAAAACCCAATAAATTTTAGCTACAACTGTTAATATGGCAGTGTATTCAATGCCATATGCAACATATTGAGTCGTTTAACCACTTTCTTTCATACTGTTGCTTTTCGGGGTTTAAGACAACATCCTCACTTAGGGCAATGTAGCATGTAGAGCCATATATGCAAGAAAATAAAAAAGAGAAGAGAACATTAAAGTATGACCTTTCCTAAATTTCTCTTCTGTCCTAGAACACAGCCATGCCATCAAACATCCTCTATGTTCTCTAATAATCCTAACCCTAACCCTATCTACGGGTTTGGGCAGTTAGGGTTAGGGGTCAGATTTTCATCAATGCAACCTAACACTCATTTAAGCTGAAAATAGAACTCAGGGTATCAAAATATTAGTCTGAAAAGACTTAGCAGCCTTGCCACAACAAACAAAATGTATCAGCAGTAGTACAATTTCATTTTTTGACAAGAATTGTGTTATTGGAAATTTTGTGTTGAATCGTACTCTCCAAGAGCATGCGATCAGCCCTCAATAGCTTAGGAGTCTGGAAAACCCAATAAATTTTAGCTACAACTGTTAATATGGCAGTGTATTCAATGCCATATGCAACAGATTGAGTCGTTTAACCACTTTCTTTCATACTGTTGCTTTTTGGGGATTTAGACAACATCCTCACTTAGGGCAATGTAGCATGTAGAGCCATATATGCAAGAAAATAAAAAAGAGAAGAGAACATTAAAGTATGACATTTCCTAAATTTCTCTTCTGTCCTAGAACACAGCCATGCCATCAAACATCCTCTATGTTTTCTAATAATCCTAACCCTAACCCTAGCTACGGGTTTGGGCAGTTAGGGTTAGGGGTCAGATTTTCATCAAATCAACCTAACACTCATTTAAGCTGAAAATAGATCTCAGGGTATCAAAATATTAGTCTGAAAAGACTTAGCAGCCTTGCTACAACAAACAAAATGTATCAGCAGTAGTACAATTTCATTTTTTGACAAGAATTGTGTTATTGGAAATTTTGTGTTGAATCGTACTCTCCAAGAGCATGGGATCAGCCCTTAATAGCTTAGGAGTCTGGAAAACCCAATAAGTTTTAGCTACAACTGTTAATATGGCAGTGCATTCAATGGCATATGCAAAAGATTGAGTCGTTTAACCACTTTCTTTCATACTGTTGCTTTTCGGGGATTTAGACAACATCCTCACTTAGGGCAATGCAGCATATAGAGCCATATATGCAAGAAAATAAAAAAGAGAAGAGAACATTAAACTATGACATTTCCTAAATTTCTCTTCTGTCCTAGAATACAGCCATACCATCAAACATCCTCTATGTTTTCTAATAATCCTAACCCTAACCCTAGCTACGGGTTTGGGCAGTTAGGGTTAGGGGTCAGATTTTCATCAAATCCACCTAACACTCATTTAAGCTGAAAATAGATCTCAGGGTATCAAAATATTAGTCTGAAAAGACTTAGCAGCCTTGCTACAACAAACAAAATGTATCAGCAGTAGTACAATTTCATTTTTTGACAAGAATTGTGTTATTGGAAATTTTGTGTTGAATCGTACTCTCCAAGAGCATGGGATCAGCCCTCAATAGCTTAGGAGTCTGGAAAACCCAATAAATTTTAGCTACACCTGTTAATATGGCAGTGTATTCAATGCCATATGCAACATATTGAGTCGTTTAACCACTTTCTTTCATACTGTTGCTTTTCGGGGATTTAGACAACATCCTCACTTAGGGCAATGCAACATGTAGAGCCATATACGCAAGAAAATAAAAAAGAGAAGAGAACATTAAACTATGACATTTCCTAAATTTCTCTTCTGTCCAAGAACACAGCCATGCCATCAAACATCCTCTATGTTTTCTAATAATCCTAACTCTAACCCTAGCTACGGGTTTGGGCAGTTAGGGTTAGGGGTCAGATTTTCATCAATGCAACATAACACTCATTTAAGCTGAAAATAGAACTCAGGGTATCAAAATATTAGTCTGAAAAGACTTAGCAGCCTTGCTACAACAAACAAAATGTATCAGCAGTAGTACAATTTCATTTTTTGACAAGAATTGTGTTATTGGAAATTTTGTGTTGAATCGGACTCTCCAAGAGCATGGGATCAGCCCTCAATAGCTTAGGAGTCTGGAAAACCCAATAAATTTTAGCTACAACTGTTAATATGGCAGTGCATTCAATGGCATATGCAACAGATTGAGTCGTTTAACCACTTTCTTTCATACTGTTGCTTTTCGGGGATTTAGACAACATCCTCACTTAGGGCAATGCAGCATATAGAGCCATATATGCAAGAAAATAAAAAAGAGAAGAGAACATTAAAGTATGACATTTCCTAAATTTCTCTTCTGTCCTAGAACACAGCCATGCCATCAAACATCCTCTATGTTTTCTAATAATCCTAACCCTAACCCTAGCTACGGGTTTGGGCAGTTAGGGTTAGGGGTCAGATTTTCATCAAATCAACCTAACACTCATTTAAGCTGAAAATAGAACTCAGGGTAACAAAATATTAGTCTGAAAAGACATAGCAGCCTTGCTACAACAAACAGAATGTATCAACAGTAGTACAATTTCATTTTTTGACAAGAATTGTGTTATTGGAAACTTTGTGTTGAATCGTACTCTCCAAGAGCATGGGATCAGCCCTCAATAGCTTAGGAGTCTGGAAAACCCAATAAATTTTAGCTACAACTGTTAATATGGCAGTGTATTCAATGCCATATGCAACATATTGAGTCATTTAACCACTTTCTTTCATACTGTTGCTTTTCGGGGTTTAAGACAACATCCTCACTTAGGGCAATGTAGCATGTAGAGCCATAAATGCAAGAAAATAAAAAAGAGAAGAGAACATTAAAGTATGACATTTCCTAAATTTCTCTTCTGTCCTAGAACACAGCCATGCCATCAAACATCCTCTATGTTTTCTAATAATCCTAACCCTAACCCTAGCTACGGGTTTGGGCAGTTAGGGTTAGGGGTCAGACTTTCATCAAATCAACCTAACACTCATTTAAGCTGAAAATAGAACTCAGGGTATCAAAATATTAGTCTGAAAAGACTTAGCAGCCTTGCTACAACAAACAAAATGTATCAGCAGTAGTACAATTTCATTTTTTGACAAGAATTGTGTTATTGGAAATTTTGTGTTGAATCGTACTCTCCAAGAGCATGGGATCAGCCCTCAATAGCTTAGGAGTCTGGAAAACCCAATAAATTTTAGCTACAACTGTTAATATGGCAGTGTATTCAATGCCATATGCAACATATTGAGTCGTTTAACCACTTTCTTTCATACTGTTGCTTTTCGGGGTTTAAGACAACATCCTCACTTAGGGCAATGTAGCATGTAGAGCCATATATGCAAGAAAATAAAAAAGAGAAGAGAACATTAAAGTATGACCTTTCCTAAATTTCTCTTCTGTCCTAGAACACAGCCATGCCATCAAACATCCTCTATGTTCTCTAATAATCCTAACCCTAACCCTATCTACGGGTTTGGGCAGTTAGGGTTAGGGGTCAGATTTTCATCAATGCAACCTAACACTCATTTAAGCTGAAAATAGAACTCAGGGTATCAAAATATTAGTCTGAAAAGACTTAGCAGCCTTGCCACAACAAACAAAATGTATCAGCAGTAGTACAATTTCATTTTTTGACAAGAAATGTGTTATTGGAAATTTTGTGTTGAATCGTACTCTCCAAGAGCATGCGATCAGCCCTCAATAGCTTAGGAGTCTGGAAAACCCAATAAATTTTAGCTACAACTGTTAATATGGCAGTGTATTCAATGCCATATGCAACAGATTGAGTCGTTTAACCACTTTCTTTCATACTGTTGCTTTTTGGGGATTTAGACAACATCCTCACTTAGGGCAATGTAGCATGTAGAGCCATATATGCAAGAAAATAAAAAAGAGAAGAGAACATTAAAGTATGACATTTCCTAAATTTCTCTTCTGTCCTAGAACACAGCCATGCCATCAAACATCCTCTATGTTTTCTAATAATCCTAACCCTAACCCTAGCTACGGGTTTGGGCAGTTAGGGTTAGGGGTCAGATTTTCATCAAATCAACCTAACACTCATTTAAGCTGAAAATAGATCTCAGGGTATCAAAATATTAGTCTGAAAAGACTTAGCAGCCTTGCTACAACAAACAAAATGTATCAGCAGTAGTACAATTTCATTTTTTGACAAGAATTGTGTTATTGGAAATTTTGTGTTGAATCGTACTCTCCAAGAGCATGGGATCAGCCCTTAATAGCTTAGGAGTCTGGAAAACCCAATAAGTTTTAGCTACAACTGTTAATATGGCAGTGCATTCAATGGCATATGCAAAAGATTGAGTCGTTTAACCACTTTCTTTCATACTGTTGCTTTTCGGGGATTTAGACAACATCCTCACTTAGGGCAATGCAGCATATAGAGCCATATATGCAAGAAAATAAAAAAGAGAAGAGAACATTAAACTATGACATTTCCTAAATTTCTCTTCTGTCCTAGAATACAGCCATACCATCAAACATCCTCTATGTTTTCTAATAATCCTAACCCTAACCCTAGCTACGGGTTTGGGCAGTTAGGGTTAGGGGTCAGATTTTCATCAAATCCACCTAACACTCATTTAAGCTGAAAATAGATCTCAGGGTATCAAAATATTAGTCTGAAAAGACTTAGCAGCCTTGCTACAACAAACAAAATGTATCAGCAGTAGTACAATTTCATTTTTTGACAAGAATTGTGTTATTGGAAATTTTGTGTTGAATCGTACTCTCCAAGAGCATGGGATCAGCCCTCAATAGCTTAGGAGTCTGGAAAACCCAATAAATTTTAGCTACACCTGTTAATATGGCAGTGTATTCAATGCCATATGCAACATATTGAGTCGTTTAACCACTTTCTTTCATACTGTTGCTTTTCGGGGTTTAAGACAACATCCTCACTTAGGGCAATGCAGCATGTAGAGCCATATATGCAAGAAAATAAAAAAGAGAAGAGAACATTAAAGTATGACATATCCTAAATTTCTCTTCTGTCCAAGAACACAGCCATGCCATCAAACATCCTCTATGTTTTCTAATAATCCTAACTCTAACCCTAGCTACGGGTTTGGGCAGTTAGGGTTAGGGGTCAGATTTTCATCAATGCAACATAACACTCATTTAAGCTGAAAATAGAACTCAGGGTATCAAAATATTAGTCTGAAAAGACTTAGCAGCCTTGCTACAACAAACAAAATGTATCAGCAGTAGTACAATTTCATTTTTTGACAAGAATTGTGTTATTGGAAATTTTGTGTTGAATCGGACACTCCAAGAGCATGGGATCAGCCCTCAATAGCTTAGGAGTCTGGAAAACCCAATAAATTTTAGCTACAACTGTTAATATGGCAGTGCATTCAATGGCATATGCAACAGATTGAGTCGTTTAACCACTTTCTTTCATACTGTTGCTTTTCGGGGATTTAGACAACATCCTCACTTAGGGCAATGCAGCATATAGAGCCATATATGCAAGAAAATAAAAAAGAGAAGAGAACATTAAAGTATGACATTTCCTAAATTTCTCTTCTGTCCTAGAACACAGCCATGCCATCAAACATCCTCTATGTTTTCTAATAATCCTAACCCTAACCCTAGCTACGGGTTTGGGCAGTTAGGGTTAGGGGTCAGATTTTCATCAAATCAACCTAACACTCATTTAAGCTGAAAATAGAACTCAGGGTAACAAAATATTAGTCTGAAAAGACTTAGCAGCCTTGCTACAACAAACAAAATGTATCAACAGTAGTACAATTTCATTTTTTGACAAGAATTGTGTTATTGGAAATTTTGTGTTGAATCGTACTCTCCAAGAGCATGGGATCAGCCCTCAATAGCTTAGGAGTCTGGAAAACCCAATAAATTTTAGCTACAACTGTTAATATGGCAGTGTATTCAATGCCATATGCAACATATTGAGTCATTTAACCACTTTCTTTCATACTGTTGCTTTTCGGGGTTTAAGACAACATCCTCACTTAGGGCAATGTAGCATGTAGAGCCATAAATGCAAGAAAATAAAAAAGAGAAGAGAACATTAAAGTATGACATTTCCTAAATTTCTCTTCTGTCCTAGAACACAGCCATGCCATCAAACATCCTCTATGTTTTCTAATAATCCTAACCCTAACCCTAGCTACGGGTTTGGGCAGTTAGGGTTAGGGGTCAGACTTTCATCAAATCAACCTAACACTCATTTAAGCTGAAAATAGAACTCAGGGTATCAAAATATTAGTCTGAAAAGACTTAGCAGCCTTGCTACAACAAACAAAATGTATCAGCAGTAGTACAATTTCATTTTTTGACAAGAATTGTGTTATTGGAAATTTTGTGTTGAATCGTACTCTCCAAGAGCATGGGATCAGCCCTCAATAGCTTAGGAGTCTGGAAAACCCAATAAATTTTAGCTACAACTGTTAATATGGCAGTGTATTCAATGCCATATGCAACATATTGAGTCGTTTAACCACTTTCTTTCATACTGTTGCTTTTCGGGGTTTAAGACAACATCCTCACTTAGGGCAATGTAGCATGTAGAGCCATATATGCAAGAAAATAAAAAAGAGAAGAGAACATTAAAGTATGACATTTCCTAAATTTCTCTTCTGTCCTAGAACACAGCCATGCCATCAAACATCCTCTATGTTCTCTAATAATCCTAACCCTAACCCTAGCTACGGGTTTGGGCAGTTAGGGTTAGGGGTCAGATTTTCATCAATGCAACCTAACACTCATTTAAGCTGAAAATAGAACTCAGGGTATCAAAATATTAGTCTGAAAAGACTTAGCAGCCTTGCCACAACAAACAAAATGTATCAGCAGTAGTACAATTTCATTTTTTGACAAGAATTGTGTTATTGGAAATTTTGTGTTGAATCGTACTCTCCAAGAGCATGCGATCAGCCCTCAATAGCTTAGGAGTCTGGAAAACCCAATAAATTTTAGCTACAACTGTTAATATGGCACTGTATTCAATGCCATATGCAACAGATTGAGTCGTTTAACCACTTTCTTTCATACTGTTGCTTTTTGGGGATTTAGACAACATCCTCACTTAGGGCAATGTAGCATGTAGAGCCATATATGCAAGAAAATAAAAAAGAGAAGAGAACATTAAAGTATGACATTTCCTAAATTTCTCTTCTGTCCTAGAACACAGCCATGCCATCAAACATCCTCTATGTTTTCTAATAATCCTAACCCTAACCCTAGCTACGGGTTTGGGCAGTTAGGGTTAGGGGTCAGATTTTCATCAAATCAACCTAACACTCATTTAAGCTGAAAATAGATCTCAGGGTATCAAAATATTAGTCTGAAAAGACTTAGCAGCCTTGCTACAACAAACAAAATGTATCAGCAGTAGTACAATTTCATTTTTTGACAAGAATTGTGTTATTGGAAATTTTGTGTTGAATCGTACTCTCCAAGAGCATGGGATCAGCCCTTAATAGCTTAGGAGTCTGGAAAACCCAATAAGTTTTAGCTACAACTGTTAATATGGCAGTGCATTCAATGGCATATGCAAAAGATTGAGTCGTTTAACCACTTTCTTTCATACTGTTGCTTTTCGGGGATTTAGACAACATCCTCACTTAGGGCAATGCAGCATATAGAGCCATATATGCAAGAAAATAAAAAAGAGAAGAGAACATTAAACTATGACATTTCCTAAATTTCTCTTCTGTCCTAGAATACAGCCATACCATCAAACATCCTCTATGTTTTCTAATAATCCTAACCCTAACCCTAGCTACGGGTTTGGGCAGTTAGGGTTAGGGGTCAGATTTTCATCAAATCCACCTAACACTCATTTAAGCTGAAAATAGATCTCAGGGTATCAAAATATTAGTCTGAAAAGACTTAGCAGCCTTGCTACAACAAACAAAATGTATCAGCAGTAGTACAATTTCATTTTTTGACAAGAATTGTGTTATTGGAAATTTTGTGTTGAATCGTACTCTCCAAGAGCATGGGATCAGCCCTCAATAGCTTAGGAGTCTGGAAAACCCAATAAATTTTAGCTACACCTGTTAATATGGCAGTGTATTCAATGCCATATGCAACATATTGAGTCGTTTAACCACTTTCTTTCATACTGTTGCTTTTCGGGGTTTAAGACAACATCCTCACTTAGGGCAATGTAGCATGTAGAGCCATATATGCAAGAAAATAAAAAAGAGAAGAGAACATTAAAGTATGACATATCCTAAATTTCTCTTCTGTCCAAGAACACAGCCATGCCGTCAAACATCCTCTATGTTTTCTAATAATCCTAACTCTAACCCTAGCTACGGGTTTGGGCAGTTAGGGTTAGGGGTCAGATTTTCATCAATGCAACATAACACTCATTTAAGCTGAAAATAGAACTCAGGGTATCAAAATATTAGTCTGAAAAGACTTAGCAGCCTTGCTACAACAAACAAAATGTATCAGCAGTAGTACAATTTCATTTTTTGACAAGAATTGTGTTATTGGAAATTTTGTGTTGAATCGGACACTCCAAGAGCATGGGATCAGCCCTCAATAGCTTAGGAGTCTGGAAAACCCAATAAATTTTAGCTACAACTGTTAATATGGCAGTGCATTCAATGGCATATGCAACAGATTGAGTCATTTAACCACTTTCTTTCATACTGTTGCTTTTCGGGGTTTAAGACAACATCCTCACTTAGGGCAATGTAGCATGTAGAGCCATAAATGCAAGAAAATAAAAAAGAGAAGAGAACATTAAAGTATGACATTTCCTAAATTTCTCTTCTGTCCTAGAACACAGCCATGCCATCAAACATCCTCTATGTTTTCTAATAATCCTAACCCTAACCCTAGCTACGGGTTTGGGCAGTTAGGGTTAGGGGTCAGACTTTCATCAAATCAACCTAACACTCATTTAAGCTGAAAATAGAACTCAGGGTATCAAAATATTAGTCTGAAAAGACTTAGCAGCCTTGCTACAACAAACAAAATGTATCAGCAGTAGTACAATTTCATTTCTTGACAAGAATTGTGTTATTGGAAATTTTGTGTTGAATCGTACTCTCCAAGAGCATGGGATCAGCCCTCAATAGCTTAGGAGTCTGGAAAACCCAATAAATTTTAGCTACAACTGTTAATATGGCAGTGTATTCAATGCCATATGCAACATATTGAGTCGTTTAACCACTTTCTTTCATACTGTTGCTTTTCGGGGTTTAAGACAACATCCTCACTTAGGGCAATGTAGCATGTAGAGCCATATATGCAAGAAAATAAAAAAGAGAAGAGAACATTAAAGTATGACATTTCCTAAATTTCTCTTCTGTCCTAGAACACAGCCATGCCATCAAACATCCTCTATGTTCTCTAATAATCCTAACCCTAACCCTAGCTACGGGTTTGGGCAGTTAGGGTTAGGGGTCAGATTTTCATCAAATCAACCTAACACTCATTTAAGCTGAAAATAGAACTCAGGGTATCAAAATATTAGTCTGAAAAGACTTAGCAGCCTTGCTACAACAAACAAAATGTATCAGCAGTAGTACAACTTCATTTTTTGATAAGAATTGTGTTATTGGAAATTTCGTGTTGAATCGTACTCTCCAAGAGCATGGGATGAGTCCTCAATAGCTTAGGAGTCCGGAAAACCCAATAAATTTTAGCTAGAACTGTTAATATGGCAGTGTATTCAATGCCATATGCAACAGATTGAGTCGTTTAACCACTTTCTTTCATACTGTTGCTTTTCGGGGTTTAAGACAACATCCTCACTTAGGGCAATGTAGCATGTAGAGCCATATATGCAAGAAAATAAAAAAGAGAAGAGAACATTAAAGTATGACATTTCCTAAATTTCTCTTCTGTCCTAGAACACAGCCATGCCATCAAACATCCTCTATGTTTTCTAATAATCCTAACCCTAACCCTAGCTACGGGTTTGGGCAGTTAGGGTTAGGGGTCAGATTTTCATCAAATCAACCTAACACTCATTTAAGCTGAAAATAGATCTCAGGGTATCAAAATATTAGTCTGAAAAGACTTAGCAGCCTTGCTACAACAAACAAAATGTATCAGCAGTAGTACAATTTCATTTTTTGACAAGAATTGTGTTATTGGAAATTTTGTGTTGAATCGTACTCTCCAAGAGCATGGGATCAGCCCTCAATAGCTTAGGAGTCTGGAAAACCCCATAAATTTTAGCTACAACTGTTAATATGGCAGTGTATTCAATGCCATAAGCAACAGATTGAGTCGTTTAACCACTTTCTTTCATACTGTTGCTTTTCGGGGATTTAGACAACATCGTCACTTAGGGCAATGCAGCATATTGAGCCATATATGCAAGAAAATAAAAAAAGTGAAGAGAACATTAAAGTATGACATTTCCTAAATTTCTCTTCTGTCCTAGAACACAGCCATGCCATCAAACATCCTCTATGTTTTCTAATAATCCTAACCCTAACCCTAGCTACGGGTTTGGGCAGTTAGGGTTAGGGGTCAGATTTTCATCAAATCAACCTAACACTCATTTAAGCTGAAAATAGAACTCAGGGTAACAAAATATTAGTCTGAAAAGACTTAGCAGCCTTGCTACAACAAACAAAATGTATCAACAGTAGTACAATTTCATTTTTTGACAAGAATTGTGTTATTGGAAATTTTGTGTTGAATCGTACTCTCCAAGAGCATGGGATCAGCCCTCAATAGCTTAGGAGTCTGGAAAACCCAATAAATTTTAGCTACAACTGTTAATATGGCAGTGTATTCAATGCCATATGCAACATATTGAGTCGTTTAACCACTTTCTTTCATACTGTTGCTTTTCGGGGTTTAAGACAACATCCTCACTTAGGGCAATGTAGCATGTAGAGCCATATATGCAAGAAAATAAAAAAGAGAAGAGAACATTAAAGTATGACATTTCCTAAATTTCTCTTCTGTCCTAGAACACAGCCATGCCATCAAACATCCTCTATGTTCTCTAATAATCCTAACCCTAACCCTAGCTACGGGTTTGGGCAGTTAGGGTTAGGGGTCAGATTTTCATCAATGCAACCTAACACTCATTTAAGCTGAAAATAGAACTCAGGGTATCAAAATATTAGTCTGAAAAGACTTAGCAGCCTTGCCACAACAAACAAAATGTATCAGCAGTAGTACAATTTCATTTTTTGACAAGAATTGTGTTATTGGAAATTTTGTGTTGAATCGTACTCTCCAAGAGCATGCGATCAGCCCTCAATAGCTTAGGAGTCTGGAAAACCCAATAAATTTTAGCTACAACTGTTAATATGGCAGTGTATTCAATGCCATATGCAACAGATTGAGTCGTTTAACCACTTTCTTTCATACTGTTGCTTTTTGGGGATTTAGACAACATCCTCACTTAGGGCAATGTAGCATGTAGAGCCATAAATGCAAGAAAATAAAAAAGAGAAGAGAACATTAAAGTATGACATTTCCTAAATTTCTCTTCTGTCCTAGAACACAGCCATGCCATCAAACATCCTCTATGTTTTCTAATAATCCTAACCCTAACCCTAGCTACGGGTTTGGGCAGTTAGGGTTAGGGGTCAGATTTTCATCAAATCAACCTAACACTCATTTAAGCTGAAAATAGATCTCAGGGTATCAAAATATTAGTCTGAAAAGACTTAGCAGCCTTGCTACAACAAACAAAATGTATCAGCAGTAGTACAATTTCATTTTTTGACAAGAATTGTGTTATTGGAAATTTTGTGTTGAATCGTACTCTCCAAGAGCATGGGATCAGCCCTTAATAGCTTAGGAGTCTGGAAAACCCAATAAGTTTTAGCTACAACTGTTAATATGGCAGTGCATTCAATGGCATATGCAAAAGATTGAGTCGTTTAACCACTTTCTTTCATACTGTTGCTTTTCGGGGATTTAGACAACATCCTCACTTAGGGCAATGCAGCATATAGAGCCATATATGCAAGAAAATAAAAAAGAGAAGAGAACATTAAACTATGACATTTCCTAAATTTCTCTTCTGTCCTAGAATACAGCCATACCATCAAACATCCTCTATGTTTTCTAATAATCCTAACCCTAACCCTAGCTACGGGTTTGGGCAGTTAGGGTTAGGGGTCAGATTTTCATCAAATCCACCTAACACTCATTTAAGCTGAAAATAGATCTCAGGGTATCAAAATATTAGTCTGAAAAGACTTAGCAGCCTTGCTACAACAAACAAAATGTATCAGCAGTAGTACAATTTCATTTTTTGACAAGAATTGTGTTATTGGAAATTTTGTGTTGAATCGTACTCTCCAAGAGCATGGGATCAGCCCTCAATAGCTTAGGAGTCTGGAAAACCCAATAAATTTTAGCTACACCTGTTAATATGGCAGTGTATTCAATGCCATATGCAACATATTGAGTCGTTTAACCACTTTCTTTCATACTGTTGCTTTTCGGGGTTTAAGACAACATCCTCACTTAGGGCAATGCAGCATGTAGAGCCATATATGCAAGAAAATAAAAAAGAGAAGAGAACATTAAAGTATGACATATCCTAAATTTCTCTTCTGTCCAAGAACACAGCCATGCCGTCAAACATCCTCTATGTTTTCTAATAATCCTAACTCTAACCCTAGCTACGGGTTTGGGCAGTTAGGGTTAGGGGTCAGATTTTCATCAATGCAACATAACACTCATTTAAGCTGAAAATAGAACTCAGGGTATCAAAATATTAGTCTGAAAAGACTTAGCAGCCTTGCTACAACAAACAAAATGTATCAGCAGTAGTACAATTTCATTTTTTGACAAGAATTGTGTTATTGGAAATTTTGTGTTGAATCGGACACTCCAAGAGCATGGGATCAGCCCTCAATAGCTTAGGAGTCTGGAAAACCCAATAAATTTTAGCTACAACTGTTAATATGGCAGTGCATTCAATGGCATATGCAACAGATTGAGTCATTTAACCACTTTCTTTCATACTGTTGCTTTTCGGGGTTTAAGACAACATCCTCACTTAGGGCAATGTAGCATGTAGAGCCATAAATGCAAGAAAATAAAAAAGAGAAGAGAACATTAAAGTATGACATTTCCTAAATTTCTCTTCTGTCCTAGAACACAGCCATGCCATCAAACATCCTCTATGTTTTCTAATAATCCTAACCCTAACCCTAGCTACGGGTTTGGGCAGTTAGGGTTAGGGGTCAGACTTTCATCAAATCAACCTAACACTCATTTAAGCTGAAAATAGAACTCAGGGTATCAAAATATTAGTCTGAAAAGACTAAGCAGCCTTGCTACAACAAACAAAATGTATCAGCAGTAGTACAATTTCATTTTTTGACAAGAATTGTGTTATTGGAAATTTTGTGTTGAATCGTACTCTCCAAGAGCATGGGATCAGCCCTCAATAGCTTAGGAGTCTGGAAAACCCAATAAATTTTAGCTACAACTGTTAATATGGCAGTGTATTCAATGCCATATGCAACATATTGAGTCGTTTAACCACTTTCTTTCATACTGTTGCTTTTCGGGGTTTAAGACAACATCCTCACTTAGGGCAATGTAGCATGTAGAGCCATATATGCAAGAAAATAAAAAAGAGAAGAGAACATTAAAGTATGACATTTCCTAAATTTCTCTTCTGTCCTAGAACACAGCCATGCCATCAAACATCCTCTATGTTCTCTAATAATCCTAACCCTAACCCTAGCTACGGGTTTGGGCAGTTAGGGTTAGGGGTCAGATTTTCATCAAATCAACCTAACACTCATTTAAGCTGAAAATAGATCTCAGGGTATCAAAATATTAGTCTGAAAAGACTTAGCAGCCTTGCTACAACAAACAAAATGTATCAGCAGTAGTACAATTTCATTTTTTGACAAGAATTGTGTTATTGGAAATTTTGTGTTGAATCGTACTCTCCAAGAGCATGGGATCAGCCCTTAATAGCTTAGGAGTCTGGAAAACCCAATAAGTTTTAGCTACAACTGTTAATATGGCAGTGCATTCAATGGCATATGCAAAAGATTGAGTCGTTTAACCACTTTCTTTCATACTGTTGCTTTTCGGGGATTTAGACAACATCCTCACTTAGGGCAATGCAGCATGTAGAGCCATAAATGCAAGAAAATAAAAAAGAGAAGAGAACATTAAAGTATGACATTTCCTAAATTTCTCTTCTGTCCTAGAACACAGCCATGCCATCAAACATCCTCTATGTTTTCTAATAATCCTAACCCTAACCCTAGCTACGGGTTTGGGCAGTTAGGGTTAGGGGTCAGATTTTCATCAAATCAACCTAACACTCATTTAAGCTGAAAATAGAACTCAGGGTATCAAAATATTAGTCTGAAAAGACTTAGCAGCCTTGCTACAACAAACAAAATGTATCAGCAGTAGTACAACTTCATTTTTTGATAAGAATTGTGTTATTGGAAATTTCGTGTTGAATCGTACTCTCCAAGAGCATGGGATGAGTCCTCAATAGCTTAGGAGTCCGGAAAACCCAATAAATTTTAGCTAGAACTGTTAATATGGCAGTGTATTCAATGCCATATGCAACAGATTGAGTCGTTTAACCACTTTCTTTCATACTGTTGCTTTTCGGGGTTTAAGACAACATCCTCACTTAGGGCAATGTAGCATGTAGAGCCATATATGCAAGAAAATAAAAAAGAGAAGAGAACATTAAAGTATGACATTTCCTAAATTTCTCTTCTGTCCTAGAACACAGCCATGCCATCAAACATCCTCTATGTTTTCTAATAATCCTAACCCTAACCCTAGCTACGGGTTTGGGCAGTTAGGGTTAGGGGTCAGATTTTCATCAAATCAACCTAACACTCATTTAAGCTGAAAATAGATCTCAGGGTATCAAAATATTAGTCTGAAAAGACTTAGCAGCCTTGCTACAACAAACAAAATGTATCAGCAGTAGTACAATTTCATTTTTTGACAAGAATTGTGTTATTGGAAATTTTGTGTTGAATCGTACTCTCCAAGAGCATGGGATCAGCCCTCAATAGCTTAGGAGTCTGGAAAACCCCATAAATTTTAGCTACAACTGTTAATATGGCAGTGTATTCAATGCCATAAGCAACAGATTGAGTCGTTTAACCACTTTCTTTCATACTGTTGCTTTTCGGGGATTTAGACAACATCGTCACTTAGGGCAATGCAGCATATTGAGCCATATATGCAAGAAAATAAAAAAAGTGAAGAGAACATTAAAGTATGACATTTCCTAAATTTCTCTTCTGTCCTAGAACACAGCCATGCCATCAAACATCCTCTATGTTTTCTAATAATCCTAACCCTAACCCTAGCTACGGGTTTGGGCAGTTAGGGTTAGGGGTCAGATTTTCATCAAATCAACCTAACACTCATTTAAGCTGAAAATAGAACTCAGGGTAACAAAATATTAGTCTGAAAAGACTTAGCAGCCTTGCTACAACAAACAAAATGTATCAACAGTAGTACAATTTCATTTTTTGACAAGAATTGTGTTATTGGAAATTTTGTGTTGAATCGTACTCTCCAAGAGCATGGGATCAGCCCTCAATAGCTTAGGAGTCTGGAAAACCCAATAAATTTTAGCTACAACTGTTAATATGGCAGTGTATTCAATGCCATATGCAACATATTGAGTCATTTAACCACTTTCTTTCATACTGTTGCTTTTCGGGGTTTAAGACAACATCCTCACTTAGGGCAATGTAGCATGTAGAGCCATAAATGCAAGAAAATAAAAAAGAGAAGAGAACATTAAAGTATGACATTTCCTAAATTTCTCTTCTGTCCTAGAACACAGCCATGCCATCAAACATCCTCTATGTTTTCTAATAATCCTAACCCTAACCCTAGCTACGGGTTTGGGCAGTTAGGGTTAGTGTCAGACTTTCATCAAATCAACCTAACACTCATTTAAGCTGAAAATAGAACTCAGGGTATCAAAATATTAGTCTGAAAAGACTTAGTAGCCTTGCTACAACAAACAAAATGTATCAGCAGTAGTACAATTTCATTTTTTGACAAGAATTGTGTTATTGGAAATTTTGTGTTGAATCGTACTCTCCAAGAGCATGGGATCAGCCCTCAATAGCTTAGGAGTCTGGAAAACCCAATAAATTTTAGCTACAACTGTTAATATGGCAGTGTATTCAATGCCATATGCAACATATTGAGTCGTTTAACCACTTTCTTTCATACTGTTGCTTTTCGGGGTTTAAGACAACATCCTCACTTAGGGCAATGTAGCATGTAGAGCCATATATGCAAGAAAATAAAAAAGAGAAGAGAACATTAAAGTATGACATTTCCTAAATTTCTCTTCTGTCCTAGAACACAGCCATGCCATCAAACATCCTCTATGTTCTCTAATAATCCTAACCCTAACCCTAGCTACGGGTTTGGGCAGTTAGGGTTAGGGGTCAGATTTTCATCAATGCAACCTAACACTCATTTAAGCTGAAAATAGAACTCAGGGTATCAAAATATTAGTCTGAAAAGACTTAGCAGCCTTGCCACAACAAACAAAATGTATCAGCAGTAGTACAATTTCATTTTTTGACAAGAATTGTGTTATTGGAAATTTTGTGTTGAATCGTACTCTCCAAGAGCATGCGATCAGCCCTCAATAGCTTAGGAGTCTGGAAAACCCAATAAATTTTAGCTACAACTGTTAATATGGCAGTGTATTCAATGCCATATGCAACAGATTGAGTCGTTTAACCACTTTCTTTCATACTGTTGCTTTTTGGGGATTTAGACAACATCCTCACTTAGGGCAATGTAGCATGTAGAGCCATATATGCAAGAAAATAAAAAAGAGAAGAGAACATTAAAGTATGACATTTCCTAAATTTCTCTTCTGTCCTAGAACACAGCCATGCCATCAAACATCCTCTATGTTTTCTAATAATCCTAACCCTAACCCTAGCTACGGGTTTGGGCAGTTAGGGTTAGGGGTCAGATTTTCATCAAATCAACCTAACACTCATTTAAGCTGAAAATAGATCTCAGGGTATCAAAATATTAGTCTGAAAAGACTTAGCAGCCTTGCTACAACAAACAAAATGTATCAGCAGTAGTACAATTTCATTTTTTGACAAGAATTGTGTTATTGGAAATTTTGTGTTGAATCGTACTCTCCAAGAGCATGGGATCAGCCCTTAATAGCTTAGGAGTCTGGAAAACCCAATAAGTTTTAGCTACAACTGTTAATATGGCAGTGCATTCAATGGCATATGCAAAAGATTGAGTCGTTTAACCACTTTCTTTCATACTGTTGCTTTTCGGGGATTTAGACAACATCCTCACTTAGGGCAATGCAGCATGTAGAGCCATATATGCAAGAAAATAAAAAAGAGAAGAGAACATTAAAGTATGACATTTCCTAAATTTCTCTTCTGTCCTAGAACACAGCCATGCCATCAAACATCCTCTATGTTTTCTAATAATCCTAACCCTAACCCTAGCTACGGGTTTGGGCAGTTAGGGTTAGGGGTCAGATTTTCATCAAATCAACCTAACACTCATTTAAGCTGAAAATAGAACTCAGGGTATCAAAATATTAGTCTGAAAAGACTTAGCAGCCTTCCTACAACAAACAAAATGTATCAGCAGTAGTACAACTTCATTTTTTGATAAGAATTGTGTTATTGGAAATTTCGTGTTGAATCGTACTCTCCAAGAGCATGGGATGAGTCCTCAATAGCTTAGGAGTCCGGAAAACCCAATAAATTTTAGCTAGAACTGTTAATATGGCAGTGTATTCAATGCCATATGCAACAGATTGAGTCGTTTAACCACTTTCTTTCATACTTATGCTTTTCGGGGATTTAGACAACATCCTCACTTAGGGCAATGCAGCATGTAGAGCCATATATGCAAGAAAATAAAAAAGAGAAGAGAACATTAAAGTATGACATTTCCTAAATTTCTCTTCTGTCCTAGAACACAGCCATGCCGTCAAACATCCTCTATGTTTTCTAATAATCCTAACCCTAACCCTAGCTACGGGTTTGGGCAGTTAGGGTTAGGGGTCAGATTTTCATCAAATCAACCTAACACTCATTTAAGCTGAAAATAGAACTCAGGGTATCAAAATATTAGTCTGAAAAGACTTAGCAGCCTTGCTACAACAAACAAAATGTATCAGCAGTAGTACAATTTCATTTTTTGACAAGAATTGTGTTATTGGAAATTTTGTGTTGAATCGTACTCTCCAAGAGCATGGGATCAGCCCTCAATAGCTTAGGAGTCTGGAAAACCAAATAAATTTTAGCTACAACTGTTAATATGGCAGTGTATTCAATGCCATATGCAACAGATTGAGTCGTTTAACCACTTTCTTTCATACTGTTGCTTTTCGGGGTTTAAGACAACATCCTCACTTAGGGCAATGTAGCATGTAGAGCCATATATGCAAGAAAATAAAAAAGAGAAGAGAACATTAAACTATGACATTTCCTAAATTTCTCTTCTGTCCTAGAACACAGCCATGCCATCAAACATCCTCTATGTTTTCTAATAATCCTAACCCTAACCCTAGCTACGGGTTTGGGCAGTTAGGGTTAGGGGTCAGACTTTCATCAAATCAACCTAACACTCATTTAAGCTGAAAATAGAACTCAGGGTATCAAAATATTAGTCTGAAAAGACTTAGCAGCCTTGCTACAACAAACAAAATGTATCAGCAGTAGTACAATTTCATTTTTTGACAAGAATTGTGTTATTGGAAATTTTGTGTTGAATCGTACTCTCCAAGAGCATGGGATCAGCCCTCAATAGCTTAGGAGTCTGGAAAACCCAATAAATTTTAGCTACAACTGTTAATATGGCAGTGTATTCAATGCCATATTCAACATATTGAGTCGTTTAACCACTTTCTTTCATACTGTTGCTTTTCGGGGTTTAAGACAACATCCTCACTTAGGGCAATGTAGCATGTAGAGCCATATATGCAAGAAAATAAAAAAGAGAAGAGAACATTAAAGTATGACATTTCCTAAATTTCTCTTCTGTCCTAGAACACAGCCATGCCATCAAACATCCTCTATGTTTTCTAATAATCCTAACCCAAACCCTAGCTACGGGTTTGGGCAGTTAGGTTTAGGGGTCAGATTTTCATCAAATCAACCTAACACTCATTTAAGCTGAAAATAGAACTCAGGGTATCAAAATATTAGTCTGAAAAGACTTAGCAGCCTTGCTACAACAAACAAAATGTATCAGCAGTAGTACAATTTCATTTTTTGATAAGAATTGTGTTATTGGAAATTTCGTGTTGAATCGTACTCTCCAAGAGCATGGGATCAGCCCTCAATAGCTTAGGAGTCTGGAAAACCCAATAAATCTTAGCTACAACTGTTAATACGGCAGTGTATTCAATGCCATATGCAACAGATTGAGTCGTTTAACCACTTTCTTTCATACTGTTGCTTTTCGGGGATTTAGACAACATCCTCACTTAGTGCAATGCAGCATGTAGAGCCATATATGCAAGAAAATAAAAAAGAGAAGAGAACATTAAAGTATGACATTTCCTAAATTTCTCTTCTGTCCTAGAACACAGCCATGCCATCAAACATCCTCTATGTTTTCTAATAATCCTAACCCTAACCCTAGCTACGGGTTTGGGCAGTTAGGGTTAGGGGTCAGATTTTCATCAAATCAACCTAACACTCATTTAAGCTGAAAATAGAATTCACGGTATCAAAATATTAGTCTGAAAAGACTTAGCAGCCTTGCTACAACAAACAAAATGTATCAGCAGTAGTACAATTTCATTTTTTGACAAGAATTGTGTTATTGGAAATTTTGTGTTGAATCGTACTCTCCAAGAGCATGGGATCAGCCCTCAATAGCTTAGGAGTCTGGAAAACCCCATATATTTTAGCTAAAACTGTTAATATGGCAGTGTATTCAATGCCATAAGCAACAGATTGAGTCGTTTAACCACTTTCTTTCATACTGTTGCTTTTCGGGGATTTAGACAACATCGTCACTTAGGGCAATGCAGCATATTGAGCCATATATGCAAGAAAATAAAAAAGTGAAGAGAACATTAAAGTATGACATTTCCTAAATTTCTCTTCTGTCCTAGAACACAGCCATGCCATCAAACATCCTCTATGTTCTCTAATAATCCTAACCCTAACCCTAGCTACGGGTTTGGGCAGTTAGGGTTAGGGGTCAGATTTTCATCAATGCAACCTAACACTCATTTAAGCTGAAAATAGAACTCAGGGTATCAAAATATTAGTCTGAAAAGACTTAGCAGCCTTGCTACAACAAACAAAATGTATCAGCAGTAGTACAATTTCATTTTTTGACAAGAATTGTGTTATTGGAAATTTTGTGTTGAATCGTACTCTCCGAGAGCATGGGATCAGTCCTCAATAGCTTAGGAGTCCGGAAAACCCAATAAATTTTAGCTACAACTGTTAATATGGCAGTGTATTCAATGCCATATGCAACAGATTGAGTCGTTTAACCACTTTCTTTCATACTTATGCTTTTCGGGGATTTAGACAACATCCTCACTTAGGGCAATGCAGCATGTAGAGCCATATATGCAAGAAAATAAAAAAGAGAAGAGAACATTAAAGTATGACATTTCCTAAATTTCTCTTCTGTCCTAGAACACAGCCATGCCGTCAAACATCCTCTATGTCTTCTAATAATCCTAACCCTAACCCTAGCTACGGGTTTGGGCAGTTAGGGTTAGGGGTCAGATTTTCATCAAATCAACCTAACACTCATTTAAGCTGAAAATAGAACTCAGGGTATCAAAATATTAGTCTGAAAAGACTTAGCAGCCTTGCTACAACAAACAAAATGTATCAGCAGTAGTACAATTTCATTTTTTGACAAGAATTGTGTTATTGGAAATTTTGTGTTGAATCGTACTCTCCAAGAGCATGGGATCAGCCCTCAATAGCTTAGGAGTCTGGAAAACCAAATAAATTTTAGCTACAACTGTTAATATGGCAGTGTATTCAATGCCATATGCAACAGATTGAGTCGTTTAACCACTTTCTTTCATACTGTTGCTTTTCGGGGATTTAGACATCGTCACTTAGGGCAATGCAGCATATTGAGCCATATATGCAAGAAAATAAAAAAGTGAAGAGAACATTAAAGTATGACATTTCCTAAATTTCTCTTCTGTCCTAGAACACAGCCATGCCATCAAACATCCTCTATGTTTTCTAATAATCCTAATCCTAACCCTAGCTACGGGTTTGGGCAGTTAGGGTTAGGGGTCAGATTTTCATCAAATCAACCTAACACTCATTTAAGCTGAAAATAGAACTCAGGGTATCAAAATATTAGTCTGAAAAGACTTAGCAGCCTTGCTACAACAAACAAAATGTATCAGCAGTAGTACAATTTCATTTTTTGATAAGAATTGTGTTATTGGAAATTTCGTGTTGAATCGTACTCTCCAAGAGCATGGGATCAGCCCTCAATAGCTTAGGAGTCTGGAAAACCCAATAAATTTTAGCTACAACTGTTAATACGGCAGTGTATTCAATGCCATATGCAACAGATTGAGTCGTTTAACCACTTTCTTTCATACTGTTGCTTTTCGGGGATTTAGACAACATCGTCACTTAGGGCAATGCAGCATATTGAGCCATATATGCAAGAAAATAAAAAAGTGAAGAGAACATTAAAGTATGACATTTCCTAAATTTCTCTTCTGTCCTAGAACACAGCCATGCCATCAAACATCCTCTATGTTTTCTAATAATCCTAACCCTAACCCTAGCTACGGGTTTGGGCAGTTAGGGTTAGGGGTCAGATTTTCATCAAATCAACCTAACACTCATTTAAGCTGAAAATAGAACTCAGGGTGTCAAAATATTAGTCTGAAAAGACTTAGCAGCCTTGCTACAACAAACAAAATGTATCAGCAGTAGTACAATTTCATTTTTTGATAAGAATTGTGTTATTGGAAATTTCGTGATGAATCGTACTCTCCAAGAGCATGGGATCAGCCCTCAATAGCTTAGGAGTCTGGAAAACCCAATACATTTTAGCTACAACTGTTAATATGGCAGTGTATTCAATGCCATATGCAACATATTGAGTCGTTTAACCACTTTCTTTCATACTGTTGCTTTTCGGGGATTTAGACAACATCCTCACTTAGGGCAATGCAGCATATTGAGCCATATATGCAAGAAAATAAAAAAGAGAAGAGAACATTAAACTATGACATTTCCTAAATTTCTCTTCTGTCCTAGAACACAGCCATGCCATCAAACATCCTCTATGTTTTCTAATAATCCTAACCCTAACCCTAGCTACGGGTTTGGGCAGTTAGGGTTAGGGGTCAGATTTTCATCAAATCAACCTAACACTCATTTAAGCTGAAAATAGAACTCAGGGTATCAAAATATTAGTCTGAAAAGACTTAGCAGCCTTGCTACAACAAACAAAATGTATCAGCAGTAGTACAACTTCATTTTTTGATAAGAATTGTTTTATTGGAAATTTCGTGTTGAATCGTACTCTCCAAGAGCATGGGATGAGTCCTCAATAGCTTAGGAGTCCGGAAAACCCAATAAATTTTAGCTAGAACTGTTAATATGGCAGTGTATTCAATGCCATATGCAACAGATTGAGTCGTTTAACCACTTTCTTTCATACTGTTGCTTTTCGGGGTTTAAGACAACATCCTCACTTAGGGCAATGTAGCATGTAGAGCCATAAATGCAAGAAAATAAAAAAGAGAAGAGAACATTAAACTATGACATTTCCTAAATTTCTCTTCTGTCCTAGAACACAGCCATGCCATCAAACATCCTCTATGTTTTCTAATAATCCTAACCCTAACCCTAGCTACGGGTTTGGGCAGTTAGGGTTAGGGGTCAGACTTTCATCAAATCAACCTAACACTCATTTAAGCTGAAAATAGAACTCAGGGTATCAAAATATTAGTCTGAAAAGACTTAGCAGCCTTGCTACAACAAACAAAATGTATCAGCAGTAGTACAATTTCATTTTTTGACAAGAATTGTGTTATTGGAAATTTTGTGTTGAATCGTACTCTCCAAGAGCATGGGATCAGCCCTCAATAGCTTAGGAGTCTGGAAAACCCAATAAATTTTAGCTACAACTGTTAATATGGCAGTGTATTCAATGCCATATTCAACATATTGAGTCGTTTAACCACTTTCTTTCATACTGTTGCTTTTCGGGGTTTAAGACAACATCCTCACTTAGGGCAATGTAGCATGTAGAGCCATATATGCAAGAAAATAAAAAAGAGAAGAGAACATTAAAGTATGACATTTCCTAAATTTCTCTTCTGTCCTAGAACACAGCCATGCCATCAAACATCCTCTATGTTTTCTAATAATCCTAACCCTAACCCTAGCTACGGGTTTGGGCAGTTAGGGTTAGGGGTCAGATTTTCATCAATGCAACCTAACACTCATTTAAGCTGAAAATAGAACTCAGGGTATCAAAATATTAGTCTGAAAAGACTTAGCAGCCTTTCCACAACAAACAAAATGTATCAGCAGTAGTACAATTTCATTTTTTGACAAGAATTGTGTTATTGGAAATTTTGTGTTGAATCGTACTCTCCAAGAGCATGGGATCAGCCCTCAATAGCTTAGGAGTCTGGAAAACCCCATAAATTTTAGCTACAACTGTTAATATGGCAGTGCATTCAATGGCATATGCAACAGATTGAGTCGTTTAACCACTTTCTTTCATACTGTTGCTTTTAAGGGATTTAGACAACATCGTCACTTAGGGCAATGCAGCATATTGAGCCATATATGCAAGAAAATAAAAAAGAGAAGAGAACATTAAAGTATGACATTTCCTAAATTTCTCTTCTGTCCTAGAACACAGCCATGCCATCAAACATCCTCTATGTTTTCTAATAATCCTAACCCTAACCCTAGCTACGGGTTTGGGTAGTTAGGGTTAGGGGTCAGACTTTCATCAAATCAACCTAACACTCATTTAAGCTGAAAATAGAACTCAGGGTATCAAAATATTAGTCTGAAAAGACTTAGCAGCCTTGCTACAACAAACAAAATGTATCAGCAGTAGTACAATTTCATTTTTTGACAAGAATTGTGTTATTGGAAATTTTGTGTTGAATCGTACTCTCCAAGAGCATGGGATCAGCCCTTAATAGCTTAGGAGTCTGGAAAACCCAATAAATTTTAGCTACAACTGTTAATATGGCAGTGCATTCAATGGCATATGCAACAGATTGAGTCGTTTAACCAATTTCTTTCATACTGTTGCTTTTTGGGGATTTAGACAACATCCTCACTTAGGGCAATGTACTGTAGCATGTAGAGCCATATATGCAAGAAAATAAAAAAGAGAAGAGAACATTAAAGTATGACATTTCCTAAATTTCTCTTCTGTCCTAGAACACAGCCATGCCATCAAACATCCTCTATGTTTTCTAATAATCCTAACCCAAACCCTAGCTACGGGTTTGGGCAGTTAGGTTTAGGGGTCAGATTTTCATCAAATCAACCTAACACTCATTTAAGCTGAAAATAGAACTCAGGGTATCAAAATATTAGTCTGAAAAGACTTAGCAGCCTTGCTACAACAAACAAAATGTATCAGCAGTAGTACAATTTCATTTATTGATAAGAATTGTGTTATTGGAAATTTTGTGTTGAATCGTACTCTCCAAGAGCATGGGATCAGCCCTCAATAGCTTAGGAGTCTGGAAAACCCAATACATTTTAGCTACAACTGTTAATATGGCAGTGTATTCAATGCCATATGCAACATATTGAGTCGTTTAACCACTTTCTTTCATACTGTTGCTTTTCGGGGTTTAAGACAACATCCTCACATAGGGCAATGCAGCATGTAGAGCCATATATGCAAGAAAATAAAAAAGAGAAGAGAACATTAAACTATGACATTTCCTAAATTTCTCTTCTGTCCTAGAACACAGCCATGCCATCAAACATCCTCTATGTTTTCTAATAATCCTAACCCTAACCCTAGCTACGGGTTTGGGCAGTTAGGGTTAGAGGTCAGATTTTCATCAAATCAACCTAACACTCATTTAAGCTGAAAATAGAATTCACGGTATCAAAATATTAGTCTGAAAAGACTTAGCAGCCTTGCCACAACAAACAAAATGTATCAGCAGTAGTACAATTTCATTTTTTGACAAGAATTGTGTTATTGGAAATTTTGTGTTGAATCGTACTCTCCAAGAGCATGCGATCAGCCCTCAATAGCTTAGGAGTCTGGAAAACCCCATAAATTTTAGCTAAAACTGTTAATATGGCAGTGTATTCAATGCCATAAGCAACAGATTGAGTCGTTTAACCACTTTCTTTCATACTGTTGCTTTTCGGGGATTTAGACAACATCGTCACTTAGGGCAATGCAGCATATTGAGCCATATATGCAAGAAAATAAAAAAGTGAAGAGAACATTAAAGTATGACATTTCCTAAATTTCTCTTCTGTCCTAGAACACAGCCATGCCATCAAACATCCTCTATGTTCTCTAATAATCCTAACCCTAACCCTAGCTACGGGTTTGGGCAGTTAGGGTTAGGGGTCAGATTTTCATCAATGCAACCTAACACTCATTTAAGCTGAAAATAGAACTCAGGGTATCAAAATATTAGTCTGAAAAGACTTAGCAGCCTTGCTACAACAAACAAAATGTATCAGCAGTAGTACAATTTCATTTTTTGACAAGAATTGTGTTATTGGAAATTTTGTGTTGAATCGTACTCTCCGAGAGCATGGGATCAGTCCTCAATAGCTTAGGAGTCCGGAAAACCCAATAAATTTTAGCTACAACTGTTAATATGGCAGTGTATTCAATGCCATATGCAACAGATTGAGTCGTTTAACCACTTTCTTTCATACTTATGCTTTTCGGGGATTTAGACAACATCCTCACTTAGGGCAATGCAGCATGTAGAGCCATATATGCAAGAAAATAAAAAAGAGAAGAGAACATTAAAGTATGACATTTCCTAAATTTCTCTTCTGTCCTAGAACACAGCCATGCCATCAAACATCCTCTATGTTTTCTAATAATCCTAATCCTAACCCTAGCTACGGGTTTGGGCAGTTAGGGTTAGGGGTCAGATTTTCATCAAATCAACCTAACACTCATTTAAGCTGAAAATAGAACTCAGGGTATCAAAATATTAGTCTGAAAAGACTTAGCAGCCTTGCTACAACAAACAAAATGTATCAGCAGTAGTACAATTTCATTTTTTGATAAGAATTGTGTTATTGGAAATTTCGTGTTGAATCGTACTCTCCAAGAGCATGGGATCAGCCCTCAATAGCTTAGGAGTCTGGAAAACCCAATAAATCTTAGCTACAACTGTTAATACGGCAGTGTATTCAATGCCATATGCAACAGATTGAGTCGTTTAACCACTTTCTTTCATACTGTTGCTTTTCGGGGATTTAGACAACATCCTCACTTAGTGCAATGCAGCATGTAGAGCCATATATGCAAGAAAATAAAAAAGAGAAGAGAACATTAAAGTATGACATTTCCTAAATTTCTCTTCTGTCCTAGAACACAGCCATGCCATCAAACATCCTCTATGTTTTCTAATAATCCTAACCCTAACCCTAGCTACGGGTTTGGGCAGTTAGGGTTAGGGGTCAGATTTTCATCAAATCAACCTAACACTCATTTAAGCTGAAAATAGAATTCACGGTATCAAAATATTAGTCTGAAAAGACTTAGCAGCCTTGCTACAACAAACAAAATGTATCAGCAGTAGTACAATTTCATTTTTTGACAAGAATTATGTTATTGGAAATTTTGTGTTGAATCGTACTCTCCAAGAGCATGGGATCAGCCCTCAATAGCTTAGGAGTCTGGAAAACCCCATAAATTTTAGCTAAAACTGTTAATATGGCAGTGTATTCAATGCCATAAGCAACAGATTGAGTCGTTTAACCACTTTCTTTCATACTGTTGCTTTTCGGGGATTTAGACAACATCGTCACTTAGGGCAATGCAGCATATTGAGCCATATATGCAAGAAAATAAAAAAGTGAAGAGAACATTAAAGTATGACATTTCCTAAATTTCTCTTCTGTCCTAGAACACAGCCATGCCATCAAACATCCTCTATGTTCTCTAATAATCCTAACCCTAACCCTAGCTACGGGTTTGGGCAGTTAGGGTTAGGGGTCAGATTTTCATCAATGCAACCTAACACTCATTTAAGCTGAAAATAGAACTCAGGGTATCAAAATATTAGTCTGAAAAGACTTAGCAGCCTTGCTACAACAAACAAAATCTATCAGCAGTAGTACAATTTCATTTTTTGACAAGAATTGTGTTATTGGAAATTTTGTGTTGAATCGTACTCTCCGAGAGCATGGGATCAGTCCTCAATAGCTTAGAAGTCCGGAAAACCCAATAAATTTTAGCTACAACTGTTAATATGGCAGTGTATTCAATGCCATATGCAACAGATTGAGTCGTTTAACCACTTTCTTTCATACTTATGCTTTTCGGGGATTTAGACAACATCCTCACTTAGGGCAATGCAGCATGTAGAGCCATATATGCAAGAAAATAAAAAAGAGAAGAGAACATTAAAGTATGACATTTCCTAAATTTCTCTTCTGTCCTAGAACACAGCCATGCCGTCAAACATCCTCTATGTCTTCTAATAATCCTAACCCTAACCCTAGCTACGGGTTTGGGCAGTTAGGGTTAGGGGTCAGATTTTTATCAAATCAACCTAACACTCATTTAAGCTGAAAATAGAACTCAGGGTATCAAAATATTAGTCTGAAAAGACTTAGCAGCCTTGCTACAACAAACAAAATGTATCAGCAGTAGTACAATTTCATTTTTTGATAAGAATTGTGTTATTGGAAATTTCGTGTTGAATCGTACTCTCCAAGAGCATGGGATCAGCCCTCAATAGCTTAGGAGTCTGGAAAACCCAATAAATTTTAGCTACAACTGTTAATACGGCAGTGTATTCAATGCCATATGCAACAGATTGAGTCGTTTAACCACTTTCTTTCATACTGTTGCTTTTCAGGGATTTAGACAACATCGTCACTTAGGGCAATGCAGCATATTGAGCCATATATGCAAGAAAATAAAAAAGTGAAGAGAACATTAAAGTATGACATTTCCTAAATTTCTCTTCTGTCCTAGAACACAGCCATGCCATCAAACATCCTCTATGTTTTCTAATAATCCTAACCCTAACCCTAGCTACGGGTTTGGGCAGTTAGGGTTAGGGGTCAGATTTTCATCAAATCAAGCTAACACTCATTTAAGCTGAAAATAGAACTCAGGGTGTCAAAATATTAGTCTGAAAAGACTTAGCAGCCTTGCTACAACAAACAAAATGTATCAGCAGTAGTACAATTTCATTTTTTGATAAGAATTGTGTTATTGGAAATTTCGTGATGAATCGTACTCTCCAAGAGCATGGGATCAGCCCTCAATAGCTTAGGAGTCTGGAAAACCCAATACATTTTAGCTACAACTGTTAATATGGCAGTGTATTCAATGCCATATGCAACATATTGAGTCGTTTAACCACTTTCTTTCATACTGTTGCTTTTCGGGGATTTAGACAACATCCTCACTTAGGGCAATGCAGCATATTGAGCCATATATGCAAGAAAATAAAAAAGAGAAGAGAACATTAAACTATGACATTTCCTAAATTTCTCTTCTGTCCTAGAACACAGCCATGCCATCAAACATCCTCTATGTTTTCTAATAATCCTAACCCTAACCCTAGCTACGGGTTTGGGCAGTTAGGGTTAGGGGTCAGACTTTCATCAAATCAACCTAACACTCATTTAAGCTGAAAATAGAACTCAGGGTATCAAAATATTAGTCTGAAAAGACTTAGCAGCCTTTCCACAACAAACAAAATGTATCAGCAGTAGTACAATTTCATTTTTTGACAAGAATTGTGTTATTGGAAATTTTGTGTTGAATCGTACTCTCCAAGAGCATGGGATCAGCCCTCAATAGCTTAGGAGTCTGGAAAACCCCATAAATTTTAGCTACAACTTTTAATATGGCAGTGCATTCAATGGCATATGCAACAGATTGAGTCGTTTAACCACTTTCTTTCATACTGTTGCTTTTAAGGGATTTAGACAACATCGTCACTTAGGGCAATGCAGCATATTGAGCCATATATGCAAGAAAATAAAAAAGAGAAGAGAACATTAAAGTATGACATTTCCTAAATTTCTCTTCTGTCCTAGAACACAGCCATGCCATCAAACATCCTCTATGTTTTCTAATAATCCTAACCCTAACCCTAGCTACGGGTTTGGGCAGTTAGGGTTAGGGGTCAGACTTTCATCAAATCAACCTAACACTCATTTAAGCTGAAAATAGAACTCAGGGTATCAAAATATTAGTCTGAAAAGACTTAGCAGCCTTGCTACAACAAACAAAATGTATCAGCAGTAGTACAATTTCATTTTTTGACAAGAATTGTGTTATTGGAAATTTTGTGTTGAATCGTACTCTCCAAGAGCATGGGATCAGCCCTTAATAGCTTAGGAGTCTGGAAAACCCAATAAATTTTAGCTACAACTGTTAATATGGCAGTGCATTCAATGCCATATGCAACAGATTGAGTCGTTTAACCAATTTCTTTCATACTGTTGCTTTTTGGGGATTTAGACAACATCCTCACTTAGGGCAATGTAGCATGTAGAGCCATATATGCAAGAAAATAAAAAAGAGAAGAGAACATTAAAGTATGACATTTCCTAAATTTCTCTTCTGTCCTAGAACACAGCCATGCCATCAAACATCCTCTATGTTTTCTAATAATCCTAACCCAAACCCTAGCTACGGGTTTGGGCAGTTAGGTTTAGGGGTCAGATTTTCATCAAATCAACCTAACACTCATTTAAGCTGAAAATAGAACTCAGGGTATCAAAATATTAGTCTGAAAAGACTTAGCAGCCTTGCTACAACAAACAAAATGTATCAGCAGTAGTACAATTTCATTTTTTGACAAGAATTGTGTTATTGGAAATTTTGTGTTGAATCGTACTCTCCAAGAGCATGGGATCAGCCCTCAATAGCTTAGGAGTCTGGAAAACCCCATATATTTTAGCTAAAACTGTTAATATGGCAGTGTATTCAATGCCATAAGCAACAGATTGAGTCGTTTAACCACTTTCTTTCATACTGTTGCTTTTCGGGGTTTAAGACAACATCCTCACATAGGGCAATGCAGCATGTAGAGCCATATATGCAAGAAAATAAAAAAGAGAAGAGAACATTAAACTATGACATTTCCTAAATTTCTCTTCTGTCCTAGAACACAGCCATGCCATCAAACATCCTCTATGTTTTCTAATAATCCTAACCCTAACCCTAGCTACGGGTTTGGGCAGTTAGGGTTAGAGGTCAGATTTTCATCAAATCAACCTAACACTCATTTAAGCTGAAAATAGAACTCAGGGTGTCAAAATATTAGTCTGAAAAGACTTAGCAGCCTTGCTACAACAAACAAAATGTATCAGCAGTAGTACAATTTTATTTTTTGATAAGAATTGTGTTATTGGAAATTTCGTGATGAATCGTACTCTCCAAGAGCATGGGATCAGCCCTCAATAGCTTAGGAGTCTGGAAAACCCAATAAATTTTAGCTACAACTGTTAATATGGCAGTGTATTCAATGCCATATGCAACATATTGAGTCGTTTAACCACTTTCTTTCATACTGTTGCTTTTCGGGGTTTAAGACAACATCCTCACTTAGGGCAATGCAGCATGTAGAGCCATATATGCAAGAAAATAAAAAAGAGAAGAGAACATTAAACTATGACATTTCCTAAATTTCTCTTCTGTCCTAGAACACAGCCATGCCATCAAACATCCTCTATGTTTTCTAATAATCCTAACCCTAACCCTAGCTACGGGTTTGGGCAGTTAGGGTTAGGGGTCAGATTTTTATCAAATCAACCTAACACTCATTTAAGCTGAAAATAGAACTCAGGGTATCAAAATATTAGTCTGAAAAGACTTAGCAGCCTTGCTACAACAAACAAAATGTATCAGCAGTAGTACAATTTCATTTTTTGACAAGAATTGTGTTATTGGAAATTTTGTGTTGAATCGTACTCTCCAAGAGCATGGGATCAGCCCTCAATAGCTTAGGAGTCTGGAAAACCAAATACATTTTAGCTACAACTGTTAATATGGCAGTGTATTCAATGCCATATGCAACAGATTGAGTCGTTTAACCACTTTCTTTCATACTGTTGCTTTTCGGGGTTTAAGACAACATCCTCACTTAGGGCAATGTAGCATGTAGAGCCATATATGCAAGAAAATAAAAAAGAGAAGAGAACATTAAAGTATGACATTTCCTAAATTTCTCTTCTGTCCTAGAACACAGCCATGCCATCAAACATCCTCTATGTTCTCTAATAATCCTAACCCTAACCCTAGCTACGGGTTTGGGCAGTTAGGGTTAGGGGTCAGATTTTCATCAATGCAACCTAACACTCATTTAAGCTGAAAATAGAACTCAGGGTATCAAAATATTAGTCTGAAAAGACTTAGCAGCCTTGCCACAACAAACAAAATGTATCAGCAGTAGTACAATTTCATTTTTTGACAAGAATTGTGTTATTGGAAATTTTGTGTTGAATCGTACTCTCCAAGAGCATGCGATCAGCCCTCAATAGCTTAGGAGTCTGGAAAACCCAATAAATTTTAGCTACAACTGTTAATATGGCAGTGTATTCAATGCCATATGCAACAGATTGAGTCGTTTAACCACTTTCTTTCATACTGTTGCTTTTTGGGGATTTAGACAACATCCTCACTTAGGGCAATGTAGCATGTAGAGCCATACAGTATATGCAAGAAAATAAAAAAGAGAAGAGAACATTAAAGTATGACATTTCCTAAATTTCTCTTCTGTCCTAGAACACAGCCATGCCATCAAACATCCTCTATGTTTTCTAATAATCCTAACCCTAACCCTAGCTACGGGTTTGGGCAGTTAGGGTTAGGGGTCAGATTTTCATCAAATCAACCTAACACTCATTTAAGCTGAAAATAGATCTCAGGGTATCAAAATATTAGTCTGAAAAGACTTAGCAGCCTTGCTACAACAAACAAAATGTATCAGCAGTAGTACAATTTCATTTTTTGACAAGAATTGTGTTATTGGAAATTTTGTGTTGAATCGTACTCTCCAAGAGCATGGGATCAGCCCTTAATAGCTTAGGAGTCTGGAAAACCCAATAAGTTTTAGCTACAACTGTTAATATGGCAGTGCATTCAATGGCATATGCAAAAGATTGAGTCGTTTAACCACTTTCTTTCATACTGTTGCTTTTCGGGGATTTAGACAACATCCTCACTTAGGGCAATGCAGCATGTAGAGCCATATATGCAAGAAAATAAAAAAGAGAAGAGAACATTAAAGTATGACATTTCCTAAATTTCTCTTCTGTCCTAGAACACAGCCATGCCATCAAACATCCTCTATGATTTCTAATAATCCTAACCCTAACCCTAGCTACGGGTTTGGGCAGTTAGGGTTAGGGGTCAGACTTTCATCAAATCAACCTAACACTCATTTAAGCTGAAAATAGAACTCAGGGTATCAAAATATTAGTCTGAAAAGACTTAGCAGCCTTGCTACAACAAACAAAATGTATCAGCAGTAGTACAATTTCATTTTTTGACAAGAATTGTGTTATTGGAAATTTTGTGTTGAATCGTACTCTCCAAGAGCATGGGATCAGCCCTCAATAGCTTAGGAGTCTGGAAAACCAAATAAATTTTAGCTACAACTGTTAATATGGCAGTGTATTCAATGCCATATGCAACAGATTGAGTCGTTTAACCACTTTCTTTCATACTGTTGCTTTTCGGGGTTTAAGACAACATCCTCACTTAGGGCAATGTAGCATGTAGAGCCATATATGCAAGAAAATAAAAAAGAGAAGAGAACATTAAAGTATGACATTTCCTAAATTTCTCTTCTGTCCTAGAACACAGCCATGCCATCAAACATCCTCTATGTTCTCTAATAATCCTAACCCTAACCCTAGCTACGGGTTTGGGCAGTTAGGGTTAGGGGTCAGATTTTCATCAATGCAACCTAACACTCATTTAAGCTGAAAATAGAACTCAGGGTATCAAAATATTAGTCTGAAAAGACTTAGCAGCCTTGCCACAACAAACAAAATGTATCAGCAGTAGTACAATTTCATTTTTTGACAAGAATTGTGTTATTGGAAATTTTGTGTTGAATCGTACTCTCCAAGAGCATGCGATCAGCCCTCAATAGCTTAGGAGTCTGGAAAACCCAATAAATTTTAGCTACAACTGTTAATATGGCAGTGTATTCAATGCCATATGCAACAGATTGAGTCGTTTAACCACTTTCTTTCATACTGTTGCTTTTTGGGGATTTAGACAACATCCTCACTTAGGGCAATGTAGCATGTAGAGCCATACAGTATATGCAAGAAAATAAAAAAGAGAAGAGAACATTAAAGTATGACATTTCCTAAATTTCTCTTCTGTCCTAGAACACAGCCATGCCATCAAACATCCTCTATGTTTTCTAATAATCCTAACCCTAACCCTAGCTACGGGTTTGGGCAGTTAGGGTTAGGGGTCAGATTTTCATCAAATCAACCTAACACTCATTTAAGCTGAAAATAGATCTCAGGGTATCAAAATATTAGTCTGAAAAGACTTAGCAGCCTTGCTACAACAAACAAAATGTATCAGCAGTAGTACAATTTCATTTTTTGACAAGAATTGTGTTATTGGAAATTTTGTGTTGAATCGTACTCTCCAAGAGCATGGGATCAGCCCTTAATAGCTTAGGAGTCTGGAAAACCCCATAAATTTTAGCTACAACTGTTAATATGGCAGTGCATTCAATGGCATATGCAACAGATTGAGTCGTTTAACCACTTTCTTTCATACTGTTGCTTTTCGGGGATTTAGACAACATCCTCACTTAGGGCAATGCAGCATGTAGAGCCATATATGCAAGAAAATAAAAAAGAGAAGAGAACATTAAAGTATGACATTTCCTAAATTTCTCTTCTGTCCTAGAACACAGCCATGCCATCAAACATCCTCTATGTTTTCTAATAATCCTAACCCTAACGCTAGCTACGGGTTTGGGCAGTTAGGGTTAGGGGTCAGATTTTCATCAAATCAACCTAACACTCATTTAAGCTGAAAATAGAACTCAGGGTATCAAAATATTAGTCTGAAAAGACTTAGCAGCCTTGCTACAACAAACAAAATGTATCAGCAGTAGTACAATTTCATTTTTTGACAAGAATTGTGTTATTGGAAATTTCGTGTTGAATCGTACTCTCCAAGAGCATGGGATCAGCCCTCAATAGTTTAGGAGTCTGGAAAACCCCATAAATGTTAGCTACAACTGTTAATATGGCAGTGTATTCAATGCCATAAGCAACAGATTGAGTCGTTTAACCACTTTCTTTCATACTGTTGCTTTTCGGGGATTTAGACAACATCGTCACTTAGGGTAATGCAGCATATTGAGCCATATATGCAAGAAAATAAAAAAGAGAAGAGAACATTAAAGTATGACATTTCCTAAATTTCTCTTCTGTCCTAGAACACAGCCATGCCATCAAACATCCTCTATGTTTTCTAATAATCCTAACCCTAACGCTAGCTACGGGTTTGGGCAGTTAGGGTTAGGGGTCAGATTTTCATCAAATCAACCTAACACTCATTTAAGCTGAAAATAGAACTCAGGGTATCAAAATATTAGTCTGAAAAGACTTAGCAGCCTTGCTACAACAAACAAAATGTATCAGCAGTAGTACAATTTCATTTTTTGACAAGAATTGTGTTATTGGAAATTTTGTGTTGAATCGTACTCTCCAAGAGCATGGGATCAGCCCTCAATAGCTTAGGAGTCTGGAAAACCAAATAAATTTTAGCTACAACTGTTAATATGGCAGTGTATTCAATGCCATATGCAACATATTGAGTCGTTTAACCACTTTCTTTCATACTGTTGCTTTTCGGGGTTTAAGACAACATCCTCACTTAGGGCAATGCAGCATGTAGAGCCATATATGCAAGAAAATAAAAAAGAGAAGAGAACATTAAACTATGACATTTCCTAAATTTCTCTTCTGTCCTAGAACACAGCCATGCCATCAAACATCCTCTATGTTTTCTAATAATCCTAACCCTAACCCTAGCTATGGGTTTGGGCAGTTAGGGTTAGGGGTCAGATTTTCATCAATGCAACCTAACACTCATTTAAGCTGAAAATAGAACTCAGGGTATCAAAATATTAGTCTGAAAAGACTTAGCAGCCTTGCCACAACAAACAAAATGTATCAGTAGTAGTACAATTTCATTTTTTGACAAGAATTATGTTATTGGAAATTTTGTGTTGAATCGTACTCTCCAAGAGCATGCGATCAGCCCTCAATAGCTTAGGAGTCTGGAAAACCCAATAAATTTTAGCTACAACTGTTAATATGGCAGTGCATTCAATGGCATATGCAACAGATTGAGTCGTTTAACCACTTTCTTTCATACTGTTGCTTTTTGGGGATTTAGACAACATCCTCACTTAGGGCAATGTAGCATGTAGAGCCATATATGCAAGAAAATAAAAAAGAGAAGAGAACATTAAAGTATGACATTTCCTAAATTTCTCTTCTGTCCTAGAACACAGCCATGCCATCAAACATCCTCTATGTTTTCTAATAATCCTAACCCTAACCCTAGCTACGGGTTTGGGCAGTTAGGGTTAGGGGTCAGATTTTCATCAAATCAACCTAACACTCATTTAAGCTGAAAATAGAACTCAGGGTATCAAAATATTAGTCTGAAAAGACTTAGCAGCCTTGCTACAACAAACAAAATGTATCAGCAGTAGTACAATTTCATTTTTTGATAAGAATTGTGTTATTGGAAATTTCGTGATGAATCGTACTCTCCAAGAGCATGGGATCAGCCCTCAATAGCTTAGGAGTCTGGAAAACCCCATAACTTTTAGCTAGAACTGTTAATATGGCAGTGTATTCAATGCCATAAGCAACAGATTGAGTCGTTTAACCACTTTCTTTCATACTGTTGCTTTTCGGGGATTTAGACAACATCGTCACTTAGGGCAATGCAGCATATTGAGCCATATATGCAAGAAAATAAAAAAGAGAAGAGTACATTAATGTATGACATTTCCCAAATTTCTCTTCTGTCCTAGAACACAGCCATGCCATCAAACATCCTCTATGTTTTCTAATAATCCTAACCCTAACCCTAGCTACAGGTTTGGGCAGTTAGGGTTAGGGATCAGACTTTCATCAAATCAACCTAACACTCATTTAAGCTGAAAATAGAACTCAGGGTAACAAAATATTAGTCTGAAAAGACTTAGCAGCCTTGCTACAACAAACAAAATGTATCAGCAGTAGTACAATTTTATTTTTTGACAAGAATTGTGTTATTGGAAATTTTGTGTTGAATCGTACTCTCCAAGAGCATGGGATCAGCCCTTAATAGCTTAGGAGTCTGGAAAACCCAATAAATTTTAGCTACAACTGTTAATATGGCAGTGCATTCAATGGCATATGCAACAGATTGAGTCGTTTAACCAATTTCTTTCATACTGTTGCTTTTTGGGGATTTAGACAACATCCTCACTTAGGGCAATGTAGCATGTAGAGCCATATATGCAAGAAAATAAAAAAGAGAAGAGAACATTAAAGTATGACATTTCCTAAATTTCTCTTCTGTCCTAGAACACAGCCATGCCATCAAACATCCTCTATGTTTTCTAATAATCCTAACCCTAACCCTAGCTACGGGTTTGGGCAGTTAGGGTTAGGGGTCAGATTTTCATCAAATCAACCTAACACTCATTTAAGCTGAAAATAGAACTCAGGGTGTCAAAATATTAGTCTGAAAAGACTTAGCAGCCTTGCTACAACAAACAAAATGTATCAGCAGTAGTACAATTTCATTTTTTGATAAGAATTGTGTTATTGGAAATTTCGTGATGAATCGTACTCTCCAAGAGCATGGGATCAGCCCTCAATAGCTTAGGAGTCTGGAAAACCCCATAACTTTTAGCTAGAACTGTTAATATGGCAGTGTATTCAATGCCATAAGCAACAGATTGAGTCGTTTAACCACTTTCTTTCATACTGTTGCTTTTCGGGGATTTAGACAACATCGTCACTTAGGGCAATGCAGCATATTGAGCCATATATGCAAGAAAATAAAAAAGAGAAGAGTACATTAATGTATGACATTTCCCAAATTTCTCTTCTGTCCTAGAACACAGCCATGCCATCAAACATCCTCTATGTTTTCTAATAATCCTAACCCTAACCCTAGCTACAGGTTTGGGCAGTTAGGGTTAGGGGTCAGATTTTCATCAAATCAACCTAACACTCATTTAAGCTGAAAATAGAACTCAGGGTATCAAAATATTAGTCTGAAAAGACTTAGCAGCCTTGCTACAACAAACAAAATGTATCAGCAGTAGTACAATTTCATTTATTGATAAGAATTGTGTTATTGGAAATTTTGTGTTGAATCGTACTCTCCAAGAGTATGGGATCAGCCCTCAATAGCTTAGGAGTCTGGAAAACCCAATAAATTTTAGCTACAATTGTTAATATGGCAGTGCATTCAATGGCATATGCAACAGATTGAGTCGTTTAACCACTTTCTTTCATACTGTTGCTTTTTGGGGATTGAGACAACATCCTCACTAAGGCAATGTAGCATGTAGAGCCATATATGCAAGAAAATAAAAAAGAGAAGAGAACATTAAAGTATGACATTTCCTAAATTTCTCTTCTGTCCTAGAACACAGCCATGCCATCAAACATCCTCTATGTTTTCTAATAATCCTAACCCTAACCCTAGCTACGGGTTTGGGCAGTTAGGGTTAGGGGTCAGATTTTCATCAAATCAACCTAACACTCATTTAAGCTGAAAATAGAACTCAGGGTATCAAAATATTAGTCTGAAAAGACTTAGCAGCCTTGCTACAACAAACAAAATGTATCAGCAGTAGTACAATTTCATTTATTGATAAGAATTGTGTTATTGGAAATTTTGTGTTGAATCGTACTCTCCAAGAGCATGGAATCAGCCCTCAATAGCTTAGGAGTCTGGAAAACCCCATAAATTTTAGCTACAACTGTTAATATGGCAGTGTATTCAATGCCATAAGCAACAGATTGAGTCGTTTAACCACTTTCTTTCATACTGTTGCTTTTCGGGGATTTAGACAACATCGTCACTTAGGGCAATGCAGCATATTGAGCCATATATGCAAGAAAATAAAAAAGTGAAGAGAACATTAAAGTATGACATTTCCTAAATTTCTCTTCTGTCCTAGAACACAGCCATGCCATCAAACATCCTCTATGTTTTCTAATAATCCTAACCCTAACCCTAGCTACGGGTTTGGGCAGTTAGGGTTAGGGGTCAGATTTTCATCAAATCAACCTAACACTCATTTAAGCTGAAAATAGAACTCAGGGTATCAAAATATTAGTCTGAAAAGACTTAGCAGCCTTGCTACAACAAACAAAATGTATCAGCAGTAGTACAATTTCATTTTTTGATAAGAATTGTGTTATTGGAAATTTCGTGTTGAATCGTACTCTCCAAGAGCATGGGATCAGCCCTCAATAGCTTAGGAGTCTGGAAAACCCAATAAATTTTAGCTACAATTGTTAATATGGCAGTGCATTCAATAGCATATGCAACAGATTGAGTCGTTTAACCACTTTCTTTCATACTGTTGCTTTTCGGGGATTTAGACAACATCCTCACTTAGGGCAATGCAGCATGTAGAGCCATATATGCAAGAAAATAAAAAAGAGAAGAGAACATTAAAGTATGACATTTCCTAAATTTCTCTTCTGTCCTAGAACACAGCCATGCCATCAAACATCCTCTATGTTTTCTAATAATCCTAACCCTAACCCTAGCTACGGGTTTGGGCAGTTAGGGTTAGGGGTCAGATTTTCATCAAATCAACCTAACACTCATTTAAGCTGAAAATAGAACTCAGGGTATCAAAATATTAGTCTGAAAAGACTTAGGAGCCTTGCTACAACAAACAAAATGTATCAGCAGTAGTACAATTTCATTTTTTGACAAGAATTGTGTTATTGGAAATTTTGTGTTGAATCGTACTCTCCAAGAGCATGGGATCAGCCCTCAATAGCTTAGGAGCCTGGAAAACCCCATAAATTTTAGCTACAACTGTTAATATGGCAGTGTATTCAATGCCATAAGCAACAGATTGAGTCGTTTAACCACTTTCTTTCATACTGTTGCTTTTCGGGGATTTAGACAACATCGTCACTTAGGGCAATGCAGCATATTGAGCCATATATGCAAGAAAATAAAAAAGTGAAGAGAACATTAAAGTATGACATTTCCTAAATTTCTCTTCTGTCCTAGAACACAGCCATGCCATCAAACATCCTCTATGTTTTCTAATAATCCTAACCCTAACCCTAGCTACGGGTTTGGGCAGTTAGGGTTAGGGGTCAGATTTTCATCAAATCAACCTAACACTCATTTAAGCTGAAAATAGAACTCAGGGTATCAAAATATTAGTCTGAAAAGACTTAGCAGCCTTGCTACAACAAACAAAATGTATCAGCAGTAGTACAATTTCATTTTTTGACAACAATTGTGTTATTGGAAATTTCGTGTTGAATCGTACTCTCCAAGAGCATGGGATCAGCCCTCAATAGCTTAGGAGTCTGGAAAAACCCATAAATTATAGCTACAACTGTTAATATGGCAGTGTTTTCAATGCCATATGCAACAGATTGAGACGTTTAACCACTTTCTTTCATACTGTTGCTTTTTGGGGATTGAGACAACATCCTCACTAAGGCAATGTAGCATGTAGAGCCATATATGCAAGAAAATAAAAAAGAGAAGAGAACATTAAAGTATGACATTTCCTAAATTTCTCTTCTGTCCTAGAACACAGCCATGCCATCAAACATCCTCTATGTTTTCTAATAATCCTAACCCTAACCCTAGCTACGGGTTTGGGCAGTTAGGGTTAGGGGTCAGATTTTCATCAAATCAACCTAACACTCATTTAAGCTGAAAATAGAACTCAGGGTATCAAAATATTAGTCTGAAAAGACTTAGCAGCCTTGCTACAACAAACAAAATGTATCAGCAGTAGTACAATTTCATTTTTTGACAAGAATTGTGTTATTGGAAATTTCGTGTTGAATCGTACTCTCCAAGAGCATGGGATCAGCCCTCAATAGCTTAGGAGTCTGGAAAAAACAAAAAATGTTAGCTACAACTGTTAATATGGCAGTGTATTCAATGCCATATGCAACAGATTGAGTCGTTTAACCACTTTCTTTCATACTGTTGCTTTTCGGGGATTTAGACAACATCCTCACTTAGGGCAATGCAGGATGTAGAGCCATATATGCAAGAAAATAAAAAAGAGAAGAGAACATTAAACTATGACATTTCCTAAATTTCTCTTCTGTCCTAGAACACAGCCATACCATCAAACATCCTCTATGTTTTCTAATAATCCTAACCCTAACCCTAGCTACGGGTTTGGGCAGTTAGGGTTAGAGGTCAGATTTTAATCAAATCAACCTAACACTCATTTAAGCTGAAAATAGATCTCAGGGTATCAAAATGTTAGTCTGAAAAGACTTAGCAGCCTTGCTACAACAAACAAAATGTATCAGCAGTAGTACAATTTCATTTTTTGACAAGAATTGTGTTATTGGAAATTTTGTGTTGAATCGTACTCTCCAAGAGCATGGGATCAGCCCTCAATAGCTTAGGAGTCTGGAAAACCCCATAAATTTTAGCTACAACTGTTAATATGGCAGTGTATTCAATGCCATATGCAACAGATTGAGTCGTTTAACCACTTTCTTTCATACTGTTGCTTTTCGGGGATTTAGACAACATCCTCACTTAGGGCAATGCAGCATGTAGAGCCATATATGCAAGAAAATAAAAAAGAGAAGAGAACATTAAAGTATGACATATCCTAAATTTCTCTTCTGTCCTAGAACACAGCCATGCCATCAAACATCCTCTATGTTTTCTAATAATCCTAACCCTAACCCTAGCTACGGGTTTGGGCAGTTAGGGTTAGGGGTCAGATTTTCATCAAATCAACCTAACACTCATTTAAGCTGAAAATAGAACTCAGGGTATCAAAATATTAGTCTGAAAAGACTTAGCAGCCTTGCTACAACAAACAAAATGTATCAGCAGTAGTACAATTTCATTTTTTGACAAGAATTGTGTTATTGGAAATTTTGTGTTGAATCGGACTCTCCAAGAGCATGGGATCAGCCCTTAATAGGTTAGGAGTCTGGAAAACCCAATAAGTTTTAGCTACAACTGTTAATATGGCAGTGCATTCAATGGCATATGCAAAAGATTGAGTCGTTTAACCACTTTCTTTCATACTGTTGCTTTTTGGGGATTTAGACAACATCCTCACTTAGGGCAATGCAGCATGTAGAGCCATATACGCAAGAAAATAAAAAAGAGAAGAGAACATTAAAGTATGACATTTCCTAAATTTCTCTTCTGTCCTAGAACACAGCCATGCCATCAAACATCCTCTATGTTTTCTAATAATCCTAACCCTAACCCTAGCTATGGGTTTGGGCAGTTAGGGTTAGGGGTCAGATTTTCATCAAATCAACCTAACACTCATTTAAGCTGAAAATATTACTCAGGGTATCAAAATATTAGTCTGAAAAGACTTATCAGCCTTGCCACAACAAACAAAATATATCAGCAGTAGTACAATTTCATTTTTTGATAAGAATTGCGTTATTGGAAATTTCGTGTTGAATTGTACACTCCAAGAGCATGGGATCAGCCCTCAATAGCTTAGGAGTCTGGAAAACCCAATAAATTTTAGCTACAACTCTTAATATGGCAGTGCATTCAATGCCATATGCAACAGATTGAGTCGTTTAACCACTTTCTTTCATACTGTTGCTTTTCGGGGATTTAGACAACATCCTCACTTAGGGCAATGCAGCATATTGAGCCATATATGCAAGAAAATAAAAAAGTGAAGAGAACATTAAAGTATGACATTTCCTAAATTTCTCTTCTGTCCTAGAACACAGCCATGCCATCAAACATCCTCTATGTTTTCTAATAATCCTAACCCTAACCCTAGCTACGGGTTTGGGCAGTTAGGGTTAGGGGTCAGATTTTCATCAAATCAACCTAACACTCATTTAAGCTGAAAATAGAACTCAGGGTATCAAAATATTAGTCTGAAAAGACTTAGCAGCCTTGCTACAACAAACAAAATGTATCAGCAGTAGTACAATTTCATTTTTTGACAAGAATTGTGTTATTGGAAATTTTGTGTTGAATCGTACTCTCCAAGAGCATGGGATCAGCCCTCAATAGCTTAGGAGTCTGGAAAACCCAATAAATTTTAGCTACAACTGTTAATATGGCAGTGCATTCAATGGCATATGCAACAGATTGAGTCGTTTAACCACTTTCTTTCATACTGTTGCTTTTTGGGGATTTAGACAACATCCTCACTTTGGGCAATGCAGCATGTAGAGCCACATATGCAAGAAAATAAAAAAGAGAAGAGAACATTAAAGTATGACATTTCCTAAATTTCTCTTCTGTCCTAGAACACAGCCATGCTATCAAACATCCTCTATGTTTTCTAATAATCCTAACCCTAACCCTAGCTACGGGTTTGGGCAGTTAGGGTTAGGGGTCAGATTTTCATCAAATCAACCTAACACTCATTTAAGCTGAAAATAGAACTCAGGGTATCAAAATATTAGTCTGAAAAGACTTAGCAGCCTTGCTACAACAAACAAAATGTATCAGCAGTAGTACAATTTCATTTTTTGACAAGAATTGTGTTATTGGAAATTTTGTGTTGAATCGTACTCTCCAAGAGCATGGGATCAGCCCTCAATAGCTTAGGAGTCTGGAAAACCCCATAAATTTTAGCTACAACTGTTAATATGGCAGTGTATTCAATGCAATATGCAACAGATTGAGTCGTTTAACAACTTTCTTTCATACTGTTGCTTTTCGGGGATTTAGACAACATCCTCACTTAGGGCAATGCAGCATGTAGAGCCATATATGCAAGAAAATAAAAAAGAGAAGAGAACATTAAACTATGACATTTCCTAAATTTCTCTTCTGTCCTAGAACATAGCCATACCATCAAACATCCTCTATGTTTTCTAATAATCCTAACCCTAGCTACGGGTTTGGGCAGTTAGGGTTAGAGGTCAGATTTTCATCAAATCAACCTAACACTCAATTAAGCTGAAAATAGATCTCAGGGTATCAAAATATTAGTCTGAAAAGACTTAGCAGCCTTGCTACAACAAACAAAATGTATCAGCAGTAGTACAATTTCATTTTTTGACAAGAATTGTGTTATTGGAAATTTCGTGTTGAATCGTACTCTCCAAGAGCATGGGATCAGCCCTCAATAGCTTAGGAGTCTGGAAAACCCCATAAATTTTAGCTACAACTGTTAATATGGCAGTGTATTCAATGCCATATGGAACAGATTGAGTCGTTTAACCACTTTCTTTCATACTGTTGCTTTTCAGGGATTTAGACAACATCCTCACTTAGGGCAATGCAGCATGTAGAGCCATATACGCAAGAAAATAAAAAAGAGAAGAGAACATTAAAGTATGACATTTCCTAAATTTCTCTTCTGTCCTAGAACACAGCCATGCCATCAAACATCCTCTATGTTTTCTAATAATCCTAACCCTAACCCTAGCTATGGGTTTGGGCAGTTAGGGTTAGGGGTCAGATTTTCATCAAATCAACCTAACACTCATTTAAGCTGAAAATATTACTCAGGGTATCAAAATATTAGTCTGAAAAGACTTATCAGCCTTGCCACAACAAACAAAATATATCAGCAGTAGTACAATTTCATTTTTTGATAAGAATTGCGTTATTGGAAATTTCGTGTTGAATTGTACACTCCAAGAGCATGGGATCAGCCCTCAATAGCTTAGGAGTCTGGAAAACCCAATAAATTTTAGCTACAACTGTTAATATGGCAGTGCATTCAATGCCATATGCAACAGATTGAGTCGTTTAACCACTTTCTTTCATACTGTTGCTTTTCGGGGATTTAGACAACATCCTCACTTAGGGCAATGCAGCATATTGAGCCATATATGCAAGAAAATAAAAAAGTGAAGAGAACATTAAAGTATGACATTTCCTAAATTTCTCTTCTGTCCTAGAACACAGCCATGGCATCAAACATCCTCTATGTTTTCTAATAATCCTAACCCTAACCCTAGCTACGGGTTTGGGCAGTTAGGGTTAGGGGTCAGATTTTCATCAAATCAACCTAACACTCATTTAAGCTGAAAATAGAACTCAGGGTATCAAAATATTATTCTGAAAAGACTTAGCAGCCTTGCTACAACAAACAAAATGTATCAGCAGTAGTACAATTTCATTTTTTGATAAGAATTGTGTTATTGGAAATTTCGTGTTGAATCGTACTCTCCAAGAGCATGGGATCAGCCCTCAATAGCTTAGGAGTCTGGAAAACCCAATAAATTTTAGCTACAACTGTTAATATGGCAGTGTATTCAATGCCATATGCAACATATTGAGTCATTTAACCACTTTCTTTCATAGTGTTGCTTTTCGGGGTTTAAGACAACATCCTCACTTAGGGCAATGCAGCATATTGAGCCATATATGCAAGAAAATAAAAAAGTGAAGAGAACATTAAAGTATGACATTTCCTAAATTTCTCTTCTGTCCTAGAACACAGCCATGCCATCAAACATCCTCTATGTTTTCTAATAATCCTAACCCTAACCCTAGCTACGGGTTTGGGCAGTTAGGGTTAGGGGTCAGATTTTCATCAAATCAACCTAACACTCATTTAAGCTGAAAATAGAACTCAGGGTATCAAAATATTAGTCTGAAAAGACTTAGCAGCCTTGCTACAACAAACAAAATGTATCAGCAGTAGTACAATTTCATTTTTTGACAAGAATTGTGTTATTGGAAATTTTGTGTTGAATCGTACTCTCCAAGAGCATGGGATCAGCCCTCAATAGCTTAGGAGTCTGGAAAACCCCATAAATTTTAGCTACAACTGTTAATATGGCAGTGTATTCAATGCCATATGGAACAGATTGAGTCGTTTAGCCACTTTCTTTCATACTGTTGCTTTTCGGGGATTTAGACAACATCCTCACTTAGGGCAATGCAGCATATTGAGCCATATATGCAAGAAAATAAAAAAGTGAAGAGAACATTAAAGTATGACATTTCCTAAATTTCTCTTCTGTCCTAGAACACAGCCATGCCATCAAACATCCTCTATGTTTTCTAATAATCCTAACCCTAACCCTAGCTACAGGTTTGGGCAGTTAGGGTTAGAGGTCAGATTTTCATCAAATCAACCTAACACTCATTTAAGCTGAAAATAGATCTCAGGGTATCAAAATGTTAGTCTGAAAAGACTTAGCAGCCTTGCTACAACAAACAAAATGTATCAGCAGTAGTACAATTTCATTTTTTGACAAGAATTGTGTTATTGGAAATTTTGTGTTGAATCGTACTCTCCAAGAGCATGGGATCAGCCCTCAATAGCTTAGGAGTCTGGAAAACCCAATAAATTTTAGCTACAACTGTTAATATGGCAGTGCATTCAATGCCATATGCAACAGATTGAGTCGTTTAACCACTTTCTTTCATACTGTTGCTTTTCGGGGATTTAGACAACATCCTCACTTAGGGCAATGCAGCATATTGAGCCATATATGCAAGAAAATAAAAAAGTGAAGAGAACATTAAAGTATGACATTTCCTAAATTTCTCTTCTGTCCTAGAACACAGCCATGCCATCAAACATCCTCTATGTTTTCTAATAATCCTAACCCTAACCCTAGCTACGGGTTTGGGCAGTTAGGGTTAGGGGTCAGATTTTCATCAAATCAACCTAACACTCATTTAAGCTGAAAATAGAACTCAGGGTATCAAAATATTAGTCTGAAAAGACTTAGCAGCCTTGCTACAACAAACAAAATGTATCAGCAGTAGTACAATTTCATTTATTGATAAGAATTGTGTTATTGGAAATTTTGTGTTGAATCGTACTCTCCAAGAGCATGGAATCAGCCCTCAATAGCTTAGGAGTCTGGAAAACCCCATAAATTTTAGCTACAACTGTTAATATGGCAGTGTATTCAATGCCATAAGCAACAGATTGAGTCGTTTAACCACTTTCTTTCATACTGTTGCTTTTCGGGGATTTAGACAACATCGTCACTTAGGGCAATGCAGCATATTGAGCCATATATGCAAGAAAATAAAAAAGTGAAGAGAACATTAAAGTATGACATTTCCTAAATTTCTCTTCTGTCCTAGAACACAGCCATGCCATCAAACATCCTCTATGTTTTCTAATAATCCTAACCCTAACCCTAGCTACGGGTTTGGGCAGTTAGGGTTAGGGGTCAGACTTTCATCAAATCAACCTAACACTCATTTAAGCTGAAAATAGAACTCAGGGTATCAAAATATTATTCTGAAAAGACTTAGCAGCCTTGCTACAACAAACAAAATGTATCAGCAGTAGTACAATTTCATTTTTTGATAAGAATTGTGTTATTGGAAATTTCGTGTTGAATCGTACTCTCCAAGAGCATGGGATCAGCCCTCAATAGCTTAGGAGTCTGGAAAACCCAATAAATTTTAGCTACAACTGTTAATATGGCAGTGTATTCAATGCCATATGCAACATATTGAGTCATTTAACCACTTTCTTTCATAGTGTTGCTTTTCGGGGTTTAAGACAACATCCTCACTTAGGGCAATGCAGCATATTGAGCCATATATGCAAGAAAATAAAAAAGTGAAGAGAACATTAAAGTATGACATTTCCTAAATTTCTCTTCTGTCCTAGAACACAGCCATGCCATCAAACATCCTCTATGTTTTCTAATAATCCTAACCCTAACCCTAGCTACGGGTTAGGCCAGTTAGGGTTAGGGGTCAGATTTTCATCAAATCAACCTAACACTCA